>NC_079506.1:21381934-21731915 GCF_030052815.1 Hevea brasiliensis
AACTGCCCACGTAGAACTACTACACCGCTCCAACACAAGCGCATGCACCTACTCTCGCACCACAAAGGGTAGGAAATCGCAACTGAGGCGGTGGGATCATCTCGCAGGTCCGCATCCGAGCCACAGAGAGGCTCGATGCAGACCACCCGCGAGCTTATGCCATGAGAGCTCAGAGGAGCAAGATGCCCTGGGCGTTATCGTGGGCGTTCTCCTCTACAATACATCTCATGCATGCATTGGTGGATCCAGATCCACTCATTCTTACATCTGCATCAACTTACCCGTAGAAAGGGGGATACTAGTAGGGAGAGTGACCAAGACATTCGGTCACTAATCCATTGGGCCACAGTAGTAGTGAACAAAGTATACAAGGGTTGCCCGTTAAGGATTGTGGGTATGAATTCTTGGCGCACTGATTGAGTTGCCCTTCCATGAGTTTGACGTGATTTTGGGAATGGACCGTTGTCACGTCATCGTGCAATAGTTGATTGCAAATTGAAGAGAATTTCTCCAAAACTCCCGAGGGTAATGAGATTACGATTGTGGAGGAAAGGATGATTTCTTGTCCAATGTCATCTCACCACGATTGCAAGAAAACTGATGAGAAAAGGCGTGAAGCCTACCTAGCACATGTGGTGGATACTAGGCGTGCTAAGCCGGATCCAGGTGACATACCCACAGAAAAGACTTCCCGCATGTGTTTCAAGAATTGAGACACCGCAGTGCAAAGACCAATCTCTATTGCTCCTTATAGGATGGCGCCCACAATTGAAGGAATCGAAAATCGATTCACAGGAGTTCTTGGATAAGGGGTTTATACGCCCGATGTGTCACCATGGGGAGCTCCAGGTCTTTGTTTGTGAAAAAGAAGGATGGGACTTTGAGGCTTTGCATTGATTACTGGCGATTGAATAAAGTGGTATGAAGAACAAATATCCGTTGCCTAGAATTGATGATCTGTTTGATCAGTTGAAGGGAGCAGGAGTATTTTCCAAAATTGATCTCAGATCAGGGTATCATCAGTTGAGGGTGAAGGATGCAGATGTGCCAAAGACTGCATTCGATATGGGCATTATGAGTTCCTAGTGATGCCCTTTGGTCTAACAAATGCACCAGCAGCATTCATGGACTTTATGAACAGTATCTTCCATCCATACCTAGATTGGTTCGTAGTGGTCTTTATTGATGATATTTTGGTGTATTCCAAGACCAGGGAAGAACATGATGAGCATTTGAGGATTGTTCTGCAAACCCTGAGAGAAAAGATGCTGTATGCTAAGTTGTCCAAGTGTGACTTCTGGTTGAATGAGATTGCATTCCTTGGACACATAGTGTCAGCTGATGGGATTAGGGTGGATCCCAAGAAAATAGAAGCAGTGATGGAATGGAAGCCTCCCATAAATACAACTGAGGTCAGAAGCTTCTTGGGGCTACCTGGGTATTACAGGAGATTTGTGAAGGGATTTTCCTTAATAGCTGCTCCAATGACCAAGTTGTTACACAAGAATGTCAGATTTGACTGGAATGACAAGTGTCGCACCGCTTTGAGAAGTTGAAGGCTATGTTGACAGAGGCACCAGTGTTAACACAGCCAGTGTCAGGAAAGGACTTTGTGGTCTACAGTGATGCTTCACATAATGGGCTAGGGTGTGTATTGATGCAAGAGGGGAAAGTGATCGCCTATGCTTCTAGGCAGCTAAGGCCACATGAACAGAATTACCCTACCCATGATTTAGAACTTGCAGCAATTATCTTCGCACTGAAGATATGGAGGCACTACTTATATGGTGAAGAGTGCTACATTTACACAGACCACAAAAGTCTAAAATATTTGCTAACTCAGAAGGAGCTCAACCTTAGACAGAGGCGATGGATTGAGTTCCTGAAGGACTATGATTGTGTAATTGACTACCATCCTGGGAAGGCAAATGTAGTTGCTGATGCTTTGAGTAGAAAATCCATCACAGCTTTGAGATCATTGAATGCCCGTCTATCCTTGGTTCGAGATGGAGCTATTTTGGCTGAGTTGCAAGTGAGGCCAAACCTGCTACAGCAGATTTTAGATGGGCAGAAGGTAGATGAGAAGCTAATGGCTATTATGAGCAAAATTTTAGAGGGAAAAGCAACTGACTATGAGGTGAAAGTAGATGGGTGTCTGTATTACAAAGGAAGACTGTGTGTACCAGATGATGGGGAATTGAAGGCCAGTATTCTAAAAGAGGCACACACCAGTGTATATGCTATGCACCCAGGAAGTACAAAGATGTATCATGATCCAAGCTTGATATTGGTGGCACAGTATGAAGAAGGACATAGCGACTATGTGACTAAATGCTTGACATGTCGGCAAGTCAAGCGAACATCAAGTTCCATCGGGTTTGCTCTGACCTATCGCATACCTGAATGGAAATGGGATCGGGTCACCATGGATTTTGTAAGTGGTCTACCTCTCACCCAGAAGAAACATGATACAGTATGGGTGATAGTTGATAGATTGACAAAGTCAGCACACTTTTACGCGATTAGGGTGACTACTCACTAGAGAAGTTAGCGAGAATCGTATATCGATGAGATAGTTAGGCGCATGGAATCCCACTTTCCATCATATCGATCGAGACCCAAGGTTTACATCGAGATTTTGGAAGAAGTTGCATGAATCCTTGGGTACACAACTCCATTTCAAAGATGACTTTCCATCCTCGAGACGGATGGGCAATCGTAAAGAGTAATCTGTAAACAATTGAAACCAATGAAATTGATACAAATATTGAATTAAAATGATAATAATAACATGAAATATATGTCGTCCTTGAGGATATCTTTGAGGGTTGTGTCATTGAGTTTGAGGAAGTCGATAGATACCTCCCAGCGCGAATTTGCATACAACAATAGCTACCAAGCTAGCATCCAAATGGCCCCATATGAAGCAATCGTATGGGAGAAAATGTAGAACTCCAGTGTCTTTGGGACTGAATTAGCGAACAAGCGGTAGGGCCGGACTTGGTGAAACAGATCAAGAGAAAGTGAAACTAATCAAAGCTAATCAAGGTTGCCTCAAATGCATGTAAATCTTATGCCGACCTGAAGAGAAAAGAAATAGAATATGTGGTTGGCGACAAAGTGTTCCTCAAGGTGTCACCATGGAAAAAGGTATTGAGGTTTGGAAGAAAAGGTAAGTTGAGCCCTAGGTTTATTGGCCCATATGAAGTCATTGAACGTGTGGGACCCAAGAGCCTCTGAGCTAGCTTTACCACGTAGTGGACAAGATCCACAATGTGTTCCACGTGTCCATGCTCAGAAGATACCGCTCAGATCCTTCACATGTCATCTCCAGGGAAGAAATTGAAATACAACCGGATTTGACATATGAAGAAGAACCTCTACGGATCCTGGCTCGGGAAGTAAAAGAATTGAGGAACAAGCAGATTCCACTGGTGAAAGTGCTTTAGAGGCACCACAACACCAAGGAGGCAACTTGGGAAAGTGAAGAGAAGATGAGGCAACAGTTCCCCCAACTGTTTGCATCAGGTAAATTTCGAGGACGAAATTTAAATTAGAGGGGAAGAGTCGTAACACCCTCCCGGTAGCAACTCCGTACATTTTACTGTTCCGGTGACCAGTGTCGGTCCGGACAGCTAGAACGTTCGGAAAAATATTTAAACTAAAGTGAGGAACCATAATTAACTCAAATATTAACAAGAAAAATTTAGTAAAAATTTTAAAAATAAAATACAACTAAGTCAAATGAGCCGGTGCCCAAGCGATGGGTAACCCAGAGGGAAGTTGCGGTTCTCGCAACTAGGAGCCCTCGACCCGGGGAAAAATTCATAAAATAATTTTTGAGACTCCAGAGAAGGGTCATTGAGGTTCTTATGGCATTAGAATGCCAAGAAAATATTTAGAAAAAAATTTCAATCGGTACAGACAATTCTGGCCCGTTAAGCAAAACGGAGGGCATTTTGGTCATTTCGCCTTCACAGGTGATTTTTGGCCGACTTGTCCAGTTAAGTAAATAATTATTATGATCTAAAATATGAATAAATATTGCTAAAAATTGAATTGAAAAAGAGTAGAGAAAAGAAGAAAAGAAAATGAAGGAAATTAGGGATAATGACATCACATGATGTCATTTACATACCCTCCACCAATCACCATTCAACAAGCACCTTTAAATCAATTAAAAAGGTTAAAAAATTGAAAAAATTTTCTGCTTATCTTCTTCCATTTCCGGCAGGCCCTCTTTCCCTCACTATTTCCATTAAAACTTTCTCTTTTTCTTGCTAAAACCTCACCCTTTACACCATAAAACCTAATCCTCACTTCACTAAAATTTATCCTCACACCCTAAATCATATTTAGACAGCCATTAGAGGGAGAAATCTTGAAGATTGAAAAGCTCAAGTGGGAGATTTAATAAGGTTAGTGTCCAATATCTTTTTCTCTCTTTAAATTCATGACTAGAAAGTTTAAATTCATGACTAGAAAGTTGATTTAACTTGAAATTTATAAGAAATTCAAATGAAAACCTTTGATGTACTCACTTTATATTTTTGGCAGCCATGGATTTATTAGAGTTTTGATGATTTCTTTGGATTAAAGGAGTATATAAGCTGCCCTTGATATGAACTTAATATTTAGCACAATGAATTGTAGGTTAATGGAAAAGTAGAGAAATTGAGAATTTAGGGTTTTGAGCAAATTGGAGTTTAGCTCCTATAATGGTGTAGGAACATTTTAATGGTCAATTATTGACCATTTGGCTATTGGTAAATAAGAATTGAAGTGTGTTTAGTGATAGGATTTAGGACTAGTGTGGCTGCCCTAGGTGACTGCAGGTGAGGCTGTGATTCCAGCCCACTTAGACAGCCATAACTTTGGCTGTGTAGGTTCAATTAGTGTTTGGCCAATTGGACATGAAACTAGACATATAATGGCACAATTTTGCTGAAGAAACCATGCCCAAAAGACCAAAGCAAGTAGACCAAAAATTGGCCCCAATCCGGATACCCTGCAATCAGGTTCTGCAGAATGACCAAATGAACAGTACTGTTCATTTGGCCATAACTCACTGTATAATGGTCCAATTGACCTGAAATTTTTACAGCAACACGATAAGATATAGACAAACAACTTTTATGAAGAAACCTACCCCAAATTATGACCAGAACCTATCCAACAAGGCAGTGGCAGTCATCATTCACTTGACCTGTAGATATGGTCAATTCTGCAGTTTTGCAATCCGGCCAGCTGTGGTTTTTGGACCATATCTGGAGCTACAAAACTCCAAATGGAGTGATTCAAAAAAAGAAATTCAACTAGACAAAATAAGGAACAACTTTCATGTTTACCATTTCCTCAAATTTCCACTGTAACAGCCACTAATGGAACAGTAAAGTTGGGGTACAAAAACTGAAAATTCTGCTCCCTTAGTGCTAAGCCTAGAAATGGTATTGGTGGTTAATTCCAACAAGTTTTAAATGCAAAATGTGGTACATTGGGAGTGTTAAAACCAATGCACCTATTTTCTATCCAAAAGTCAACATTTTTGTTGACTAATGAAGTGAATAGTAACACCAAAACTTGAAATTCAAAAATTGAAGAATTCAAAAGTATCAAATGCCCTAGTATACCTAACAAGATTGGTTTGGATAGTTTGGCATGCCAATAGGGTTCGATTAGCAAGATCGCACATGGCATTATGCCATTCGTGATTTTATGGCTTTTAGCCATTCGACCTTGTGTTGATATTTGGCCTTGTGCCTATTGTCATTACAAATTATTAGTCGCTCATGCACACCGGGAGATGCATATATGATCGATGGTGTGACAGCCCGAGGTACTAGATACCCAGTGCCAGTTTACCCGTTATCCAGTCCAGTCATCCAGTATAGGTTACTTGGGCAACCAAAAGAATGAAAGTGAATAAGTTAACGAAATAAATGATTATAACAAGTACAAAACAAGTAAAACATCGATACATTCAATACATATTTATTTTTGTTATTTCCTTTTATTTTATCATTGCACCACTAAGCATTATTGCTTAGCGCGTTGCTTTTGCCACGCGTAGGTTCTGGAGATACTGATCGTGAGCCCAGTAGACCGCAGACTGGGTGAGTCCATCCTGCAGCTCTGCATAGTATCCGTGTCACCTCACCCTCCACAGTGCATTGGTAGGACACTAGGTTTCATTTTGGTATTTTGTAACTAATTTTTTATTTTCTCATATGTATTTGGATTTATGTAATGTATTTTGATGTTCATGTAAATAATGAAAATTGTGTTGGTGAATGGAAAATGTGAATATCTATCTGTGAATTGTACTTGATTATCACATGAGATGAATGATTGAGAAATGAAATTGAAAAATGTTGAGATTTTGATATTGGAGTTTGAGAGTGATGGGATATGAATATTGGAAGTGTTTTTCACAGGTTCCGAAGAACTGTTTTCTCCATTTTTAGCCGGTACTCTGTCGGATTTTCTTTAAAATTTTCGGAACCTCAAATAAATAATAATTTCGATAAATGGCTTAAATAAATTATATTTCATAAATTATATTCAAAACTATGACAAAAATTGATTAAGGTAAAATAGAGTGTGCCGATACACCGTGTGACATTGCTTACTCGGATATACTGTACACGGATAAGGGGTGTCACATAGAGTTTGTTTCTAAATGCCTAACTTGTCAGCAAGTAAAGGCAGAGCATCAAGTACTCGCTGGGTTGTTACATCCACTACCAGTACCAGAATGGAAATGGGAGAGAATAACGATGGATTTTGTAATGGGACTTCCGAGGACACAGAAGAGTCATGATGCAGTATGGGTCATTGTTGACAGACTAACCAAGTCTGCTCATTTTCTGCCAGTTCGGATGGACTACAGTTTAGAAAGATTGGCCAAGTTGTACATTGATGAGATAGTAGGACTGGATGGAGTGCCAGTATCCATTGTATCAGACAGAGATCCTAGGTTCACTTCTAGATTCTGGGGTAGTCTTCAGAGAGCCCTAGGAACTAGATTGAACTTCAGTATTGCATTCCACCCACAGACAGATGGCCAATCTGAGAGGGTAATTCAAATCTTGGAGGACATGCTACGGGCTTGTGTGATTGAGTTTGAGGGCAGTTGGGACACACACTTGCCCTTGATTGAGTTTGCTTACAACAACAGCTACCAATCAAGCATTGGGATGCCTCCATATGAAGCTTTGTATGGCAGAAAATGTAGAACCCCATTGTGTTGGGATGACGTGGGTGAAAGAAAAATGATTGGACTCGAAATTGTTCAGCAAACTGAGGAGAAAATCAGGGTGATCAGAGATCGACTTAAGACTGCATCAGACCGTCAGAAGTCCTACATTGATATGAAGAGAAGGGATATTGAGTATGCAGTGGGTGAGAAAGTATTCCTCAAGGTTTCCCCTTGGAAGAGAATTATGAGATTCGGCAGATAGGGGAAACTGAGTCCTCGTTTCATTGGGCTATATGAGGTTCTGGAAAGAGTGGGTCCTTTGGCATATCGTTTGGCACTACCTCCAGAGTTGGAGAAGATACATAATGTCTTCCATGTGTCTATGTTGAGGAGGTATTGATCAGACCCATCTCATGTACGACTAGTAGAAGAAATTGAAGTGAATCCAGACCTCACATACGAAGAAGAACCCATAGAGATTCTGGCTTATGAGGTGAAGCAGCTACGGAACAAGCAGACACCGTTGGTAAAAGTGCTGTGGAACCATCATTCGGGCCAGGAAGCTACTTGGGAACGAGAAGAGGACATGAGGAGACAACACCCACAGCTGTTCAGAGATTGATACCAGGTAAAATTTCGAGACGAAATTTATTTTAAGGGGGGGAGAATTGTAACACCCCTATTTGTATAGCCTGGTATATTTCATCATTCTTGACCGAGTCGGTCGGACAATTAAGGGGATTAGAACCACACTTAAGACAACTAGATAAGCCATAAACACAAATAATTAGTAATTATCAATTAGTTAAGTATAAATAAGAAAAACAGAACATAAGAAGTTAAAAGAGCCGAGAGTCATAGCGATGGGTGACCTTCTCGGGAAGGATTGCGAAGTCGATTTAAACTCGAATTTCAAACCGTAAAATGTGACGCCGCAGTCCTTAGGACCATTGCAAACACAGTGGAAAAGAGAAAATCACGAAAAAGAATTGTTAAGTAGGTCAAATAATTAGGTCAGGAGTCCGGAAGAAATAGTGAATTATTTGCAAATCGGGTCGAACCGACGAAGGGCAATTTGGTCGATTGACCCCTGGAGCTGACTCCTGACCTGACTGTCAAATAAAATTCGAGAAAAAAAAATTCGTAATCGAGAATTAAATTAAAAGAACTAAAGAAAAATAAAAAAAAATGAAAAAAGAAAGTTAAAGCAATTGATGACATCATCATGATGATGCAACTATGACTTCATAATTAATTTTAATTTAATTGACTAAGTCAAATTAAAGAATAAAAACAAAATTGAAAAGCCAAATTTTATCTTCTTCTTCTTCTTTTTATCCGTAGCTTCTCATCTCTCTCCCTTTTCTCACTAAATCCTCCATAGCTACTTAATTTCAAGCTTTTAAAGCTTGAATCAACCCTATAAATTCCACAATTTTCCTAAATAAAACTTGTTCTTGGATCTTGGCAAGCCTATTGAGAAGGAAATTTGAAGGAAAATAAAGGGAAATTGAAGCCTTGGGAAACTTCACAAGAGGTTAGTGAAAAATTCTTCAAATTATCTATTGAATTTTTGTTTAAGTAATTGATGTAAGTTAGAAATTAACTTTAAATGAAAAGAAAACAATTATTGAGGGACTATATATGAATTCAACCAGCTAGGTTTTATGTTTGAAATGGGTGATTTGATGCAAATTAGAAAGTAGTTAAGTGAGAATAAGTGAATGAGAACTAAATATGCATTTATAATTCAACAAATGAGCTAAACATGGAAGTTAGGGTTTTGGACCTAGGATTTGGGAGACAAAATTTGGAAAAATGGTGAAATGATGTGTTTGACCTAGTTTGAGGTGAGAAATGGTCATTTATGACCAAATGAAGTGTGTTGGAAGTGTTGGAGTTGAGTTTAAATTCGGATTCAATGTGGTCATGCTACAGGCAGCAAGACCAAGGTCCCTTTGAGGGTCCAAAACTGAAAATTTACAAGTCCAATTGGTATGAGACCAATTGGGAATGAAAATAGACACAAAATGACACAATTTTCATTTAGGAAGTATGCCCAAAAAGTGACCAAAACCTAGTGAACAAATTGACCAAATCCGAAAATTCTCAGTCTGACCTGTACAAACTGACCAAATGAACAGTGTTTATCCATTTAGCCATAACTTGAGCTAGGCAAGTCTAAATAACCTGAAATTTTACCAGTGGATAGTTGGGATATAGACCTAAAACTTTCATGAAGAACACAAACCCAAATTATGCCATTAATCAAGTCATTTGGCCATTCAAATTTGGTGACCTAAAACTGCCAGAACTAAAATTTGCCCAGAAAATCTGGGTTAAGTCCAATCCGGCAGCCATGGTTCAAATGGCTATAACTTGAGCTATAAAACTCCAATTGGAGTGATTCAAAAAGGAGAATAAACCTAAGACAATAGGGAACATTTTCTATGAAGAAAGTTCTGCCAAATTCTAACAGAAAAATGACCAATGGAACAGTGCAATTTAAGACACCAAAACTGAAAATTTGCAAATTTACCTAAAAGACTTAGAATTTGAGTAAACAACCAAAACCAACAAATTTAGTGACCAAAATGTGGTATGTGGGTGAAGTTGGAATTCCCATACCTATTAAGCCTTAGAAAGTCAACAATTTGACTTGAATAGTATAGTGAATAGTAACCCTGAAACACAAAATTTAAAGAACGTCAAATTTAGCACATTAGAGCTAAGTAAAAGTGAATTTGAATTTATTTTTGGATTTATGCTAAGTTATGATACTGAAACACTGTGAAACTGTGTGTTTCAGTGGAAAAGAACACCGGAGAAAAACTCGAGGAATCGAGTTAAGGCCAAGAGGCGACTCGCTTAAGGTTTGTGCACAACGTATAATTTTTGTAAATTATCTTCTGCATATTATTTTGAATAATTTGAAATATTGAATTGTGACATCATTATGATGAAGTATTTATGATGCTTTTGATTTAAATTGTTGAAAGTTATTTGTGTATATTTGAATTGGCAATGTTTAGTAAATTGTTAAGATAAGTTTTGAAACCACAGTGTCATGACCATATATTTGAACACCTCACTAGCATGACTAGTGGGGGTAATCAGTTTCGAATTTTGATTCCTTCTTTGGCTGAAGTGTTGAGGTGTGTGCCAGTAGAAGAAGAAATTGAATGGATATCCATATATTTGAGCTAGCTAGCCTTGTGATGTGACTTCTCCTTAGACTCTGGCTATTGAAATTATATTTGTTTCGAATGGCAAGATATAACTGTGGGTTTTATGAAATGTGTTTTGATACTTTGAAATGAAATTGTTTGGATTAAAATCTCATAATTCATGTTTTGTATTTAATTCTCATGTTCAGTCCAATTTTTGAATAAATGTGATTTAAATTCTGCATAAAGATTATTTTAGTATGTTGTGCACTACTGAGTCCTAGTACTCAGCGATGGCTGTTATTGCTGTCGCAGATTTAGAGACTAGAGGAGAAGCAGATTGAGCTGCTGAGGATAGAGGAGCTACCTGCTTGAAGTTATATCGGGTATATTTTATACCCTGATTGTAGAAATTTATTTTAATGTATGTAATGTACGTAATTGTATGGACATGTAAAATTGGTCTTGAGCAGCTTATACAAAGTTTGTATAAAGTTTGTAATAAATTTTAGTTTGAATTTTCCTAATGTAAATTTTTAGTATGATGTATATAGATTGTCCATCTTTAATGAAACATGAGTGAATGAAATTGATTGATAGTATTTTTATGATTATTGGAATTTTTTTTGGAAATTGAGAAATGAGGATTGTTAAATTTTGAAACTTGAGAAATTGGTTGAGATTGATTGTGAATTTGAAGAAGTGGTTGAAATAAATAATTGGAAGTGCTTTTTTACAGGTATTTGAAGAACTGTTTTCTCAAAATACAGACGGCACTCTACCGAAATTTTTATAAAATTTGCGAAAAAATAAAATAGGCTAAAAATTTTAACTAGTTTCCAACTTTAATTAAATGTTTTAATATCTATTTAGAAATGCTCACCACTTATAAAAAGTAAGAAAATTATTTTAAAATCCCTTGTAGGGTACTTAATGAGTTATCGGTAGGTAAAGTTCGGTAGTTCATTACGTATTCTACGGGATCATGTTATGCCTTACAGAGGGGTAAGGTGTGACATTAACTATAGGGATCTATTTCGATCTTAGTTGCCTCACTTGGTAGTCCACTATGACTACTGGCTGCTCCTCAAATGTCAAGTCTTCATTCAACTCTACTGTATCCGGTTTTAGTATATGAGAAGGATCAAGTATATATTTCCTGAGCATGGAGATGTGGAACACAGGGTGAACATGAGAAAGGCTGGGTGGTAACTCCAACCGATAGGCAACTGCTCCGACTCTATCAGTAACCTCAAAAGGTCCAATATATCGAGGTGCCAACTTGCCCTTCTTTCCAAATCTCATAACTTCCTTCATTGAATAAACCTTCAAGAATACGTAATCGCCTACTGCAAACTCTACATCCTTCCATCTAGGATTTGCATAACTCTTCTGCCTACTAAAAGCTGTTTTCAATCATCCCCTGATTAAAGGAACCATCTCAGAAGTGTATTGTACTAGGTCTATATTATGCACCTTTACTTCTCCCATTTCTGTCCAACACAGAGTAGACCTACACTTTCTGCCATATAGCACCTCGTAGGGTGCCATGCCGATACTGGAATGATAGCTGTTGTTATAGGTAAACTCCACCAATGGTAGCTGATCGTCCCATTGACCTCCAAAATCCAAGACACACATACAAAGCATATCTTCTATTGTCTAAATTGTCCTTTCGAACTGTCCATCTGTCTGAGGGTGAAAAGCGGTACTAAAGTTTAATTGTATGCCAAGTGCCTTCTGCAGCTTCCTCCAAAATCGAAAAGTGAACTGGGGCCCTCTGTCAGATATTATAGAAGCAGGAACTCCATGCAATCTGACTATTTCTTGAATATAGAGCCTGGTGCAGCGTGCAACAAAATAGGTGGTTCGCACAGGCAAGAAATGAGCTGATTTAGTCAGATGATCCACAATCACCCATATCAAATCATATCCCCGTGTGGTTTACAAAGTCCATGGTAATCATTTCCCACTTCTACTATGAGATAGGGATCTCTTGTAGCTTTCCTGATGGCCTCTGGTATTCAAACTTCACCCTCTAACAGGTTAAACACTTAGACACAAAGTCTGCTATATCTCTCTTCATGCCATTCCATTAGTAGCTATCTTTCACATCATGGTACATCTTGGTGGATCATGGGTGGATATTGTAGGGTGTATAGTGTGCCTCATGTATGATCTCATTCCTGAGGTTGTCCACATTGGGCACACATATCCTGGAACCTTACATAAGAGCGCCATCATTAGCAAATCCAAATTCACAACATTCACCCTGTTGTACTCTTTCTATAATCTTCATCAATTGCGGGTCCCTATGCTAGGAAACTTTGATTCTGTCTCGCAGGTCTAGTCTTACTGGAAAAATGGGCCAATAATACCCTCTCATCTGAAATATCTAAGATCAGACCTTGATCCATCAACTCATGTATTTGCTTAATCAACAGTCTCCTCTCCGCTGATATGTGCGCCAAACTGCTAAAAGATTTTCTGCTCAGAGCAACTGCTACTACATTGGCCTTCCCAGGATGATACTGGATAGTACAATCATAGTCCTTCAGAAGTTCCATCCATCTCCTTTGCCTTAAGTTTAAATCCTTCTCTTGGAAGATGTACTTCAAACTCTTGTGGTCGGTGTATATCTCACACACTTCATTATACAGGTAGTGCCTCCAGATCTTTAATACAAAGACTATAGTCGCCATTTCCAAATCATGGGTGGGGTAGTTCTACTCATGCCTCTTTAGCTGCCTTAAAGCATAAGCCACTACTTTCCCATGCTGTATCAAAACACACCCTAAATCAACTCTGGAGGCATCACAGTACACAGTATATCCTTCACCACTCATGGGTAATGTTAACACAGAGGCTGTAATTAGACATTTCTTAAGCTTTTGGAAGCTCTCCTCACATTCATCTATCCAAATGAATGGAACATTCTTCCGAGTTAACTTAGTTAGGAGAGCTGCTATCCTGGAGAAATTTTGTATAAAACGCCTATAGTAGCCAGCTAGGCCCAAAAAACTTCACACCTCAGTGACTATTGTAGGCCTAAGCCAATCAGTTACTGCCTCAATTTTCTTAGGATCCGCTTGAATGCCTTCACTAGAAACCACGTGTCCCAAGAATGAGATGCTTTCTAGCCAAAATTCATATTTTGAAAATTTGGCATATAGCTGGTGCTCCCTCAAAGTCTGCAACACCATCCTCAAATGCCACACATGTTCTTCCTCGGTCTAAGAATATACCAAAATGTCATCTATGAAAACGATGACAAAACGGTCCAGGAACACCTTGAACACCCTGTTCATCAAGTCCATGAAGGCAACTGGTGCATTGGTGAGTCCAAACGACATCACCAGGAACTCATAATGACCATATCTAGTCCTGAATGCTGTCTTTGGTACATCCTCATTCCTGATTCTCAACTGATGGTAGCCTGACTATAGATCTATTTTGGAAAAGAATCTATCCCCTTGAAGCTGATCAAACAGATCATCGATCTGAGGAAGTGGGTACTTGTTCTTCACAGTCACCTTATTCAGTTGTCTATAATCAATACACAACCTTAAGGACCCATCTTTCTTCCTCACAAATAGAACAGGAGCTCCCCAGGGGGTGGTACTTGGATGGATAAAATCCTTATCTAGAAGCTCTTGTAGTTGCTCCTTCAGTTCCTTCAATTCTGTTGGGGCCATCCTGTAAGGCGGCATTGATATGGGGTTTATACCCGGTACAATGTCAATGCAGAACTCTATTTTCCTTCTTGGTGGTAACCCTAGAGGCTCCTCAAGGAAGACATCCATAAATTCTCTAACGACGAGAACATTCTCGATGTCAACACCTTCCACAGATGTATCTCTCACTAATGCCAAATACCCCTAACACCCATGCCTCAACATCATTCTAGTACTAATTACTGACACCAAGTTATATGGACTCATGCTCCTGTTACCATCAAAGCTAAACTCTTTCGCACCAAGTATATGAAAGTACACCTCTTTGTTCCTGCAGTCTAAAGTGGCATAATGAGTTGCCAACCAATCCATTCCCAAAATTACTTCAAAATCCATTACTAGTAGAGGAACCAAGTCTGCTAGGAGGATCCTTCCATCCACTACCATTGGGCTACCCGGAAAAACTATATCCACGTCTATGTTGTCACTAAGAGGGGTAGTTATAGACAAAGGGCATTCTAAAGTTGTAGGGTTCCTACCCAATCTCATGGCAAAAACGGGAGAGACAAATGAGTGCGTAGCACCCGGATCTATCAAAACACGAGCCTCATAGGAACAAACTAGAAGAATACCTACCACAATTGCATTGGAAGCCTGAGCATCCTAGTGGGTCAAGGTGAAAACCCGAGCCTGACCCCTACCTTGCATTGCAGAACCCTGAAGTTGACTTCTACCTCCTGACCTGCCTCCAAATCCACGTCCTTCTTGTCCTCGGCCCTGTTGGCTACTGAATTGACTGCCCGCCATGCTAAAAGCACTAAGATACAATTGACGAGAGACGTTTGCAATAGAACCCTGTGACCCCATCTGTGGCTCACTGAACATGGGACATTCTCTAGCAAAGTGACCCTGCTGGCCACACTGAAAACATCCTCCTGAACCCATCATACAAGGTCCTAAATGTCCTCTTCCACACTGCGTGCAGGGTGCCAAGGAGGATCCTGAACTCGTCCCAGAACTACTATAACCCGAACTATGACCACTGCTAGATCTGTACCCTGGTCTGAATTCTCGAGATCTGTGTCTAAAATCACCTTTCTTATTGTTTTTACTTCTTCCTCTGTAATGACTTTGGCCACCACTATCCATAGTCCTTATGTGGGGAACACCTGAAGAACCCTCTGCTCTATTCTTCTTTGCCCTTATGCTATCATCTCCTGCATAGCCAATTTCAATCTCTCGGGCTCGATCAACTACTACATCAAAAGACTAATCAGACAACATGGCCAGGTTTGCATACTTTCTATCTAGCCCCTTTAAGAACCTCTTTACCTTTATACTTTCTGTAGCCACTGCTATGGGAGCATACCTACTCAGTTCCAAAAATTCTGTGGCATATTCCTCTACGGATCTGCCATTCTACCTTAAGGCATCAAAGGCCCACTGCTTTTAGTCTCTGAAGCTTTCTGGTATAAATCTGTTGATGAACAATTCCATAAACTGGGTCCAAGATAATCTCTCAATGTGAGGTAGTACGTAACCTGTCATCCACTGCCTTGGCACTGGCCCCAATACATGCTGTACACATTCTACTTATCTCTTGTTAGTCAACTGCAGTTCCACCCCTGCCTATTTATAGGAGTCCAAAAATCGGTAAGCATCATCAGTTACATCATAAATACCAAGCACCAATTTCTTAAAATTAATTACTTGTTTGTAACGTTCCCTTCTTGGTGTGGTGGGCTGCTGCTGTTGTAGAGGGTGGACCATATATTATGCCATCATATCATTGGTTCTCTATAATCTGACTAGGGTAGCTGCCATTAGATCCATAAGACCCTGGGTCACAATCTGTTCCTGAACTGGTGGCAGCTGCTATTCTACTTGAGCAGCTCTAGGTCTCTTGTCCTACTTGCTTGGGGCAGGCGCCTCATCTTATGCTGACACCTCGTCTGGCACATCTCGTTCTGGTGCAGTGGTAGCTCTTCTGCTTCTATGCATTTTCTTGAAATTCAACAGCATCAGCTCACAAAATTCAAAACAGCATGTTATACAGCTTTATAGACTCATATTTTTACACAATTATATGAAGCAGAAACTATAAGCAAGGATGACAATGTAAGGACGAATGTGGACCCTATTCTCCGCATATGACTCCTACTAGACTCTTCTCAAAACTTTAAACATATATTCCCTATGAATTTAGAGCCTAACCTCTGATACCACATTTGTCACGACCCAACCTATGGGCCGAACCGGCACTAGGACCTAGGCCAGCCTAAAGCCCCTGAGGCCCGTAGTAAGCCTAACTATTCCTTAACCCAATCCGAAGGCCCATTTTAAGCCCAATTTTAAGAATTAAATCGGACAAAGTCCATGTACCGGTTGAGCTCCAACCACTAGAGGAATTGTCCGCTTTGGCCATAAGCTTCACGGTTTTGTCCCATAGGTGAAATGGAGAACTTTCCAGGAGGTCACCCATCCTAGGATTTCTCTCAAGCGAGCACGCTTAACCCTGGAGTTCTTCCAACTCTCTAGGCCATTCTACCAAAAAAGACTTCTAGTGATTAGTTCCCCCATTTTATATATCATTACCTTGTCCTCCCATTTCGATGTGGGACGTGTTTCCTTGTTTTTCAAAGGAGCTTTACGCTACGCCGAGCCTAAGCCAGGCTCTTCATCCCCTTAAGCTTCGAGAGTCCTCTCTCTCACACCGTACTGAGGGAGTGTCCAGCTCTGATACCAATTGTAAAGGTCAGGCTTCAACTACTAGAGGAATTATTCGCTTTGGCCATAAGCCTCACAGTTTTGACTCATAGGTGAAATGGAAAACTTCCCAGGAGGTCACCTATCCTAGAATTTCTCTCAAGTGAGCATGCTTAACCCTGGAGTTCTTCCAACTCTCCAGGCAATTCCACCAATAGGCGCCTCTAATGATTAGTTCCTCCGTTTTATATATCATTACCTTGTCCTCCCATTCCGATGTGGGACATGTTTCCTTGTCTTTCAAAGGAGCTTTATGCCACATCCAGCCTAAGCCAGGCTATACCAATAAATGTAACCTTCCTCACCCGTCTATAGTGTAGTCAAGTAAGGTATACTACATTCAGTGTCAGAGCACCCTATCCTATCTTATCGTGTACAATATTAATTTAATATCTATTTGATTATATATATCTTATGTGTAGAAAAAAATTTTTTTTTTATCACATCTTATTCTTGTGGAGACCCAGATAAAGTCTCATATGTTTTATTAGTGCATGGTGGATTTCCTTATTTACCTGTTAAAAATAATTTATCTCCATTTCATATGTCCATACATCATATCATTGCTCATATAAATTTCAAGAAAATACATTTCATTTCATTCATATAAACTTCATACATTCATATAAAATTTAGATACAATAATTTATAAATTATTTACAATCACAAAATGATTTACATCTTTTACTTATATACAATAACCAAAATGCAAAATCTAAATATACATGAGCCCTACCAAAATGAACTGCTGAGGTGACAATCTACACTGTAGCAGATCTGATCAAAATCTTTTCTAAACTCTACTGCTGCTGCTATTGCTGGTACTGGTCTTCCGTACCTACACGTGGTAAGAACCAACGCGCTAAGCATATTACTTATTGGTGCATAAATTGAAATAAAAATAGCTAAATAATTGAAATAATTATTCCACGTATAACTTTATAAAGAAATATAGATTTCATGAGTTTATAGTTTTTTACATGTTTATAGAACTTTGGAAGCAATTAAGCTAATCGGGATCTTTTTTGTTCGTTTATTTCATGTTCAGTCTTATTACTTATACCTTTGATCTTTTCATGTACTTATTTAAATTTAAGATTTATTACTGATATCTGTGCCTAAGTAACCTATGACAGACTATAAAAACTGGATACACGGGAGTATACTAGTTAAATATCCGTATGTCTAACATGTATACATCTGTCATGTCAAGTACAAGGCCAGCGGGCAGACATAAAGCCAGAAATCATAATAGGCACAATGGCCAATAGGCAGGCGTGAAGCCTGTAGAATAACCATATCAGACAGATGTTATCTATTAGTGATCATTCCTGTGGGCAGTACTGTAATCTATAGTCCCTAATTGGTATACCAATAGATCCAAACTATATACATAAATCTAGGTATACTTTGGGCAAATTAATATTATTAAGTATTTATAGTTTCATATCATGTGCTAGTTGTATTTAATAACATTTTCATATTACTTATGATGGGAAACATAATTCCCACATACATATTCATGTCATTTATAATGGGAACATGAGTCTCAAGTACATATTCATATAACTTATATATTTATTGTTAGTAGTATGCCCTAGAGCATATCATTTAGTATGTATCTTGTACATGTTTTTATTAATAAAAGGCATTTTCACTTTTTTGTTTACATAATATATTTATGTATAAAAAAAAAGGTCCATTGATATTTTATTAGAAATTCTATTTTTAAGTTGTTAAGAATATGAGTGACAGTATTTCTAGCACAAAGTATCATAAATAGGTTCACAATCGAGGATACTTCACAATAAGGACATGACTTATCCAGAAAGATTGTAATCATATTTGTTCCCAAGTTATTTATATGAGATGTCAATAAGATGGAATGGTGAGTCTCATGCCATATAATAAACATGATAGGCACTTATACATGATAAGTAGGTCGAACTAGTGACACTTATGACAAGCACATGGAGTTTACTCTTGTCAATGCATTGTCATAAATCATATCAGTGCATATAATCTTTAGACCTGAGATAGCACAGTTATCTTGTATATAGGTGGTTTGAGTTTGATACTGCTTTCATACTTGTACTGTGTATGGGTATATGGGCATGTGTTGGCTCCTACTAGTTATATACAGAGGTAGGTGTTGATCAAGATGGAATTTGTTCCTCTAAGTAAATAGGGATAAAATCCTATGTTCATTTAATTATTCTTGATGTTTCAAGTTCCTGGCCAGGACAGATAGATTTAATCAGAAAATAATTTCTGATGAGAAAATCTTTTTAATCAAGAACTAGAATTAAAAGAGAACATAATATTCATAGCAAATGGGGTTTGACGTAAACCATGACTCTAGCTCGAATTGGAATTTTGTACCAGAGAGATTCTAGTGCATGGTAACATATAATTATAGGTTCATTTAAGGTAAACCTTATTACTGATTGGGTGGCTATGGCATGCTATGCTAGGTGTTAACCATGATTTATGAGCTGCATAAAGTGATTTAGAGAAATCATTTATGGTAAGAAAGAGTTATGATGATATTAAGAGTTGATATCATGTCTCATTGCCAATTAGTGATGAGCCTAGTAAGTCACACACATACACAAGTAATCACCAAATTAAATATGATTTAATTAATTAATTAAAGAGTTTAATTGATTAATTAAATAGGTTTGGTTTGCAATTAGATTGCAAAGTCCCTAGCATGGCTTGAAACCAAATCTAGGTTATTGGATGTATAGTATAAGTTAAATTTATATTTAAAGTGTTTAAATATGAATTTAATTAATGAGAAATTAATTAATAAAGATTAATTAATTAATTTATATTTGATATAAATTCATTGGAAGAAGAGAAATAATTGTTTTGGGTTGAGAACTCAAAATTAAGACACAGGGATATTTTGGTCATTTCACAGGGTGACATGTGGCACCATGAGATGGTGACACATGGCATTACACATAAGCTTGCCATATGTCTTTTAATTATGTAAGATGATCAAAGTCAAGATTAAATATAGGTTTGACACTTGGCATAATGTGATTGGATCAATTAAACCTAGAGCTAATCAAAAGGTGACACGTGGCAAGGGTTTTAAGTGGTGACCTAGCTATATAAGTGTAAGGATGAAAGAACAAATATAACAAGCTGCTCATTTTCTCTTTATGCCGCCACCTTGGCTGCCATCCCTTCTCTTCTTCTTCATCTCTCATCAATTCAAAGAGATTAGCAAACAATCTCTTGAATTAAAAATACTAGAAATTGTTTCTAGTGTCCTGTTTATATCTGTAATCTCTCAAAAGGCAAAACTTAATTTTCTAATTCATAGAAAAAGCTTTAGAAGCTGTTCAAGGGCTGCTATAGGTCATCTTGGTGTGGACAAGCTAGAGGGACAACATCTAGTGTCATAAACGCATCCTAAAGGTGTCAAAGACACGGCAGTGCATCAAGAGGTTAGTGCACTTGTTCTTAATTTAATCTAGGATTCTAAAGAATTAATATGATTAATTCTAAAATCTTAAATGGCAAATGTAGATCCAAAAAAATATTAAAAGAGTTTTAATATGCTGTTTATCATTGAAATCAAATAGATAAAAATGAATCTTGCATGATGTATGTGACCCTAGGTGAAAATTTTTGAATTCAATGATATAAACTTACGTTTTTCATGCTTTCGCTCCTTCAATTGGTATCAGAGCCACTATATTTGTCATTTAGATTGTTGATTATATAATTTAATTTTGTGTTTTGATCATGAGATGATAGATCCATTACTGGTTGCAAAGGAAAAGTGGTGGCATGGTGATGAACACCAATGGTGTGCACACTTTGTTGTCTCCAATGGTGTGTGCAAGGTTTGGTTTTTGAATCTACAATTGTTGTATGATTTAAGGTTCATCCTATAACTAATTAAAATGTTTAATTCGGTGTTTTAATCACACAATTAAATTGTGATTCAGATTTGAATTTTAAAAATTATTTGAATGTGATTCAAATCTGAATTTTTAAAAATTATTTGAATATGATTCAAATATGAATTTTTAAAGTTGTTTGAATGTGATTCAAATCTGAATTTTAAAGTTGTTTGATTCATATTCAAATCTGAATTTTTAAAGTTGTTTGAATGTGATTCAAATCTGAATTTTAAAAGTTGTTTGAATCATATTCAAATCTAAATTTTTAAAGTTGTTTGAATATGATTCAAATCTGAATTTTAAAAGTTATTTGAATGTGATTCAAATCTGAATTTTTAAAGTTGTTTGAATGTGATTCAAATCTGAATTTTTAAATTTGTTTGAATGTGATTCAAATCTGAATTTTTAAATTTGTTTGAATCATATTCAAATCTGGATTTTTAAGTTGAATATGAGATATTCAATTTAATTTAAGTATGTATGTTTTATTTAATTGTTAAATAGTGATATGCATGATGGATGATCATGGACTATAAAAGATCAATGTGATTGGATTTATTTCTTTTATGTTTCTTTGGGTTGTAAATTAATTAATTTATTTTAATTTATTTTTGGGCATGTATTATTAAGGTTGTAATAATTTTGAGTTGTAATTTCATTTTTTTAGTTCTTGTAAATTCGCCTTAGTATGCCAAGGATTACTATTTAATTGGATTGCAAGAAGATCAAGGAGGTCAAGAGCATTGGTGGAACCAGTGGGAGGAATTCAAGATCAAGTGTTGATTATGTACTCCTTCAGTAATTCTTGTAAAATGAATGAATGAAATGCACCTAGGAATGCCCTAATTCAATTCTTGGTGGCTCAGAATTGAATCTCTTAAAAAGTCCATGATCATACCATATTTACTATTTATCCATGAATGCATGAGATGTATGGGAATGTAAGCAAGTATATGATATATGCATGCTAAATGGATAATGTGTAAAGTGAGACCATAATAGTAATTAGGACGACCACAAAATCTTCCAAACAAATGATTAAATTGGATATGCTATAATTAAAGTAATTATAACATGGGCCCTCCATTGGAGCAATTATTTTAAGAAATTTTAAATAGTTGCATATGATGCAATTAATTTAAGAGATTTTCTTAAGAATAATTGTTAAGCATGAGATGTTGTAAATATGTAAATGGTTTGGTGGCCAATAATGGATGTGCCTGAGGACATTAAAATTATTTGCATGTTTACTGGCTCAATGGGATCAACTTAACTAATGCAAGATAAGTCAATAATGGATGTGCCTGAGATTTTGAGCATTAGGGGCTAGGTAAAGGATTGAACCTCACATGAGATGTGATGGGCAAGGAGTTGCTCACTTATAATTTATTGTTATTCCAATAACCTGAGGATGATCAATAGGATTATAAGAATTCAATCACCCATTAGAAATCCATCCAACTAGGATTTCCGTTTTCTACTTTGGAAGTGTAGGATTCGCTAAGTTAGTGGGAGGACCAATTTGATTAAAAGACCATAATCATTTTGGTTAATTACATGATACATTTACTAATTAATCTGGTTATTTTTTGCAGTTAATTTTCTGATAATAATGAGCACAGAACAACCACCACCATCCAATATTCTTGCAAGCATACTTGATCGCAATAAGTTGACAGGACCTAATCTATCTGATTGGCTAAGAAATTTGAAACTTGTCCTGAACCTTGAACATATAGGATATGTTCTAGACTCAAATGTTCCAGGTCCCTTACCTCCAGAGGCCACTCCAGAGGAACATGAAACTTTGGACAAGTGGAAGGAGCATGATATGAGAGCTAAGTGTTACATGCTTGCTTCTATGAGTAATGAGTTACAGAAGCAGCATGAAAACATGCAGAGTGCAAATGAGATCCTCCTTCACCTATAAGAGTTATATGGTGAGCACAGCAGGAATGCTCGGTATGAGATATCTAGACAGCTATTCCGCATGAGGATGTCTAAGGGACATAATGTAAGGGATCATGTCCACAAGATTATTCGGCTGATTGAGCAGCTGGAACATCTTAACTTTAACATGGATTTCCAACTGCAGAGGGATTTGATCCTTCAGTCCCTTCCTGAGTCTTTTGGGAATTTTGTGATAAATTTCCATATGACTAAACAGGAATGCACCTTGGCTAGTTTACTCAACATGCTGGTTATTGCCCAAAAGAATATGCCGGGCAATAAAGGAAAAGAGGTAGCTTTGGTTGCATCTTCTTCTACTGGAAAGTCTAATAAGAAGTCCAACAAGAAGAAGGGCAATAAGAAAAAGAAACCTCAGATTCCTGGTCCTTCCAAAAAAATAGCTAAACAGAAAGGGAAGACTAAAGCTGATGGAGGCAAAGGAAAGTGTTTCCACTGCCAGAAGGATTGGCACTGGAAGAGGAATTACCCAGAGTATCTTGCTTCTCTGAAGAATAAGAAGGATACACCTTCAGAAGGTATGTCCATATCTTGTTATTTAGATTCTGATGATACTCATAGTTCATCTACAACTTGGGTTTTAGATACTAGTGCTAGTTCTCACATTTTTTATGATACGCAGGAACTAGCAAATAGTAGCAGCTTGCATTCTCGAGATGTTAGACTCCGGATTGGCAATGGCTCAACTATTGACGCTTTAGCTATAGGATTTAAATCTTTTTACATGTATGGACATGTTTTGTGTTTGGATAATATTTTATATGTACCTGATGCTTTTAAGAACATTATTTCTATATCTAGTTTGACTAGAAATGGCTATGAATTTCAGTTCACAGATGATGTTTGAAATATTTATTTTAGAAATAAATATGTTGGTTCGGGTTATATGAATGATGGTCTTTATTATTTGGATAATAATGACAAACAAAAAATGAATGCAAGTGATCTAAATGAATGCAATGCCATGGTGAAAATTAACTCAAGTTCAAAATATATTTGGCACTTAAGGTTAGGTCATGTTGCAGAGGATGGGATTGCAAAACTGGAGAAAATGGGGATTTTATCCTCATTGGGCTCTGAGCCTACTCTAACTTGTGAATCTTGCCTTTAGGGCAAAATGACTAGATCACCCTTTGTAGGACAAGGGCTAAGAGCTGAAAATATTTTGGAGCTAATACATAGTAATGTATGTGCTTCATTTAAAGAAATGGCTAGAGGTGGCTTTCATTACTTTATTACTTTTACTGATGATAAATTAAGGTTTGGGTATTTGTATTTGATGAAATACAAACATGAATCCTTTGAAAAGTTCAAAGAATTTAAATCTCAAGTAGAAAATCAAACAGGAAAGAGTACTAAAGCTCTTCGATCAGATCGTGGAAGTGAATACTTGAGTACTGAATTTGATGAATACTTGAGAGAACACGTCATTATTTCCCAGCTGACTCCTCCAGGAACACCACAGCTGAATGGTGTATCTGAAAGGAGAAATCGTACCCTATTGGATATGGTTCGTAGTATGATGAGCTATACTGATATGCCAATCTCCTTTTGAGGATTTGCATTAGAATCAGCTTTGCATATTCTGAATAGGATTCCATCAAAATCAGTATCTTCTACACCTTATGAGATATGGCATGGAAGAAAACCAAGTCTTAAGCATGTTAAGATTTGGGGTTGTCCAGCTTATATCAAAAAGCTGAACACTGATAAATTAGAAACCAGATCAGAAAAGGGTCGATTTGTTGGATATCCAAAAGATAGTTTTGGATATTATTTCTATTTGTCTACATCACAAAAGGTTGTGGTAAGTAGAGATGCCACAATTCTTGAACAACAGTTTGTTCAAGAAGGAGGCCAGGGAAGGCAAATAGAGTTGGAATTAGAGAATTATGATCAAACAACAGATCAGATGGATATAGATCCATCTAGTCAACCTACACCTATTGATGATACATCTACAGCTATTCCTCGCAGAACAACCAGGGTATCTCACCCACCAGTGAGATATGGTTTCCTTCATGAAGAAGAATAAGAGTTGTTTACTCATGAAGAAGTAGATCATGGAGATGATCCACTTACCTATGAAGGAGCTATATCAGATATAGACTCTTCAAAACGGATTGATGCTATGAAATTCGAAATTGATTCCATGTATAAGAATCAAGTTTGGGATCTTGTTGAACCACCTGAAGGTATTGTACCTATAGGGAACAAATGGGTTTTCAAGAAGAAAATTGGTTCTGATGGAAATGTAGAGACCTATAAGGCAAGGCTAGTAGCGAAAGGGTTTCGCCAAAGGCAAGGAATCGACTATGAGGAGACTTTCTCGCCTGTTGCCATGCTTAAATCAATTAAGATTCTATTAGCAATAGCTGCATACTATGATTATGAGATTTGGCAGATGGATGTCAAAATAGATTTTCTCAATGGATACATTGAAGAAAACATTTTCATGGAATAACTTAGGGATTTTGAATCCCAAGATGGTTCCAAAGTATGCAAGCTAAAGCGATCCATTTATGGGTTGAAACAAGCTTCGAGGAGTTGGAACATCCGTTTTGATGAAGCCATTAAGTCATTTGGTTTTATCAAAAATGAGGATGAGCCATGTGTATATAAGAAGGTTAGTGACAGTGCTATCACTTTCCTTGTCTTATATGTGGATGAGATACTGTTGATGGGTAATGACACAGGTATGTTGACAATTATAAAGGTATGGTTGTCAAATACATTCTCCATGAAAGATTTAGGGGAGGCAACCTATATTCTTGGGATTCGCATCTATAGAGATAGAGCGAAAAGAATAATTGGTTTATCCCAAAGTCTATACTTGGAAAAGGTGTTAAAGAGGTTTAACATGCTTGATTCCAAGAGAGGATTGTTACCAGTGAGACATGGTATCCACCTTTCTAAAGAGATGTCTCCAAAGACACCTGAAGAAAGAGATAAAATGGCCAGGATTCCATATGCTTCGGCTATTGGAAGTTTGATGTATGCAATGTTGTGTACTAGGCTGGATATCACATATGCTGTTAGTTTGACTAGCAGGTATCAATCCAATCCAGGTTTGGAACACTGGACAACTATTAAGAATATCCTTAAGTACTTGAGAAGAACTAAGGATTTATTCTTGATATATGGAGGTGGAGACTTGCAATTGGATGGTTATACTGATTCTGATTTCCAATCAGATATCGATGATAGAAAGTCTACCTCTGGATATGTGTTCATTTGTAATGGAGGTACAGTCAGTTGGAAGAGTTCCAAACAGAGTACGACTGCAGATTCCACTACCGAGGCTGAATATATTGCTGCATCAGATGCTACAAAGGAAGCTGTTTGGATAAAGAAATTCGTGACAGAACTTGCAATAGTTCCTTCCATTGATTCAGCAGTTCCACTTCATTGTGACAACAATGGAGTAGTCATACAGCCTAAGGAACCTGGTCTCACTAGAAATTCAAACACATAGAAAGACGCTACCAAATTATCAGAGAAATAGTTGGACGAGGCGATGTAGCTATGCAGAAAATAGCATCAGCTGAGAATCCAGTTGATCCATTCACTAAGCCTATGTCACAAACTCAGCTAGACCGACATCTTGAGAAGATGGGTCTAAGATATTGTAATGAATGGCTCTAGTGCTAGTGGAAGATTATTATTAGTATGCCCTAGAGCATATCATTTAGTATGTTTCTTGTACATGTTTTTGTTAATAAAAGGCATTTTCACTTTTCCGTTTACATAATATATTTATGTGTAATAGAAAAGGTCCATTGATATTTTGTTAGAAATTCTATTCTTAAGTTGTTAAGAATATGAGTGACAGTATTTCTAGCACAAAGTATCATAAATCAGTTCACAATCGAGGATACTTCACAATAAGGACATAACTTATCTAGAAAGATTATAATCATATTTGTTCCCAAGTTATTTATATGAAATGTAAATAAGATGGAATGGTGAGTCTCATGCCATATAACAAACATGATAGGCACTTATACATGATAAGTAGGTCGAACCAGTGACACTTATGATAAGCGCATGGAGTTTACTCTTGTCAATGCATTGTCATAAATCATATCAGTGCATATAATCTTTAGACCTGAGATAGCACAGTTATCTTGTATATAGGTGGTTTGAGTTTGATACTGCTTTCATACTTGTACTGTGTATGGGTATATGGGCATGTGTTGGCTCCTACTAGTTATATATGGAGGTAGGTGTTGATCAAGATGGAATCTATTCCTCTAAGTAAATAGGGATAAAATCCTATGTTCATTTAATTGTTCTTGATGTTTCAAGTTCCTAACCAGGACAGATAGATTTAATCAGAAAAGAGTTTCTGATGAGAAAATCTTTTTAATCAAGAACTAGAATTAAAAGAGAACATAATATTCATAGCAAATGGGGTTTGACATAAACCATGACTCCAGCTCGAATTGGGATTTTGTAACAGAGAGATTCTAGTGCATGGTAACATATGATTGTAGGTTCATTTAAGGTAAACCTTATTACTGATTGGGTGGCCATAGCATGCTATGCTAGGTGTTAACTATGGTCTATGAGGTGCATAAAATGATTTATAGAAATCATTTATGGTAAGAAAGAGTTCTGATGATATTAAGAGTTGATATCATGTCTCATTGCCAATTAGTGATGAGCCTAGTAAGTCACACACATACACAAGTAATCACCAAATTAAATATGATTTAATTAATTAATTAAAGAGTTTAATTGATTAATTAAATAGGTTTGGTTTGCAATTAGATTGCAAAGTCCCTAGCATGGCTTGAAACGAAATCTAGGTTATTAAATGTATAGTATAAGTTAAGTTTATATTTAAAGTGTTTAAATATGAATTTAATTAATGAGAAATTAATTAATAAAGATTAATTAATTTATTTATATTTGATATAAATTCATTAGAAGAAGAGAAATAATTATTTTGGGTTGAGAACTCAAAATTAAGACACAGGGGTATTTTGGTCATTTCAAAGGGTGACATGTAGCACCATGAGATGGTGACACATGGCATTACACATAAGTTTGTCATATGTCTTTTAATCATGTAAGATGATCAAAGTCAAGATTAAATATAGGTTTGACACTTGGCACAATGTGATTGGGTCAATTAAACCTAGAGCTAATTAAAAGGTGATATGTGGCAAGGGTTTTAAGTGGTGACCTAGCTATATAAGTGTAAGGATGAAATAACAAATACAACAAGCTGCTCATTTTCTCTTTTTGCCGCCACCCTTGGCTGCCATCTCTTGTGACACCCCTTACCCGTGTACAGTATATCCGAGTAAGTAATGACACACGGTGTACTGGCACACTCTAATATACCTTAATTAATTTATACCATGCTTGTGAATATAATTTATGAAATATAATTTATTCTAGCCATTTATCAAAAGTATTATTTATTTGAGGTTCCGAAGATTTTAAAGAAAATCCGACGGAGTACCGGCTAAAAATAGAGAAAACAGTTCTTCGGAACCTGTTAAAAACACTTCCAATATTTATGTTCAATCATCTCAAACTCCAATATCCAAAATCTCAACAATATTTCTCAATTTCAGTTCTCAATAACCTTTTCATTTCTCAAACATCCATTTCTCATAATACTCATATACAAGTAATAAATAAATGCTCAAATTTTGCATTCATAGTCATGACTTTCATTATTTACATGAACATCAAAATATATTACATAAGTTCAAATACATATGAAAAAGTAAGATTAGCTACAAAATATCAAAATGACACCTAGTGTCCTACCAATGCACTGCAGAAGTTGAGGTGACACGGACACTGTGCAGAACTGCAGGATGGACTCACCCAGTCTATGGTCTACTGGGCTCACGATCTGTATCTCCAGTACCTACGCATGGCAAAAGCAACGCGCTAAGCAATAATGCTTAGTGGTGCAATAATATAATAAAAACAAATAGCAGAAAGTAAGTATGTATAGAGTGTGTATGCTTTCTTTGTTTGGTATTGGTATATCCATTATTTCATTAACTTTGTTCACTTTTATTCATTTGGTTGCCCAAGTAACCTACACTAGACGACTGGACTGGATAACGGGTAAACTGGCACTGGGTACCTAGTACCTCGGGCCGTCACACCATCGGTCACATATGCATCTCGGTGTGCAATGAGCGACTAACAAGTCAGAATAGTATCAGGCACAAGGCCAAGTCTCAATACAAAGTCAGAATGGCTAAAAGCCATGAAATCACAGAATGGCATATCGCCATGTGCAGTACTGCTAACTGAACCCTATTGGCATGCCAAACTATCCAAACCAATTATGTTAGGTATACTAGGGCATTGGAAACTTTTGAATTCTTCAATTTGTGAATTTCATGTTTTGGTGTTACTATTCACCTCATTGGTCAACAAAAATGTTGACTTTTGGATAGAAAATATGTACATTGACTTTGGCACTCCCAACATACCACATTTTGTATTTAAAACTTGTTGGCATTAAGCGTTAATACCATTTCTAAGCATTAACCCAAAGGAGCAGATTTTTCAGATTTTGTACCATAACTTTACTGTTCCATTAGGAACTGTTACAGTGAAAATTTGAGGAATTGGTAAACATAAAAGTTGTTCCTTATTTTGTCTAGTTGAATTTCCTTTTTTGAATCACTCCATTTGGAGTTTTGTAGCTCTAGATATGGTCCAAAAACCACAGCTGGCCGGATTATCATTCTACAGAAATTACCATATCTACAGTAACATGAACAGTGACTTCCACTGCCATTTGGGTTAGGTTCTGGCCATAATTTGGGGTAGGTTCCTTCATGAAAGTTGTTTTTCTATGTCTTAACTTATTGCTGTAAAAATTTCAGGTCAATTGACCAAATCTACAGTGAGTTATGGCCAAATGAACAGTTACTGTTCATTTGGTCAATTCTGTAGAATCAGTGTAAGGTATCCGGATTGGGGGCCAAGTTTTGGTCCTCTTTCTTTGGTCTTTTGGGCATGGTTTCTTCAGCAAAAATGTGCCATTATAAGCCTAGTTTCATTTCCAATTGGCCAAACACCAATTGGACTAACACAACCCAAGTTATGGCAGTGCAAATGGACTGAATTTTCAGTCCCTATGCTGCTGTCCTAGGGCAGCCTGCAACCTCACTTTGCAACCTCATTTTTTCAGTCCATTTGTTAGTCAAATTACCTAAAATGGTCACTAATTGACCATTAAAAGGTTCTTTAACAATTGCATAGGGCAAGTTCACATTTTACTCCAAAAACCCTAGTTCAAAGTCATGATTTCTACACTTTACCTTAGTTAGCTATTAATTCACCATTCTTAGGTTTATAAACTTCAAACATGGTTTCTAATTCACTTTAAGCTCATCAAAAACACTTTCTCCTATTCCATAGCTAGGGCTGCCGAAATTCACAAGCTCAAACACATAGGTTTATGTTCATTTAAACCACAATTCTCACTAAGTTTCAAGTCCCAAACCATGAAAATAAATAGTTTAATGGATATAAGTGCACTAACCTTAAGTGGCAGAATTTTCCAAGCCCTTAAACCTCACTTTCTTTCTCCTTCTTGGCTGCCAAAAGCTTTAGCAAGGTGCTATTTTGTGAAGGGTTTCTAGGGTTTTAGGGTGAATTGAAGAGGAAATTGAAGGTTTGAAGTGAACATCAATGGAGGGAGGAGTTGAGGAAGTTTCGGCTGGTTTTCTTGAAAGGGAGATGGCTGCTGCATTTTATCAATTTGGTCTTCTCTTATCTCTTTTAATAGTTAGTCAAATAATAGCTTAATTTTGATTGGTCATTGTTTTCTTAATGACACCACCATGATGTCATAAATACCTCTTTTCCTCATTTTCTTTTCTTTCCTCCACTACTCATTTTCAATTTAATTTCTAGTAATGTTTATTCATATTTTATGTCATATTAATTATTTACTCAACTGGACAAGTCGGCCAAAAATCACCTCTGAAGGCGAAATGACCAAAATGCCCTCCATTTGGCTGAACGGGTCAAAATTGTCTGTACCGATTGAAAAATTTTTCTAGGTATTTTCTTGGCATTCTAATGTCATAGGAACCTCAATGACCCTTCTCTGGAGTCCCAAAAATTATTTTATAATTTTTCCCCCGGGTCTAGGGCTCCTCGTTGGGAGAACTGCAACTTCCCTCCGGTTACTCATCGCTTGGGCACCGGCTCGTTTTACTTGGTTGTATTTTATTTCTAAAATTTTTGCTAAGTGTTTCTTATTAATATTTGAGTTAATTATGGTCCCTCACTTAAGTTTAATTATTTTTCCGGACGTTCTAGCTGTCCGGACCGACACCGGTCCCCGGAACAGTAGAATGTACGGAGTAGTTACCGGGAGGGTGTTACAACTCTTCCCCTCTAATTTAAATTTCGTCCTCGAAATTTACCTGATGCAAACAGTTGAGGGAACTGTTGCCTCATCGTCTCTTCACTTTCCCAAGTTGCCTCCTCGGTGTTGTGGTGCCTCCAAAGCACTTTCACCAGTGGAATCTGCTTGTTCCTCAACTCTTTTACTTACCGAGCTAGGATCCGTAGAGGTTCTTCTTCATATGTCAAATCCGGTTGTATTTCAATTTCTTCTCTGGAGATGACATGTGAAGGGTCTGAGCGGTATCTTCTGAGCATAGGCACGTGGAACACATTGTGGATCTTATCCAACTCTGGTGGTAATGCTAGCCTATAAGCCACTGGACCCACACGTTCGATGATTTCATATGGGCCAATGAACCTAGGGCTCAACTTACCTTTTCTTCCAAACCTCAACACTTTCTTCCATGGTGACACCTTGAGGAACACTTTGTCGCCAACCACATATTCTATTTCTTTTCTCTTCAGGTCGGCATAAGATTTGTCATTCGAGGCAACCTTCAAGTTGGCTTTGATTAGTTTCACTTTCTCCTCAGTCTGTTTCACCAGGTCTGGCCCCACCAGTTTGTCTTCGCCCAATTCAGTCCAGCACACTGGAGTTCTACATTTTCTCCCATACAGTGCTTCATATGGGGCCATTTGAATACTAGCTTGGTAGCTATTGTTGTATGCAAATTCTGCCAGTGGGAGGTATCTATCCCAACTTCCCTCAAACTCAATGACACAACTCCTCAGCATATCCTCAAGGACCTGGATTACTCTTTCTGATTGCCCATCCGTCTGAGGATGGAAAGCTGTGCTGAAATGGAGTTGTGTACCCAAGGATTCATGTAACTTCTTCCAAAATCTCGATGTAAACCTTGGGTCTCGATCAGATATGATGGAAAGTGGAATTCCATGCAGTCTAACTATCTCACTGATATACAATTCTGCTAACCTCTCTAGTGAGTAGTCAGTCCTAACTGGCAGAAAGTGTGCTGACTTTGTCAATCTATCAACTATCACCCATACTGCATCATATTTCTTCCGGGTGAGAGGCAGACCACTTACAAAATCCATGGTGACCCGATCCCATTTCCATTCAGGTATGCGTATAGGCTGTAGCAAACCTAATGGAACTTGATGTTCTGCCTTGACTTGCTGACATGTCAAGCATTTAGTCACATAGTCAGCTATATCCCTCTTCATACCAGGCCACCAATACTGAAGCTTCAGGTCATGATACATCTTTGTACTTCCTGGGTGCATAGCATATACACTAGTGTGTGCCTCTTTTAGAATACTAGCTTTCAATCTCCCATCATCTGGTACACACAGTCTTCATTTGTAATACAGACACCTATCTGCTTTTACCTCATAGTCAGTTGCTTTTCCTTCTGGGATTTTGCTCATAATGGCCGTTAACTTTCCATCTGCCTGTTGCCCATCTAAAATCTGCTGTAGCAGGTTTGGCCTCACTTGCAACTCAGCCAAAATAGCTCCATCTCGAACCAAAGTTAGACGGGCATTCAATGATCTCAAAGCTGTGATGGACTTTCTGCTCAAAGTATCAGCAACTACATTTGCCTTCCCAGGATGGTAGTCAATTACACAATCATAGTCCTTCAGGAACTCAATCCATCGCCTCTGTCTAAGGTTGAGCTCCTTCTGAGTTGGCAAGTATTTCAGGCTTTTGTGATCCGTGTAAATGTAACACTTTTCCCCATACAAGTAATGCCTCCATATCTTCAGTGCGAAGATAATTGCTGCATGCTCTAAATCATGGGTAGGATAGTTCTGTTCATGTGGTCTTAGCTGTTTGGAAGCATAAGCGACCACCTTCCCCTCTTGCATCAATACACACCCTAACCCATTATGAGAGGCATCACTGTAGACCACGAAGTCCTTTCCTGACACTGGCTGTGTTAACACTGGCGCCTCTGTCAACTTGATGTGACTTATCCGCAAGTATACAGGTCGTATCAAGTAATAGAGTGATAAGTAAAGTATCGTTCCCACGAGGAATTGTGTTTGAGTACTAGACTATGGTTATTTCGATTATTTAGACTAATGACAATTTGTAAGAACTAATTTTACTAAATGCAGCAATTTAAGTAGAAAATAAAGAAAATAGGTAATGGGTAATGTAAATAAAGTGTTAATCTAAGCAAAAATTAACTAAATTAATAATGGGTAAGCAAAAACAAAGACTTATTAATAGTAAAATTGATTCCAAAGTTGGGGTTTATGAATTAAGTCTATTGGGATTTGTCTTGGGTCATCCAATTTTAAAAGAAAATAGAGTTTGAAGGTGATTGATTCTAAAATCCTTTGATATCTTTTTCAAGCAAACCAAAGAGTATTTTAAGAAAACCAAACCTACTTTCGTACGATATTTAATTAACTTAAAACCCATTAAGTTTTGTAATCAATCAATGAATCCTCTTAAAACCCTAGTTTATTTCTAAATCTAGGGGATTTCAAGTTCTAATCCTTGATTATCTATCAATGATTTTCACCTTTCGGTCCTTCAATCAAAGATTAAAAACTAGACCCAATGGGATCCAACATTAGGTAAGTCATAAAGCACACAAAGAAAAGAATCAAAACTCATATTTATATAAATCTAGATAAAACCCAATCCAAATCCACAAATAGATTCAAAATAGTGCGACCCAACTCTGAAATCTTAGAAAAACTATTCTATCATGATAAAATTTACAAGAGGAAATGATAAAACTAGCAAAAGAAACATAAAAATAGACTAAGAAATAGAAAAACCCAGAGGAAGGAGAGCCCAAAACTCTGAAAAACTGCAGTGGTGTGTGACTCTCCAGCAGAAATGGCGTGCTCCTTCTCCTTCTTATTCTTTCTTGCGTTTTTTTTTTCTTTTGTTTCTTTTCCGTTTCCCCTTCTTGTGTCTTAAAAACTAGGAAATGATGAATTTATATGGTCCCAAAAAGTTGCCCTAAAAGTAAATAAGAGCCAAGGAGTGGATAGGAAATGAGGTGTAAAATTATCCAAGTCAGCAGCACTATTCACGTTAGGCGATGCCGCTTAGGGTTGGCTTAACCCTAAGCAGCTTCTTAGCAAATTTCAGCCTCTGGTCACACTGCCGCTTTACCCTAAGCAGGATCTTAAGCAAAGACTCAAGCAAATTTCGGCTAACTTGCTCTTTCAAGGCTTGATTTCTTCAACTTTCCTCTATGCTTAAAGAACTCTAAATTTCTTCAAATCACTTCCTAATGCACTCATTGATCTTCGATTTGCTACAAAATCCTATCAAAAATAACAAAATTACGAAAATCAAATATAAAGTATCTAAAATTAACAAATAAGATAAAATAAAGCTAAAAACATAAAATATACTAAAATATGAGGGCAAAATGGATGCAAAACTACCCTAAAATGCCTATATGAAATGAGTGTAACAAATTCCCCCAAACTCAAACCTTTGCTTGTCCTCAAGCAAATTAAAAACAATTAATGCAATTTGGGGTACCTTACCTTAAATTTATGAAAATTACTTATCCGAACTCTCAAGCTTACCTTTAGCCACCAACTCACCATATACCCACTTTCAAGATGCAAAGAATTTAATCCTTACCAAAGTTATCACCGCTTAGCCTTGGGTCAATTATCCATATCATCAAGCCCAAACCAATCAATCACAAAGAATAATCGTGCCTAAATAGACTATAGGGTAATCCACAAACTAAAGTGTCTCAAATAATGATGGAAGTAAATGAATGGATTAATGATATCACAATCCCATAGGCAATTCTCCTATTCCAATCTCCACTAATGTAGCAAAACACCATCAAAAGATCAAAAGGACTTTCAAGGGTTGTAATGGGGCTAAGGGGGTGATAATGTGGCTAACAAGGAAAGGATAAAGGTAACAAAATATGAGAATAATCAAATTATTAAAAGATCAAGATACACAAATTTTTTTTATTTTTATTTTTTTAGATGAATCAATTTGGGAGAAGGAACTTTACAACTATTCATCAATGCTAGCATATAATTTTGAAGCTTTTGGAGGGACTACATAAATGACATTGACTTTGAATTATAATTGTCCCTTTCAATTCACCCCCAAACTCATTTTTTTGTGTATTTGGGTGGTGAATTACTTTACATACCATAATTGAATTTGCTAGCCTTTTTATTTTAGTCACTTCTCCCAACTAATTGTTATATATATATATTTTTTATTTTTTTTTATGTGTATCTATCACTCAAAGAATTATTCTCATGGAGGGTAGGTAAGTGTTTGAGTTTATGGCTAGGTAGTAATGTGGGTTCCAAAGGAATAAGAGGGATAAATGTAGGCTCAAATTGGTTCCAAAGGGAAATTTTTAAGTGAGGTTAGCTAAGGCTAAAATATGGGTTTAAAATTTAAAGAATGCCTAGATCATTTCTTTTTCAGGTGTATGCTATGATTTCGCCTTGAAAGGTTTAGGAAGATTGTTCTAGGATTGGTGAGACATCAATTAGCTACTTCTCACCCTAGAGTTTTCTCTAAGCACTCAAAGTCAATGCAATTGATTGGGTGGCCCTTGGCTAAGAAGATATAAACTCAAGCAAGAATTTAATAATTTTGCACCTATCCAGAACTTTCAATCCACTAAACCCTTCTAAAAGTAAGCTCAATTGCTCTTCAAAGCAATTCTCAATCCTCTAAGGACAAGGTAAAAAATTATTTTTATGATATGCATGATCCTAAAATGAATGCATAAATCAAATTAAAACTAAGTGTAATCTATATGAAAACTATATGCAAATGTATGTGTATGAGTATAGACATGTGTGTGGTATATGTATAAGTGTATGGATTATCTATATATGAATGAATGAAATGCAATAAATGAATGAAAGAAAATTTTTTTTTTTTTTAATTTTGCAAAAATTTTGCCCTCACCCCCAAACTCAAATGAAACATTGTTCTCAATGTCTAAAATGAATGCAAAGATGGGCAAAATTGTGTGAACTAATCAATTAATGAAATATATACAATTGGGGATTAAATCAATATAAGCTCAAGTATTTCAAAATTAGCTCAAAATGATATTAACAATGAAGCTTTAGAGAGAAAAATGTGAAAAGGTATCCCAAATGTATGAATTTACACTGCTTAAGATGTTGCTTAACTTGTTGCGTAGGGTAAAGCGAAAGCATAAGCATTGGCAACATACCATAGGCATAAATAGTAAAAGGGTAAGCTGTTACCTCCAAATGATGTGAAACAGATGCGGCTCAAAGAAAATTGTGCAACTCATCAATGTCAGCGAAATTAGGATTGAAGAAAAAGATAGAGTGCAAAAATAATGTGCAAGAAAATGAAAAAGTGTAAAGAAATAAAATCTAACATTTAAATAAAAAAAATTAAATCAAAAAGCATTCACAGAGTAACTATGTCCATAGCAGAAAATAAAATAAAAGTTTGAAGATTAAAATAAACAAATTACAAAATAAACCTAACACAGAAACTAAAACTGAATTGAAAAACTAGTACTGTTACTGCTATTGCAACTGCACTAAAATTAATACTAAATTGCTGCTACTGTTCAAGCTCTGCTGTCAAGGCTTTGTTGCTGCATCAGGGTCTGCTTCAGGTTCTGCAGTAGGTTCATTGTGGTCTGAAGCTTCAGAAGCAGTTTCTAAATTTTCTGTGAGGTCTTTCATTTCTTGAAGCATGTAGAATGAGAGTTGTGGCTTATTGGGAGTGTGGGCGAGGGTTTTATAAAAATGGCGGAAGTTTTGGGCTTTTTAAAATGTGGGACAGACAACTGATAATCTGGGCTGTGCTTGGGGTTAAGCATAAGGTTCAGCAGAATTTGCTTAAGACTCTGCTTGACAAGCAACATCATCAGCAAGTTTCGGCAGGTTTTGAGAAAAATTGTGGTTTTGCTTACCAAAAACAGTCCAAATGCTATGGAATGCTGTCATGACCCTTAGCAATTATCAAATACACACAAACACCATAAATTTGAGGAATTTAAGCTCATCATCTCTTAGAACTCATCAAACACTATATATTTTCATTTAGCTTATGCAAGCATTTTTCAATTTAGGCATCAATTTTGACTACCTTTGTGCACACTTAATGAAATGGTCTCCTTTCTCTACTTATACCAAAGGTACATTTCAGCAGCATTTGAGACAAGTTCCAAACATTCAAGAATTGCAGAAAAGACATAGAAATTGACTTTTTAAGCAGCATGAACAGTAGCATGAACAGTAACAAAAATCTGCAGACTGCAAAAACTAGCAGCAATTCAAACAAAAACATGTAAATTCCTAACAAACTACAAAATTATGTATACACTAAAAGGTAAAACTTAACAAACACTATTTTTGCACTTCAATAAAGCTCACATCAGTCCTAAATATCAAAATTGATCCTCATCCAGGTTGTATTTCACAGAATTTACACAAGATATAAAATTAAACATGTGCTATCAAGTAGATTGCAATATCAGCAATTTAGCACAAGTTTAAAGGTATTACTGTTCACAGGTACTGCATAAAGTGCAGAATTTTGCTTTATACTTGTTCCTTCTCAATTCTTCATTTCTTTGCTGCAAGTCTCAGTTTGCCCAATCTTCATGAATGATCTACAAAAGATAAACAAATATCACTTTTGAGTTTTATGAGGGTAAAAACTAAAATGAAATGAAATGGAAATTAATAAACTATAAAAGGATACGCTTGGGTTGCCTCCCAAGAAGCGCTCATTTAAGGTCATTAGCTTGACCCCATCAAATATGCTAATCAAAAAGCGGCTTCCTTCCATAATAATTATCATATAATATGACATATGGGTCTTGATGTAAAGTGCCCTCAAGATTGGCCAGATTTGAAGCAAATTTGCATGTAGCATGAACAACACTTGGAGTTGAATCACATGCTTGGGTTGAAGAAAGCTTAAGCTCATGTAGGATATAAAATGATGAAGGAGGTATCCATGAGAGAAAAGGGTCTTCTGGTGTGGTTTGTGAAAGATCCATCAATGAGCTCAAGTTGATGGTTTTATCAATTTCCTCAACCACCAACTTCTTTTCTGACTCATTTCCATATAAGCCCTCTTCCAATGACTCTTCAAGGATAAAAAAGTTGTTTTCTTCAACTTTAAGTTCTATTTCTTCTTCAAGTAACTCATTGTCTTGTGGAAACTCTATTGGTAACTCATCTTCTAGGGATTTTTCTTTTTCTGATTGAGGCTCCACTTCTTCTACAGATTCAAATTCCCATGAAGCATTGTCATAGCTTAACCCATTGTCCCCACCTTGAGTATTTTGTTCCTCCTCATAAACTCCATTCATCATCTTAATTGATAGCTCATTTTTTTTCATTGATGTTTCAAGATCATCCAATTTAGCTACCATCTCTTTAAGTTTCATTCCTTGGTCTTCTTGAATCTTCAATAATTGGTTAAAGAGATTTTCAAATTTATCTTCTGCCTCTTCATGTCCCACTCCCTTCTCTTCTTCAAACTCAAATGATTGGTGTGAAATATTGGGTTGTTTGTGGTATGGGGGATATTGGTGACTCCAACCCTGCAGTGAAGGGTCCCAATGCCAATGGTAATCAAAATCCGCCATGTCATTCAACAAGTGAATGACATCCTCATGACCTCTTTGAAGAACATGATCACCAGTTGCCCAAGCTCCATAATCTACCCAATTTCTTGTCGCTTCATCCAAACCATCATAGAAACAAAGAATTAGAGACTGATTTGAAAGGTTGTGGTTGGAAAATCTCTCTACCATATCATTAAATCTTCCCCAAGCATCATAAAAGGGCTCCAAGTGCAGTTGAGCAAAACTTGTGAAGACTTGTACATGAAACATTTTGAAAATACCTCACAAGATAAGCAAATGGAAACAAAATTAGAAAGAAAAATTCAAAAAGAAAAACACAAAGTAAAGTAATAATAAAAGAAAATTAAAAAGAAAATGTCTAAATTAACCAAATAACCAAATCATCTAATATCAAACAACAATTCCCCGGCAACGGCGCCAAAAACTTGATGTGACTTATCCGCAAGTATACGGGTCGTATCAAGTAATAGAGTGATAAGTAAAGTATCGTTCCCACGAGGAATTGTGTTTGAGTACTAGACTATGGTTATTTCGATTATTTAGACTAATGACAATTTGTAAGAACTAATTTTACTAAATGCAGCAATTTAAGTAGAAAATAAAGAAAATAGGTAATGGGTAATGTAAATAAAGTGTTAATCTAAGCAAAAATTAACTAAATTAATAATGGGTAAGCAAAAACAAAGACTTATTAATAGTAAAATTGATTCCAAAGTTGGGGTTTATGAATTAAGTCTATTGGGATTTGTCTTGGGTCATCCAATTTTAAAAGAAAATAGAGTTTGAAGGTGATTGATTCTAAAATCCTTTGATATCTTTTTCAAGCAAACCAAAGAGTATTTTAAGAAAACCAAACCTACTTTCATACGATATTTGATTAACTTAAAACCCATTAAGTTTTGTAATCAATCAATGAATCCTCTTAAAACCCTAGTTTATTTCTAAATCTAGGGGATTTCAAGTTCTAATCCTTGATTATCTATCAATGATTTTCACCTTTCGGTCCTTCAATCAAAGATTAAAAACTAGACCCAATGGGATCCAACATTAGGTAAGTCATAAAGCACACAAAGAAAAGAATCAAAACTCATATTTATATAAATCTAGATAAAACCCAATCCAAATCCACAAATAGATTCAAAATAGTGCGACCCAACTCTGAAATCTTAGAAAAACTATTCTATCATGATAAAATTTACAAGAGGAAATGATAAAACTAGCAAAAGAAACATAAAAATAGACTAAGAAATAGAAAAACCCAGAGGAAGGAGAGCCCAAAACTCTGAAAAACTGCAGGTGGACTGGTAGCAGCTCTCCAGCAGAAATGGCGTGCTCCTTCTCCTTCTTATTCTTTCTTGCGTTTTTTTTTTCTTTTGTTTCTTTTCCGTTTCCCCTTCTTGTTCTTACTCTCGCAAAAGCTAGGAAATGATGAATTTATATGGTCCCAAAAAGTTGCCCTAAAAGTAAATAAGAGCCAAGGAGTGGATAGGAAATGAGGTGTAAAATTATCCAAGTCAGCAGCACTATTCACGTTCTGGGCAGTCTGCTTAGGGTTCGGCTTAACCCTAAGCAGCTTCTTAGCAAATTTCAGCCTCTGGTCACACTGTCGCTTTACCCTAAGCAGGATCTTAAGCAAAGACTCAAGCAAATTTCGGCTAACTTGCTCTTTCAAGGCTTGATTTCTTCAACTTTCCTCTATGCTTAAAGAACTCTAAATTTCTTCAAATCACTTCCTAATGCACTCATTGATCTTCGATTTGCTACAAAATCCTATCAAAAATAACAAAATTACGAAAATCAAATATAAAGTATCTAAAATTAACAAATAAGATAAAATAAAGCTAAAAACATAAAATATACTAAAATATGAGGGCAAAATGGATGCAAAACTACCCTAAAATGCCTATATGAAATGAGTGTAACACAACATAGCCTTCAACTTCTCAAAACTGGTCTGACACTTGTCATTCCAGTCAAATCTGACATTCTTGTGTAACAACTTGGTCATTGGAGCAGCTATTAGGGAAAATCCTTTCACAAATCTTCTGTAATACCCAGCTAGCCCCAAGAAGCTTCTGACCTCAGTTGTATTCCTGGGAGGCTTCCATTCCATCATTGCTTCTATTTTCTTGGGATCCACCCTAATCCCATCAGCTGACACTATGTGTCCAAGGAATGCTATCTCATTCAGCCAAAAGTCACACTTGGACAACTTAGCATACAGCTTCTTTTCTCTCAGGGTTTGCAGAACAATCCTCAAATGCTTATCATGTTCTTCCCTGGTCTTGGAATACACCAGAATATCATCAATAAAGACCACTACGAACCGATCTAAGTGTGGATGGAAGATACGGTTCATAAGGTCCATGAATGCCGCTGGTGCATTTGTTAGGCCAAAGGGCATCACTAGAAACTCATAATGCCCATATCGGGTCCTGAATGCAGTCTTTGGCACATCTGCATCCTTTACCCTCAACTGATGATACCTTGATCTGAGATCAATCTTGGAAAATACTCCTGCTCCCTTCAACTGATCAAACAGATCATCAATTCTAGGCAACGGATATTTGTTCTTCACAGTCACTTTGTTTAACTGCCGGTAATCAATGCAAAGCCTCAAAGTCCCATCCTTCTTTTTCACAAACAGCACTGGAGCTCCCCATGGTGACACACTGGGGCGTATGAACCCCTTATCCAGCAACTCTTGCAACTGAGTTTTCAACTCCCTCAATTCCGTGGGTGCCATCCTATAAGGAGCAATGGAAATGGGTCTTTGTGCCGGCAGTGTCTCAATAGCAAATTCGACTTCCCTTTCTGGTGGCAAACCAGGCAACTCTTCAGGGAACACATCTGGGAAGTCCCTTACTGTGGGTATGTTACTCATGTTTGACTTAGCCTGCCTAGTATCCACCACATGTGCTAGGTAGGCTTCACAGCCTTTTCTCATCATTCTTCTTGCAACAGTGACTGAGATGACATTGGACAGGAAATCTGTCCTTTCACCCACAACAGTAATCTCATTACCCTCAGGAGTTTTCAAAGAAATTCTCTTCAATTTGCAATCAACTATTGCCTGATGACGTGACAACCAATCCATTCCCAAAATCACGTCAAACTCATGAAAAGGCAACTCAATCAAGTCTGCCAAGAATTCACACCCCTGAATCCTTAACGGGCAACCCTTATATACTTTGTTCACTACCACACTGTGACCCAATGGATTAGTGACCAGAATGTCTTGGTCACTCTCCCCTATTAGTATCCCCCTTTCTACGGGTAGGTTGATGCAAATGTAGGAATGAGTAGATCCTGGATCCACCAATGCATGCACAGGTGTATTGTAGAGGGAGAACGTACCCCTGATGACGTCTGGGGCATCTTGCTCCTCCTGAGCTCTAATAGCATAAGCTCTTGTAGGTGGTCTGCTGTCAGGCCTCTCTGCTGGCTCAGATACAGGTCTCTGTGATGGTCCAACAGCCTCAGATTTACCAAATTTTCTACCTCTCTGTGGTGCAGGAGCAGGTCTGTCTGCTTGTGTTGGAGCAGCTGTTGTAGTTCTGCGTGGGCAGTTTCTCAGCTGATGCTCTGTCGACCCACATCTTAAGCAGGCACCAGTTACTCTCCAACATTCCCCCTTGTGCCATTTCAGGCAATGCGGACATGCAGAAGATGTTGGGGCTGGTCCCCTGAACCCCATCCCTGGAGAGCTGCCCACTGATGGTGTGGACTGACCTCTCCTAGGGGTGAACTGTGGCCTGGGCCCCTGAGACTGACCCTGACCCTATGGTTGACCCGAACTCTGTGCAGGAGGACCCTTGAACTTCTTCCCAAATGCAGGAGCTGAACTAGACTGACCCGGGCCCCTCTTCTGCTGTCTATCCCTTCTGGTCTGCTCACTGATTCTCACTTTTTCTACCTTTATTGTAGCTTCCACTAACTTGGTAAATTCTGTAATTCCCAAGGCAGTGAGCTGGATCTTGATGTTGTCATTTAGTCCCTCTTCGAATCTCTTGCACCTTTCAGCTTCATTAGGGACTATCTCCCTTCCATAGCGGCTTAGTCGAACAAATTCCTTCTCATATTCGGCCACTGACAGCTGTCTCTGCCTCAGGTTAATAAACTCTCTTCTTCTCTCTTCCAGGTATACGGTACCCACATATTTCTTCTTGAAAGAGAGGAAGAAGTCCCAAGTTACAGCTTCTGGCTGCACTTCACTGGACACAGTGTCCCACCACTCATATGCATCGTCTTGCAGCAAAGATATGGCAGCTTCCAGGTTTTGCTCTGGAGTGCAGTGGAGTTGTTTTAGGACTCTGCCTGTTCTGTTCAACCAATTCTCGGCTGCAACAGAGTCATCTTCTCTCTTGCCATAAAAATCCACTGCCCCAAACTTTCTTAACCTTTCCAAGTGTGATTTCTGCTGTGGAGTTGGTGGTGGTGGTGGTGGTGCTGGCATTACCCCAGCCATTTGTCTAAAGAAGTCGGCCATTTGCTGAAACATGGCCTGTGGAGGCTGAGCAGGCTCTGCTTGAGCTGGCGGAGCAGATTCTCTCATGTACCCAGTCTCAGCTGCTGCAGGTGGAGCATGACTCTCCACTTCCTCCTCAACGGCTCTCTATGATATAGGGTCCATATCCTATTCAAAATAAGAAAGATAAACAGATCTGCGTTAGTGTCACCTCGACTCTTACAAATGCAATGCATGGTATGGACTCAATCTAGGCCCAGAAACGCCTAAACCGTGCTCTGATACCACTAAATGTGACACCCCTTACCCGTGTATAGTATACCCGAGTAAGTAATGCCACACGGTGTACTGGCACACTCTAATATACCTTAATTAATTTATACCATGCTTGTGAATATAATTTATGAAATATAATTTATTATAGCCATTTATCAAAAGTATTATTTATTTGAGGTTCCGAAGATTTTAAAGAAAATCCGGCGGAGTACCGGCTAAAAATGGAGAAAACAGTTCTTCGGAACCTGTTAAAAACACTTCCAATATTTATGTTCAATCATCTCAAACTCCAATATCCAAAATCTCAACAATATTTCTCAATTTCAGTTCTCAATAACCTTTTCATTTCTCAAACATCCATTTCTCATAATACTCATATACAAGCAATAAATAAATGCTCAAATTTTGCATTCATAGTCATGACTTTCATTATTTACATGAACATCAAAATATATTACATAAGTTCAAATACATATGAAAAAGTAAGATTAGCTACAAAATATCAAAATGACACCTAGTGTCCTACCAATGCACTGCATAAGTTGAGGTGACACGGACACTGTGCAGAACTGTAGGATGGACTCACCCAGTCTGTGGTCTACTGGGCTCACGATCTGTATCTCCAGTACCTACGCGTGGCAAAAGCAACGCGCTAAGCAATAATGCTTAGTGGTGCAATAATATAATAAAAGCAAATAGCAGAAAGTAAGTATGTATAGAGTGTGCATGCTTTCTTTGTTTGGTATTGGTATATCCATTATTTCATTAACTTTGTTTACTTTTATTCATTTGGTTGCCCAAGTAACCTACACTAGACGACTGGACTGGATAACGGGTAAACTGGCACTGGGTACCTAGTACCTCGGGCCGTCACACCATCGGTCACATATGCATCTCCCGGTGTGTGAGCGACTAACAAGCTGTAAATAGTATCAGGCACAAGGCCAAGTCTCAATACAAAGTCAGAATGGCTAAAAGCCATGAAATCACAGAATGGCATATCGCCATGTGCAGTACTGCTAACTGAACCCTATTGGCATGCCAAACTATCCAAACCAATCATGTTAGGTATACTAGGGCATTGGAAACTTTTGAATTCTTCAATTTATGAATTTCATGTTTTGGTGTTACTATTCACCTCATTGGTCAACAAAAATGTTGACTTTTGGATAGAAAATATGTACATTGACTTTGGCACTCCCAACATACCACATTTTGTATTTAAAACTTGTTGGCATTAAGCGTTAATACCATTTCTAAGCATTAACCCAAAGGAGCAGATTTTTCAGATTTTGTACCATAATTTTACTGTTCCATTAGGAACTGTTACAGTGAAAATTTGAGGAATTGGTAAACATAAAAGTTGTTCCTTATTTTGTCTAGTTGAATTTCCTTTTTTGAATCACTCCATTTGGAGTTTTGTAGCTCTAGATATGGCCTAAAAACCACAGCTGGCCGGATTACCATTCTGCAGAAATTACCATATCTACAGTAACATGAACAGTGACTTTCACTGCCATTTGGGTTAGGTTCTGGCCATAATTTGGGGTAGGTTCCTTCATGAAAGTTGTTTGTCTATGTCTTAACTTGTTGCTGTAAAAATTTCAGGTCAATTGACCAAATCTACAGTGAGTTATGGCCAAATGAACAGTTACTGTTCATTTGGTCAATTCTGCAGAATCAGTGCAAGGTATCCGGATTGGGGGCCAAGTTTTGGTCCTCTTGCTTTGGTCTTTTGGGCATGGTTTCTTCAGCAAAAATGTGCCATTATAAGCCTAGTTTCATTTCCAATTGGCCAAACACCAATTGGACTAACACAACCCAAGTTATGGCAGTGCAAATGGACTGAATTTTCAGTCCCTATGCTGCTGTCCTAGGGCAGCCTGCAACCTCACTTTGCAACCTCATTTTTTCAGTCCATTTGTTAGTCAAATTACCTAAAATGGTCACTAATTGACCATTAAAAGGTTCTTTAACAATTGCATAGGGCAAGTTCACATTTTACTCCAAAAACCCTAGTTCAAAGTCATGATTTCTACACTTTACCTTAGTTAGCTATTAATTCACCATTCTTAGGTTTATAAACTTCAAACATGGTTTCTAATTCACTTTAAGCTCATCAAAAACACTTTCTCCTATTCCATAGCTAGGGCTGCCGAAATTCACAAGCTCAAACACATAGGTTTATGTTCATTTAAACCACAATTCTCACTAAGTTTCAAGTCCCAAACCATGAAAATAAATAGTTTAATGGATATAAGTGCACTAACCTCAAGTGGCAGAATTTTCCAAGCCCTTAAACCTCACTTTCTTTCTCCTTCTTGGCTGCCAAAAGCTTTAGCAAGGTGCTATTTTGTGAAGGGTTTCTAGGGTTTTAGGGTGAATTGAAGAGGAAATTGAAGGTTTGAAGTGAACATCAATGGAGGGAGGAGTTGAGGAAGTTTCGACTGGTTTTCTTGAAAGGGAGATGGCTGCTGCATTTTATCAATTTGGTCTTCTCTTATCTCTTTTAATAGTTAGTCAAATAATGGCTTAATTTTGATTGGTCATTGTTTTCTTAATGACATCACCATGATGTCATAAATACCTCTTTTCCTCATTTTCTTTTCTTTCCTCCACTACTCATTTTTAATTTAATTTCTAGTAATGTTTATTCATATTTTATGTCATATTAATTATTTACTCAGCTGGACAAGTCGGCCAAAAATCACCTCTGAAGGCGAAATGACCAAAATGCCCTCCGTTTGGCTGAACGGGTCAAAATTGTCTGTACTGATTGAAAAATTTTTCTAGGTATTTTCTTGGCATTCTAATGTCATAGGAACCTCAATAACCCTTCTCTGGAGTCTCAAAAATTATTTTATAATTTTTCCCCCGGGTCTAGGGCTCCTCGTTGCGAGAACCGCAACTTCCCTCCGGTTACCCATCGCTTGGGCACCGGCTCGTTTTACCTGGTTGTATTTTATTTCTAAAATTTTTGCTAAGTGTTTCTTATTAATATTTGAGTTAATTATGGTCCCTCACTTAAGTTTAATTATTTTTCCGGACGTTCTAGCTGTCTGGACCAACACCGGTCCCCGGAACAGTAGAATGTACGGAGTAGTTACCGGGAGGGTGTTACATCCCTTCTCTTCTTCTTCATCTCTTATCAATTCAAAGAGATTAGCAAACAATCTCTTGAATTAAAAATACTAGAAATTATTTATAGTGTCCTGTTTATATCTGTAATCTCTCAAAAGGTAAAACTTGATTTTCTAATTCATAGAAAAAGCTTTAGAAGCTGTTCAAGGGCTGCTATAGGTGATCTTGGTGTGGACAAGCTAGAGGGACAACATCTGGTGTCCTAGATGCATCCCAAAGGTGTCAAAGACACTGCAGTGCATCAAGAGGTTAGTGCACTTGTTCTTAATTTAATCTAGGGTTCTAAAGAATTAATCTGATTAATTCTAAAATCTTAAATGGCAAACGTAGATCCAAAAACATATTAAAAGAGTTTTAATATGCTGTTTATCATTGAAATCAAATAGATAAAAATGAATCTTGCATAATGCATGTGACCCTAGGTGAAAATTTTTGAATTCAATGATATAAACTTATGTTTTTCATGCTTCCGCTCCTTCATTTATCACTCTCATTATTTTATGTCATGTACTATATATATTTATAGTATTGTTATTTCATATATGATGGAAACATAGGTTCAGAACTGGTGCCTTAATTTTATCTATTAAATTGGCCAAGATATGGCCACTGTTTGGCTACACTTTCTTTATAGAAGTTATTCTTCTATGTCTTATCTTTGTTTTCCTTTTTGATTCATGTCAATTAAAGTTTTAGAACTCAAGTTATGATCAAATAACCACAACTGGTTCCTGATCTCTTTCTAGGTCCAGATTCAGGCAGATTCTGGAGTCCATTTTTGTCTAATTAATTAGACATGTTACAACCACTTTTAAGTCTAATGTTCTTCATAAAAGATGTTACCCTATGTCTTACGATTACTCAAAATTTTGAATTACAATTTTTTAGGTTTTGTAGAATTAATTATAGCAAATTAACTAGCCTAGACTCAGGTACCCTGTGTCTACAAGATTCCAGGTTCAGGTTAGTAGATTTGACTCCCATCTTAGGGTTCTTACACTCAAATTTTGAGAAAAGTTTCTAAATCAAAGTTTAAGCCCTATCTCTTAGGTTTTCAGAATAGTTTGGCTCATCTCATTTGGGATTTTCTAGTAAAAGTTATGGTATAAATTCTGTTCTGGGGTCAGGTGGTGATTAGGGCAAATTCCAAGATTTGGTGTACTAAATTGTTCTAGCAATTTGGCCTAGTTCTCTTGGCTTCTGGGTTTTGGTCAAAACATCAATATTGTAGATCTATGCCTTATAAAAATTTTGACACTAGTTTCATTGCTTTTGTAATTTTGTAGACCAAGTTATGACATTTTTGCCAAAACTGGTTGGGTAAGCCTATGTCCAACAAATTCTGGGTAGATTGGTTCTAGACAGTTTTATTGATCTAAATTTTGCTAAAAATTTGACTTGGTTAGAGGCAAATCTGGGTTATATGTTCTTCATGAAAAATGTGTTCCTATGTTTATCCTTTCCAACGGTTCAAGAATCAGGTCATTCTGACCTTCCTATTGTGAGTTATGGCCATTTGAAAATTTACTGTTTATTTGGTCATTTTTCTAGGTCTAGATTAGGGTTACCCAGATTCAAGCTAATTTTAGGCCAGGTTAAGGACAGTTTTTGGGCATGGTTTCTTCATGAAATATGTGGCAAATTGTTCTAAGTTTCATCTTCAATTAGCCTCACACCCATTGGAGCAACACAATTCAACTTATGGCTTAAAAACCACACTGGACTTAAGGTTCAATTTCCTGCACAGAAAAATCAGCACTCCCAATTTCAAATCCTCCCAACTCTCAAACTTTATTTCACATTCATAGTACTTCTAATAGTCAAAAATTCATCTCAACATCATCAATTTCAAGCCATACACAAAATTCTCAAATTTTCACCAAAACTCTAACTTCAAATTTTCAATTCATGGCATACACATACCAAACTCATACTAATCACTTTATCCATCATCTATACTCATCAATAACATAAATAAACCACTTAATTTCATCAAAAACCAACAATTCTCAAACTTTCTCATGGCTGCCAAAATTTAAAGGCTCTATTTACTCATGGTTTTTTTTTGATTTCATGCAATTTCTACTTGATTTAGCATGCTTACAAAGATTAAAGAAGGAAAAGAACTTTTTTAGTGCACTAACCTCTTTGATCAATTCTTGAGCTTACTAAATTTCTTTGAAATTTCTTCTCCTTATGCCTGCCTAGAGCTTCCTTATGATATGGGGATAAATTTTAGTGAAGGTAAACTATGGTTTTGGGGTGTGAAAAGCATGGAAATTCAAGCTAAAAAGCTTGAAAAATTATGGAAGAACATGCCCATGGAGTTTCGGCCAAGGTAGGTTAAATGAAGAAGATGATAGCTTTCTTTCTTAATTTATTTATGTTTATTTGTCTCTTATAGGTAAGGTTTGTCTAATTTTGATTGGTGCCAATAATATTTTAATTATGTATTTATGACATCATAATTAAATTTACATTTCTTTCTTTTCTTTTCTCTTCTTCTTTCTTTTCTCATTTCTATACATAAATTCATAATTTTAATATATTTCAATATTTTATTCTCTCTCATTTTAATTGACATTTAGGTCAAAATGCAACTCTGGGGTTGAAATGATTAAAATACCCTTCATTATACTTATCGGGTTATTTTTATCTATACCGATTAACTAATTTTTCTTGAATTTTCTTTAACATTTTTAATGTCATTTATACCTTATAAAACCTTCCATTTAATCTAAAATATTTATTTTATGGGGTTCCTCATGGATCTGAGGTCAGCAACTGTCTTTGCATTCGCTTTCCGGTACGGTCAACCATCGTCGTGACCCTGGCTCATTTAATCGAGTTGTACTTTGCATATTTTATTTTTCCTTGATTTTTCTTAGTCTTTATTCAGTCAATTTATGCCTCCTTACTCTAGTTTGAGTGTAGTTCCAGACATCCTAGCTGTTCGAACAGACATTAGTGGTCGGAATAGTAGAATGTATGGACTACCTAAAGTGAGGGCGTTACAGTCCGGCCATAACATGGACCATACAACGAAGAGTTTTTGACTCATCAAACCTATAAACACAATATTTATCAATTTGGGGAGCTTAGCTCACCCTCCACATACTCATAATGTCATAAAATCAAATGGGAGCTCAACTCCCTCATCCAATCCAATCATACATGTATTTAATAGGTTTACAGATTTAACGTGGCAATTATAATACAGACCCAAATTAAATAAAGTACTTCTAACACATGCAGGGTTCTAGAAGTTAGTAAAATTATGCAAAACATAACAGGTATTAATAGATTGCCTGTGAAGGAGATAGGCAGGTTAGAACTCAATAAGAAATCTTCTGTATTCTGGAAAAATAAGGTGAACAGGAATGAGCGTTCGACTCAGAGAGTAAAATATCGATTTTAAGTACAATTTCTATAGTTATCTAAAGCTAATGCATCCTAAAGAGTGGAATGCAACACCTTCATAGTTTTCATACAACAAAAAGGTAAAGGTAAGTTGGAGCACTCATGCACCCAGATAATATTCAAATAGTACATATATGGGAGCTGATACCCTATACAGCTCTCTTAATCCAATTTCTACCAGCGAGTACATCTCAAGCTAGACTTTCGCTTAATAGACCAAATGCGGGGGCCAGCGAGATCATCTCGAGCCGTGCCTACCCCGACTTATCCATAAAAGGGTCAGGTCCCAGCGAGTAAAGCTCCAGCCGCGTCTACCCGTCCTGTCCATACCTAATACTACACACCAACACACGCATGCTGCTCCAAATTATCATAAAACAACATCCAGAGCATTTCATCAATTAAAAATGCAATATAAAACGTGCCTAATATTTAACTACATAGATATAGATTTATAAGTGATGTATGGGCATGCCTGAACATATAGTAATATTGAAATTATAATTAAAATTAATATTTTACTCACTAACGTGAACCGAGGTCACTGTGGTGGCTGGGTAGAGGAGGAAGGCTGTCTCAACTCACCTGATAATTTCATTACAATTATTTAATATAATTGACTCAATACAAGCTTAAAAAGAATTAAAGACACCCTAAGTCGTGCCAAAAATCCGGCAGAGTTCCTCCTATACCTAGGACCTACCCAACCTGCAAAATGACTCAAAATACACTTCTATATCCGCAAGTCACAATCATATCTCAATCATATCATATGGCTCCTCCTGGACCCATCCAAACAGTCAACAACCATAATTGAAAAAATTATAATTTAGTCCCTACAACTAACTATTTTGCAAAAACTACTAAAATGAGCTCAAAATATAACCAAACTAATACAAAAGGAATTATAATTTTCTAACTACCCATAAACATTTTATGGATTTTTAATCTAAATCAGGCCTAGATAATTAAGAAAAATGAGGGTTTGGATTCACCTATGCCAATTTCGACCCTTGGGACGCGTCCAAAACGTCTGAAAACAGTGGGATAGCCTATAATCTCAACCCGATTATGAAGCTTTCCTGGCAGCCTGTCTGCCCGGTTTAAAATTGTAGACCCAAGCAACTGTCGAATTTCAGTAAAAATGAGCGTACCTACGCGAAGCGCACAACACGGGGGTTAGTACATAATTTTTATGAAATTTATTAAACTCATTTAATGCTTGGAAAAATGCTGCGAAGTTTTGTGAGACTCATTAGAAAATAATGTCGGAAAATTTTGAAATGGGCATTGCCGCGAAGCTCTCGTCAAGGGGAGCACTTCAGTACTCATGGATTTTTCGTGGAGTTCATGGTTTGCAAGAAATCTAGCCCAAAAGTCGAAATGGGCTAAAATTTTTCGAACAAAAATTGGACAAACCGCTCAATGGATTTTTGTGTTCTTAGTGTCTATGGAAAGCTTTTAAGGTGTAGATAGGTTTTGGGACAAGACTCTTTTCAATTGGTAGCCGGATCAACTAGAATTGGCCCACGAAAACAAGGAGTCACGCGACACGTTGAATGGACTTCACGCACTCTTTTTTCTGGCCACTGGAGCGGTGGCCGGTGGTGGGGAAGCGTCCAAGCGAGGCGCCATTGACCGAGGAAGAGCTGGGCGGCGGTGGGGCAGTAAGGGGAGGAGAGAGGAGAGAGAAAAGGGAGAGAGAAGGAAGGGATTGGGACGCGTGGGGAGAAGGAAGAAGAAAAGAAAAGGGCCGGTCCGATTCGATCGGTTCGACTTGATCCTGTTCGATTCGACTGGTCCGATTTAGGATACCCGAAATTGAATTTTTAGTCTGCCCCAAGATAAAAAACGAGGCCCAAAAATTTCAAAAAAATTTTAGAAAACTCAAAAAAATTTTTAGAGTTTAAATATATTTTTAGTTTTGCTATATGGTCTTTAAATTAATTTTTAAAAATCATCAAAGTTTCACATTTTCGGAAAATTAAATCCGATTCTAAAAATCAGAAAATTTCAAAAAAAAAAATCTCAAATATTTAATACAATAAAATACTAATATTTACATATAAATTAATTTATTTAAAAATTAGGGGTGTTATAATTATGTGAGAATTAAATTGAATTTTTTCCTTGTAAAAGGTTTTTTTTTCTAAACAAAGAATAAACCATGTCAAGCACTGCTAATTTTGTATGTTTAAGCATTAAACATTTATTATTTAAGTCTTCAAGTTTTTATTGAAATTTCTATTTAGAATGTTTTGGTTTGTTACAAAGGTTGTGAATTTTAAACAGTAAAAATATAACTCATGAAATTAATTTCAGAAAAGAAAAGGTGTTTAATTGGAGATAAAAGTATCTTGAGACTCTTAAATTTTGTGTATTGGCATTGGTATATTATATAGTTATTTGGTTTTAAAAAAAATAAAATTACTTTATTATGAAAAATAAGGTGATTTAATAAAATTTTATAATTTATTTAATTAAATTTTTATAAAATGATAGCTTTGTTTGTAAGAGTAATCAATTACAAAAAAATAAAATTTATTTATATATATAATATTTTTTAAATAATATTATAAATAAAATTAAATAAAATATATTTATTTAACATTTTACATTTATTATTTTAATTAAAATATAAGATGTTGCGCAAAATATGATAATTTGAAATATTAAAGAAATTTTATTTTTTTTGCTAAGTTATTAAATTTTTTGTAATTAATTACTTTACGAAAAAAATATTATTTTATAAAGATTTAATAAGATGAATCGTAAATTTTCATTAAATTACCTTATATTCTGTAATAAAATTATTTTATATTATTTTAAATTAAGTAACCATAGAATACACTGTGTGTATTTTATTTAAGCTGTTAAATTTTACATATATTTTCTATTCAATTTCTTAGTCATGATTTTTTTTTTCTTAAATTGGTATGATATGAAATTAATAGCATATATATATAATTCATATGTTTATGCCTATTAGAAAGAATAGTTAATAGAAAATAATAAAATTTTAAAGATTAAATTAATAAAATTTTAAAAATTCAATAAATAAAAATTCAAATGTTTTAAGTTCTTTTTTTTTCTTAATGGTAAAAAGAAAAAGAGCTTTTGAATTTTTCAATCATGTCCAATTTTTAATTTTAATAATTATATTTTAGTTCTTAAAAGTTATTTATAACCTTTTTCAATAATAAAAAAATAAAGTGTTAGTGTTCACACCAGAATTGATTATAATAAAAATATTATTTTTTAATTATAATATTAGAAATATTTAAATAAAAATATTTAATTTTGACGCTTTTTTCCTTTATATTATCATTTTTTTTCATTAAAGTTAAATATTAATTAAAAATTAAATTTTATATATTATAGTCATAAAAATTCTAAAATAACTAAACAGCTTCTTTTCAATTTTTTTCTTTCAGTAAATCACAAGTATCTCTTAGCTTATTAAATTAGATATAATTTTATTTACGTTGGATAGGTTCATTACAAGAATAAAGCGTTTTAGTAAAAATTTTCTTCATTGAGAAATATCAAATATTCGATTTTATTTTAAAAATATATAATTTTTACCCAACAACATTTAAAATAATATTTTTTAAGAAAAATTTGTTTTTATGTCCTCTTAACTTCAATCACAAACAGGCGTTAAACTAAGCTTACCGTTGTGCAAGTAAATCTATAAAAAGAATGCAAGAATAGCCCAAATTAGTCAAACCCAATCATCATTGGTGCAGCAAATTCCACCCAAACTAGAGTATGATTTAATGTACCCATCAGTTTTCTCATAATTATAAACAAACTCATGAAAATCAAGGAAAACTAATCACAATATTGAAAATGATTCACCTAGCGGTCTCATAAGATCCCACGCAGGCTTTTGAGGGGGAAATTGACTATCCATAGACTTCAATCCTACACCACTAATTCTCCCCGGCACCGTTTCATTGTCAGCAAACTCCTTTTCTCTACTAGAGTGCAAGTAATATAAGTTTCTGTTCTGATAATTTCTGATGGAATCATATTAGAAGTAGGACATGGATTCCTACATGAAGGGGATAACCAAATTATGTATCTCACATTCTTAAATTTGAAAAATAATTAATTTTTTATGAGCGATAAATTTAATACACTGAGTACACATAATAATTTATTAGATGAAATTATACTTTGATTATTTTTACGTGGACAGATATATGCATATGTAATAGATAGAATTATACTTTGATTAAGATTCTACCATTTTATTAGGCGAATCTTATGGTGTGTGAGTCATGATATGTGGAGTTAACTAATAATTCGAATCATGATTATGACCGAATTACCTGCATGACTCAAACTATGAATATAGTCATCAAGTAATCGAGCAAATAGATATTGTGGAAAGCTATATCAGCATCAACAATTAAAATTTATATTTTAGTAGAGACTACTTTAGGTTAATAAATCCAAAGATTGACAATGCTGCTCAACAGTAACCGCCACTTTTGTAGAGTCCGGAGATGAAAAATCTAGTCCCACAATGTCGAGATTTTTTTCGAGGAAAAGTTAATTTTTCGTATAGTTTTTATTCGATTTTTTATTATTTTAATTTTAATTTAATAAGGTTCTCAATTCTTTATTTTTAAATTAGTTTAATTCGACTCCTGTTCGATCCTCATTCTTAAAATAATTTTATATAATTATTTTTTTAAAAATGATATTTAATTAATATTTAAATTTTAAATTAAATTATTAATACATAATTTATTATATAATATATTTTTAATTATTTTTAAATTATATAATCATTAATTACTGAATATATAACTTAAGATAAAGTATATAATATAATAGTATAGGTATATTATATAATAATATTTTAATTATTTATTAATTATATAATATTTAATTATAAGATATCAATATAATTATGTATTAAAATATATAATATAAAAGTATATTTATAATTAAAATTATAAAATAATTTAATATTTCATAATTAAAAAATATAAAAAAATAAAATAAAATATTATAGTGTATTTAGTTCATATATATATATAAATCATAGAAAAATCCTTATATAATTTTAATTTTATATAATTTTTATTAATTTAGTATGATTTTTTAGTTTGGTCTAAAATCATCAAGAATTGTGTATAATCTTAATAATTAAGGAGCTATATAATGCGACTTTTCCTTTTCTTGTGTGGAGGTGAATAATCATATATTAAAGATATGAAAAAATTCAAATTTAAAATATCTTCACTTTCTATATTTTAAAAGTAAAAAAAAATTGGTTAAACTTATTTATTCAAAGAAGAATTATAACAATAATTTATTTGCAATAGAAGTTTTACTTACAAAAATCTAATTAAATTCACCTGCTATATATGTAGCTTTCAATCGATTATTCTTAAGCTAGACCTAATTAATACACAATCATAACCCGAATCTTTGCCACCCTATAAATGGGTTTCTTTGACATCTTCACCAGACATTGGACTCTCCTACTAAACCAATTACCAACACAATTTAAAAATTAAAAAATAAAAATATACACATATTTAAAAATATAGAATTATTATATGTAAAAGACTGTCTTGTCATTCCTCACTGTACATTAAAAAAATTAAAAATTAATCCATGGACATCTCCAGCTCAAAAACTGCTGTTAGTTATCAGGCCAAAAAAAAAAAAAAATCCAACACCGAGCCAACTCATCAGTTATCCTCTAATCTTTCAAAACGACAAACAACTCCAACGTCAAACGACAAAACTCTAACCCTGCTGCCTCAGCTCCTCCCTTAGCTTATGGGAAAACAGTCTGCAAGCATCCATGCTTAGATCCATGGCTGCCGCTAGTGCCACGAAGGCAGCCGCATCCTCCGTGCAATTCACGTGCTGAATCCCAATCTCCACCTCAGGTTTGCTACACTTGCTGGAACTTTTCACTGTCGATGACATTACAAATCCTCTGTACAAGAATTGCGAGAAAAGTCCAGCTCCGAGCTCTGATCCTGACCACGAACCAGACGCTGATCCGGATCCGAAATCACAGCTGCTATGCGGGCTGCACACTGGGGTGGAGACACTGTTGGTTGTGTCGATGGTGAATTTGCCTCCCTTTTTGGAGCTAATGACGGAATTGACAAGGGGGGTAGTGGTTGGGGTGGCGATGATAGTGTCGTGTATTAATTCGAAACGATACCCTAATTCGTTAGTTTTAGGATGTTCGCGCCACGCCTCTAGGCGTCCCCAGGGCTTCCAGGTGCCGAGAGATGGGCGGAGGATTAACCAGGCACCTGGATTTGAGCGGTTGACACGGTCTGAACCTAGGGATGGTACAAACGGAGTCACCATTGATGCCATTGCCACTGGTGAGCCTGAGAGGTCATGGATTGTAACTGTCCACCCTTTACGCTCTTTTGTGGATTGGTCCTTTTCACTTCCCAGGGAAGGTAGCCAATTTCTTGATGTGCTTTTTTCTAATATTGATTGCCTGCACAACACAAGGAAAACGCCAATAAGACAATACTCCAAGTTTAAATCCTGAATTACTCTGTTCTCCAAGCTTATAGTTTTTTTTTTTTTCCTCTCAGTTCCAGCTTGTGTATCGAATCAATATGGTAAAAAGGGTTTTTGGGATTGGAGAAAATCAAGATTTCGTCAACTTTCTTATCAGAGAAAAAATAGGGCAAATTAAAAAAATCAGCAACTGGAATCAGGAAAACCAACCTTTGTCCCAAATTGCGATCTCCAGGGTTTCTCAAACTGAACTTGCAAGTGAAAACGGCTTGCCTAACATTCCCTTGTACTTGAAAAACCTGAGGGCTACACTCTGGCTCTCCTGCGAACTGAAACACATATCTCGGATCAGGTTCAGCTCTAACACTCAAATAAAACTCTGCCAGGGATGATCCTTTCTTGTTCCCCCTTCCAATACCAATCCATCCATTATGCATCACACAAGGCCTAGACTCTGCCTTTTTCAGGTCCAGTGGAACAGTCACCGTTGCTAAAAACTTCCCACCTGTCCAGCCACAAATAGCCCCTTCGCCGCCCGTATAGATCTCAATATTTAAACTCTCGGGTTTTTTAGAAGATGAGATTTTCTCGATCAGGGTCTTATCAAGATTAAAACATGCCGCCAGAGAATTTGATATGTAATTGCTTTCTGGGTTTTGGCTCTGTTCTTGCTGTTGTTTATGCAATAGAGGGATAGCGGCATATTGGGCAGTAAAATTCTTGAGCTTGATCTTACAAAAGCATGAGCTTACACTTGACAAAGAGGATCTTGAAGCAGGTGGAAACTTAAGAGCCAAGTTACCTATAAGAATCCGTACAAATGGGCACGGATCCATTGTAGTTGAGAAAAAATTTCAGTTGCTGCAACGAACAATAGAGATCGATAGGGCCGCCACAGACGGTGGTGGTGGCAGTGGGATTTTTGGTTGTGCTCAAGAGTAAGGGAGAGAGGCGATTTTGGCAGAACAAGATATGTATATATATATATATATATATAAAAAGTTACCGACTAGAATGAAAGCGGAAGGAGAGATTCAGCAGATGATGAGAGTGAGACAGGCTGTAAGATTAGCTGGGTATATTTCGGATACGGATGGTAATCTGATGAGGTCAAGCCCATATTGAAGCTGTGAGATCTCTGGTGTTTAATTAAGCAATCACTGCCAGTCCCTGATTATGTGGGATTCTCAATCGCTACTCTTATCAGGAAACTACAACTAAGAAGAAGACAAAATCATTAATGATATTTTCTATTTTTTAATTATTAATAAAATTATTAATAAATTATAAATATTAAATTTTATTTATAAATATAAGTTTTTTATATATTATTTATTTTAAGCTGACACTAATTTTTAAAAAATTCTTCAAATTGTTTTATATAAATTAAATAATTAAACACCTTTGAGATATATAGATCAATTTAAAATGGTAAGAGTGGGGCGAGCTCATGGGAAGTTATAGTGGTCGTGGAATAGGAGAACTTTTCTTTCCATGTTAGATAATGCATGGGTTTGCGTGGTGCTGATTGGTAGAGAGAGAGAGAGAGAGTGGAATGAGCTGGCTCTCACTGCGCACGTAAACTAGCTATTTGCCAGCAAAGCGCATCTCTGTCAAAAAATTATTCTATTTCCTTGTCCTTTTTTTCTTCAGCTGTTGCGTTTTCCCTATGGAATTTCGCACCTTCTAGTGGAAATTTTTACTCTCAGAGGACTAGAGACAGTTATTTTCTTAATTAATCACCATTTCCAAAAAAATTAATTATTTTATTGAAATGGAGTTTTTTATGATTTATTTAATAATTTTTTATAAAAAAGGATAAATAATAATTTAGAAATTAAAACAATTTTCTCTATGATAAAAATTTTAAAACAATTAAATTATTTTTAATTATATTTTAGATTTTCAACAACCACAAAATTCAGGAGTTTGGTGAATATAAAAACAAAAGCCATGACTACCGCGCCAAGGAAAGATGTAAAGTACAGAGTGGACATGTGGGACTGTAAGTAGGTTCAGTCACAGCTGTGTCCGCTTAACACTGACTCTACTTTGACTGATATGATATGATCCATCCCAACAAGGAATTATTTTACTATTAATAAATGTTGGGAATGGGACCCCCAGGCCACCACGCACCCACTAATCCCCGTTTGACGTTTTTAGATTGCTGGCATTATTCTTTTGGACTTTTCAGTTCTTCACACGTGCACGCTCCCCCTACCGTTAACTAGGATGTGATGTTCTGGAGAAAATAATTTAATTTATTAAACACGAATTGTGTAGGATTAATTATTAAAAAAATTGTATTAAAATATAAATTTAGATATCAATATTTTACTATATTAATAGAAGGTTAAATGATTTAAAGATAATAAAATTAATTGAAGAAGGGAATAAATTTATAGGGGGTGATGTAATATGATTCTAAAAATATTATTTTTAATGATGTTTTTAAAAATATTAATTTCATATTTTATTAAAAAATTGATGATTTGACTTATTAAATAAAATTTTATTCATAGTGATACTTTTAGAAAAAGAATATTTTTTATAAAGCCTCTGATATAAGTATTGACACACTTAAAAGTTTTATTAGGAGAGGCATTTTATTTGTTATAAACTTTACTTTTGTAAATAATTTCAAATTTATACTAAAATTGTAAATAGTTTTTTTACACATTTTTTTAATAATTAATCCAATTGTATATTTCATTATTTAACTTTATAATCTTTTTATGAATTTTATTAAATAATTATTAAATTTAAATACCATATTATAAAAAAATTATATATCTTAAATAATTAAAATAATTCACTAATAAAAATATACAATAACTCCACTAAAAGATAAATACTATTAAACCATATAATGATATATGGATGATGGATATATGGATGATAAGGACAATTATGATAATTTATTCACTCAAAATATATCACCAATAATAATAGATTTGAGAATATATATTTAAATTTATATATTTACAGAAAATATTTTCAAAAAAAAAATTGCTCAAAAATATATATTTTTCAAGAAAAAAAATTAGGAAACAAATTTTTAAAGAAATTTTTTTTAATGTTTAAAATTTATAATCTCTCGCAATCCTAATTAGTATCCTATAAAATTTTCTAAAATAAAAATATTCCTAATTAGAATATTTTAGATATGCTAATATATATTTTCCTATGCAATATTGTTTTTTGATGCTATAAATTCACAGTATTAATTATTTTTATCAAGAAAAGAAGTCTGCAACTATGGCAAATAGAGATCCAAATTATTATGATTTTATGGGAGTGGGAGATGGTTGTAGCAAGAAAGATTCAAAGCCAATTTATTATGATTCTAGCAAGAAAGATTCAAAGACTTTTGATTTTATGGGAGTGATGAGTAATTCTTGGAAGAAAGATTCAAAGCAAGCTCCTTCAAGGGGACAAGACGCTGGTTCTTCTAAAACCAAGGAGAAGAAATAATATAACAGGCAGGGCCATGTAATATCTAATTATGCCATATTATCATGAAATAAAACTTATTTTACTTCTATTTTCTTATTTATTTTCTTTTTTTTTTAGTCAGTAATTATAATCAGTTTCTTGTGAAAAACCTATAGTCTTGAAATACTGTTGTTCATGGCAAAGAGTTGCATGATACATGCAGACAGAGATCTTCAAATAACTCTTTAAATATCATGGAGATGCCTAAAGAGAATCAAGTGGTAAATGAACACCTTGAAGAAAACTGTGAACAATTATATCAGTAATTGTTTGAAAAAAAAATAATAATCATATGAGTAATTGCAGGAATCATTGGCATATTCCATATTTCTAGTGTGAATAAGAAACAGAAAGCTACAGGCTTTGAATTGATCCTGGAATTCATACTATTAAACAATTCCATGCAGAAGAATGCAAGGTACAGAGTAAGGTACAATAGTCAAATGCCTTTTAAAGAGTTTGAAGTGAAGAGTAATAAGAACTACATTAATGACAGAAAGCTGTAGCTGTACTGGAAACTGCTCATTTTTTATGGACATGAGTCTGCATATGTTTCAACTCCTAGATTTTCCATTACACCACGTTTAAATTTCTGTAATTTTAATATATAAAATAATAAATATTTAAATTAAAAAAATTAAATTTTTTATATATCAAAATAAAAAAAATTAAATAATTTATTTTTTAAAATTCAACCACTAACGTATAATATAATATAAAATCTATAAATTAATTAATTAATTTTTAAAAATTTAAAAATTAAAGTGTAATATAGTACTTAATTATAAATTTTAAAAATAAATTTCTTGAAAATAAAATAACATTCATGAATTGAATTTGCAATATAAAGAAATAGTATAATTAAAATATTAAACATAAATAAAATTTTTATTTTAATTTAAATACAAGTACTAGATGTAATCCTGTTTTAATTTGAATTCACTTAAAACTTTATAATATTTTATAAAATAATTTATATACATCATCATTATTTTAAGAAACCGTAAATCAAGGTTAATCAATAATAGTCGAGATGTATGACTATGACTATATATATATATATATATATATATAATTTTTTTTAATTATTTTTTTAATTTTAACATTGTGAATATTATTTTTAGACAAATTATAAAATACTTAGTGTACATGCACTTCACTCACATAACTACACTCCTAAATTTAAGAAACAACTAGGGGAGAGCAGTTTTCGGTTTAAACCAAAAAACCGAACCGAACCGATTAATTCGGTTCAATCGGTTTAATTTTAAAATTTAATCTGTTCGGTTCAGTTTATAATTTTGATAATTTCGGTTAATCGGTTCGGTTTGGTTATTTTCATAAAAAAATTAAAAAAATCGAACCGAACCGAAATTATTAAATATATATAGGAAATAAAAAAATCGAATCAAATTGAATCGAACCGAATCGAACCAAACCGAAATCAAAGAAAACCGAACCGAACCTTTAGATTTTTGAGTTTTGATTTCTAATTTTTTTTTGTTTTTATTATTTAGATTTAATGTTAAAAATATGAAATTTTATAAATTTCAGTTTGATCGGTTTAAAACCGAACCGAACCAAAATTCATCGATTCGATTGGGTTCAGTTTTCTCTTCTCAATCGGTTAGGTTCGGTTTTTAAAATTTTTTATTTTTGATTTTCAATTTTATCGGTTCGGTTCAGTTTGAAACCGAACCGACCGTTTGCACACCCCTAGAAACAACTGATCCATAGGTATATGTTGTGATAATAGTTTTTTTTTTAAATTATAATTTTAATAATTTCTCAAATTTTATTTTCTTCATTCTTTATTTCTTTTTTTACCATATATAATTTTTTTATCAATATTTAATCTTAAATAGATGTATAATATTTCTTTCGTTTTAGAAAAATTAGATAACTGTACACAAATTTTATTTTTAATTTAGAGAAACCATATCAAAGAAATTAAAAAAAAAAAAGTAAACTTTTTGAAAGTATTAATTTAGATCAGTGAATGTTTGTTTCCCCAAAAAACCAGAGCGAGGTATGCAGCTAGGAGAGGACAAATTCGGAAATCAAAATTATCAAATCTTTTAATTTCGGTGCAAAGGTGATTTACGAGTGTAGTCTGATTTTTCTTTCCTAAACTGATTTGTCATAAATCTAAAATATAGATTTATAAAATTTATTTATTAATATATTTATACTTAATAATTAATTATAAATTAATTCTAGATAAAAATTTCCTGTTTTGATTGGATTTGATGCCCTCACCTATCTTGCATACTGCTGACTTTGAATGGCCACTTTCATTTAATTTCATTGCTCAAAATTATTTTTGAATATAATTTATAATATATGAAATATTTTCATAGGAATTAATTTACGATACCCATTTTTTAAATTAGGATTTGGTAAGTTATAAAATATAATCCTTATAAGTATCTTGTAAAATTTATAAAATAATAACAAAATAAAAATATTCCTAATTAGATTTTTTTTATAAGCAAGATATTCCTAATTAAAATTCAGACATGTTAATGTATATATATTTTAATTATAAAAGATTTTGTATAGATGCTAGTAGCCTATAAAATTTCTAAATTAATAATAACATAAAAATATTCCTAATTAGAATAATTCTGCTTTGATGCTATAAAAGGAACTTTGAATAATAGAAGGAATTCACTCTGTACACATCAAATTACTTAGAAAGCTGCATATAGTTTTGTCAAGAAAAGAAGAAGTTTGCAACTATGGCAAATAGAGATCCAAATTATTATGATTTTATGGGAGTGGGAGATGGTTGTAGCAAGAAGGATTCCAAGCCAATTTATTACGATTCTAGCAAGAAAGATTCAAAGAGAGCTTTTTTTGATTTTATGGGAGTGACAGGTAAAAGGAAGAAAGATTCAAAGCCAAGGGGACAAGATTCGGTTTCTTCTGAAAAGGAGGTGAAGGAATAATGAGAGAGCATAGATAGACAAAATATACATGAGAGAAAATACTACTCATGTAATATTATAATCTGGCAATAAAACATTTACTTCTTTTTCCTTATATATGTTTTCTTTTTATTGTTTGTTTTTGGGAAAATGCAGTGGTAAAGTCTCATGTTCCTGAATTGCTGCGATCATTGGCATATATCCCATCTTTTTACTCTAAGTATGAAACAGAAAGCTACGAACTCTGAATTGATACTGGAATTCATAATATGAAACAATTCCATGCACAAGAATGCAAGGTACAGTTACAGTTACCAGAACTACATTAATAACAGAAAGCTACTAAAACTAAGTCAGCAATGAAGAACGTATAGTATCATGGAGAAGTGACATGGTTTTTGATTCGGCTAGAGCGCCTAACTGGAGTAAACGAGTATTCTTCTTCTCCATTTCCCTTCAAAACCAAAACAATAAGTATAAGAAATATGTTTTGAAATATTGTTAAAATGCAGGTACATAGTAATAAATGTACAGATACTTACATTCTTGTTGATAATTTTCTCATATGATGTGAAACTTCCATAAGAGAGTGACTCAGTAGAGTAGTCAGATGAAGCTAGTGATTCTCTTCTGGAGTTCTTCCGAGGCTTCCTTTCATGGCTCAGAGCTTCACTTGTTGTTCCTTTCTTTCTTTCCTTGCTATAGGATGAGCTGTAGCTGTACTGGAAACCGCTCATTTCTGATGGACATGATTCTCCTTCTGTTTCAGCCTCTCTTGTCCTCTTCTGGAATGTCTGTCCACTGGTCACTGACAGGGGACTGTAGTCCAGTTTCTTAGTCAGTGGCGCTTGATCCATTGTAATTGCAATGTTTGATGTGGTTGATGTTTTACTCATGACATAAATGAAAGCAAAAGCTGCGAGTAGACCCAAAACAAGCAAGGAAGTCCCCATCACCGCCTGAGATGAAAATATGTTGTTCTTAGTTCCATGAATTGCAGAGTCCACTGATTCCGAATTCATTGCAGCATCTGAATCCAAGCTTTCAGGTTTGTTCTCTGAGATGGAGGAGTCAGTTTCAACTGAATTCATATCATTTTCAGCTAAAGACTGTCTGGGATGAGATTTATCTGGCTGAAATTCAGCAGCCTGTGGGATTGGAACTAGCAGGTCTATAGCATCTATTTTACTTTGCAGCTCACCAACGCAACCTGCAGTTTCCACTCTGTCTTGGGTTATCGGCGCCGTAGGTGTATTACCAGGTTCAGTCGCCTTAGCCTGCAGAGTCATATTTGCTTCTTCAGATTCCAGAACAATATCGTCCACTAAAACCTCAACCTCAAGGTTGTCATGTGTTGCGATCACTTTTTCACCTTCATATTCTTTGTCATTCTTTTCTCCTTCTGCAGCTTCCTCAATATTTTCATCAGTTTCCTTATTCTCATCAACTTCATTTCCTTCTACTTCAACATTCTCATCAACTTCAATTAGTTGATCCTCCTCTTCCTCAAACGATTTAATATCAACCTCCCTTGTCAAAGTGAACTCATTCCTTTCATACTTGACTGCTGCACTAAAAGGACCCTGGTCAACCAGAAGGAAATTATTAACCAAGCCATCCTCTGGCAAAGTGGTTAAGTTGGCAAACTGCAATGGAGAACGTTTGAACCGTTCTCTGAAGCTGATGATCAGATTATGGATATAAGAGAAAGAATCATGTATCCGTTGCCGAAACTTTTGAGTTAGGCCTTCCAAATTGTCTCTGATGGACTCTGACATTTCAGGTGGGACATATAGATTAGATAAGCTTAAATTATTAAGCACAGATGGATCCATAACTGATGAATTAGTGACTGAGGCCCATAAACAAGCAATAGCCAGGATCAAAAGAAAAGCAGTGAACTTTTTTTTCGTAAAGAAATGTGGCTTAGGCAACTTTTTTGCTTCGGCAGCTCCCTTAGATGTACTGATGGGATTTGGTTCAGACACAAGCAGCTCCTCCTCCTTATCTTCTTCTTCTACTTTAATCAACACATCACCTGAAGAAGCATCTTCAGATTCTTTTTTCGAATCATCAGAAAGGGTTTCTTCTTCAGTTACTTCAGCTTCTGAAGAAGTTTCAGTTGCAGAATTCTCTTCAAGCTCTTTGCCATCTCTTTCCTTGTTAAGATATAGCTGGATTCGTGGGTTAGGCTTATAATGAAGAAATTGAGGCCTTGGAGAGAGATAATTAGTCTTGGGATCATAACGAGGCATTAATGGATCTGCATCAAGAGGTGCCAAGGGACAAGAAGCCCTTGGACTAATCTCAAAACTTGGATCAAGATTAACGCAATCCTTGTCCATAGTTATGCTTTTTGATAACGAATCCCAATCATCTTTAGTACTTGGATGTACCATGGAATCAAAATTTTCATTACTTTTAATGGTGTCCTTATCCTCCAAATTGGTGATTGTTGGATCAACTGAGACTTCCTTCTGATTCAAGTGAGACATCCAACTTTTCTCCACAGTTACACTTTCTGATAACGATTCCCATTCATCTTTAGTACTTGAATGTACCTTAGAATTAAAATCTTCATTACTTTTTGAGGTGTCATTATCCTCCAAATAAGTGATTGTTGGATCAAATGAGACCTCCTTCTTCTGATTCAAACCCTTTTCAGGCTTCAAATCCAAATCTTCCTTCAGAGGGCTTTTACAATCAATGAATGAAACAGAAGTACGAGTTGGCTCACTCCTCTCAGTCAGGATATTCTTTCTTGGAGATGCATTGATTTTTGAGGTTGCAGAGATTGTTGGAGACATGAAGTTCTTTGCACCCTTTGAAGAAGCTGGTGATCGAACTCTGGCCTGTTTTAAATTTTGATCTTGACTGTTCTCTTTGTCCTCAGAATCACGCAAGGAGACTACTATATTGTCTCTGCCAAGGGACTTTCTTCGTGGATAATCTGCCAGTTAAAGGAAGAGCAATACTAATGAGAACCAGGAAGCCAAATTACACTATGTGGGTTGCTAAGAAAAGTGGGAAATTTAGTTGCTAAGAAAAGTGGGAAAATTACACAACTTGTCAAACTTGTCTACTAGAAAAGTTTGATTCCTTGCATATATCTAATCTTTACTTTCTGAGTCACCGTTTGATTCAGAACAAAATATTTGCAGATGAAATTTTCCCAAGAAAATAAAGATTTAAACTGAACTGACTAAAAAGGCATGGCAAATTCTACAAGATTTCCTCAGTATATTGTTTTGCACAAAATTGTACCTACAAACTAGCCCCCTTTAAAGTAATTACTAACAGACGAGTAATCAATTTCTTTAGAACTTAGAGGACATGAAAACATAATATTCATGAATTTTCCAATCCTTTCCCATATCATCTCCATTTTTTTTTTCTTGGAAATCAAGCAAACCAAAATGAACATCTGGTTCCACAACCTACAAAATGGATAAATTCGTCCCAAGACTACTATTTCCAACTAAATCAAACAGATAATTAAAATTAGTCAAAACCCACATGCTATTGCTACTTAGTCAATTATAATTATTTACTTCCTATGAAACCCAAATAACAAAAAACCCTTTAAGTTTTCCTCCTCATCCCGTCATTTTCTTCCTATTTCTCATCAACCAAACAAAAAACAAAAACAAAATAACGGGAAGGAAAAGAAACAAACCTGACGGACTATTAGCGGTAGTGTTGGGGTTAAAGCCAGGCCTTTGACTCGTAACAATAGAAGGTTTAGCAACTGGGCTTCTGCTAAAACTCCTTCTTATGGGATTGCTCACCTCTGAGTTTCTTGGGTTAGATGGCCTACTATGTATTGAAGAGAAAGAAGAATGCTTTTTGCTTGGAGATGCAGCCATGGATAGTATATTTTCTGTGTTGGAGTATGAAGACATTTGAAAAGTGAATTCTTTGAATTAGAAAGAATTACAGAATGAATTCGCAGAATCTGAGGGGAATTGATTAGAAGGAGATCGGGATATGGGAGCTGTTTGTTTAGAGAGAGAACTGGAGATAGCAACGGCTAGTTTCGGCAATGAATTGCGGCGTCGCGGGATTTCAATAGTGGATTTTGACCGTTGAAGGAAGAGGATTTGAAAAGTGAAAAAGTGCAGGAGCCGTTATAAATGTTTTTGTTTTTGCAAATTATCCTTTATTTTTCAAAAATTAATGGTTTAATTCTTAATCTGAAAATTTTTTTCATTCATATTTGAATACGATGTATTTTCTTTTAATTTGATCTAAGACAAAATAATTATTTTTAAAAAATAAAATATATGTATTAATTTTGATATAAATTATAGATGAATAATGCGTGTGTGTATATAAAATTAATTTTAAGTTTTCATTTGATTGCCTCACATGGAGCTATGTATAAATTTAATAGAAATTAATTTTTATATATAGTGTGATTTAAATAATACATTAATTAATGATTTACAGAGTAAAATTAAAGTGTTCATAAAAATAAAAAGTATAATAAAATTTGATTTCTAATTTCTTATTTGTTAAAATATATTAATGATTCATTACCGGTCATGTTAATTTGAGATATCAATCAAATCTAAGGGTTTTATTTATAATTATATAAATTTTAGAGTTTAATTGTAAAAATTAACATCATGATTTTCTTGGCAATTAACTGGAGTTAAAGGGCTTTAAGTTAAGTAGAACGAAGACAGAATACATGCTTTGTAAGTTCAGTGAAGGCTGAACTAGTGATAGGGAATAGTTAATTTGGATGAAATGATACTGCCCCAAAGTAATCACTTTAAGTATCTTAATTCAATCCTTCAAGTAGATGAGGAATGTGAGGAGGATATTAGTCATACGACTAAAGCCGGATGGTTGAAGTGGAGATTGCCACGAGAATTCTATGTGATCGTAAGATTCTCAATAAATCGAAAGAAAAATTTTACTGTACAATAATACGACCGGTCATGTTATATGGTAGTGAGTGTTAGGCACTTAAGGAGTTGTACGTGTCTAAGATAAGAGTTGCGGAGATGATAATGTTAAGGTGGATGAGTGGCCATACTAGACTAGATAAAGTCTGTAATGAGAATATTAGATTAAAGGTAGGAGTGGTGCCAATTGAGAATAAGTTAAGAGAAGAAAGACTGAGGTGGTTTGGTCATGTGAAATGTAAACATACAGATGGTCCAGTTAGACAAGTATAACACATTAGGTTAGAGGATAAAAAGAAAAGAATGGGTAGACCTAAACTGACTTTGAGCAGAGTAGTATAATATAACCTGAAAACATTATACATTTTTTAGAATTTAACCCAAAATCGTTTAGAGTGGAGAAAGAGAATCCATATAGCCGATCCCCAGATTTTTAGGATAAGGACTTAGTTAAGTTGAGTTGAGTAATTATAATTTAAAGTTTTTAATGTGGCTTATACAATGGTGATATAGCAGCTAACATGAAACTTTTGTTAAGTATACTAATAATTTTTTGACGGTCTAATCAATTTAAAACATTAATAAAACGTGAGGGTTTAATTGACAACTATATAACTTCAGAGTTTAATTGCAAAAATTATCAAATTTTAAGTTTTTTTTTCTTTGCAATTAACCCAAATATTCTTAACATTTTTATATAATTTGATTATAAAAATTTATAACTTTAATACTTTATTTTTTATCTTTAGATATTCAATTTCCTATCACTTTTAACAAATTACTTTTTATGAAAAAATAAATTAGTTAACATATATAATTTAAATATATCACCAATCACGAAAATAATTAACTAAAAAAAATAAAGCGTAATAATGATCAATAAATAAATAATTTTAAAAATATTTAAATTTAATTTAAAAATACAATTATATATTTTTTATAAATTTTAGCTAAATGATAATATTAATTTTTTTTATTTTAAATAGGAACAATAATTATGGTAATTGAATTACAATCAATATTATAATAAGAAAAATTACTTTGTTTTATTAATTAATTATATAAGTTAAAATATGTATTGATTTTAAGATTGGCATCATTAGACAAAAGAAAAAAAATTTATAAAGCCAAATAGAATGATTTTGGAGTGATATCTTAAATAAAACTTAAATGATTTAAAGAAAAACAATAAAACATTAAGAAAAATAATTTTTTACTAATTTACATATAAAAAGAATTAAATAAGATAATTTTTATTAATTAGATCACAAATTAATTAGCTGGCTATAATTAAATCTAAATTGTGTAAGAAAATAATGATAAATTTCATAATAAAATATTAATTCAAAACATGGTGATACTATTTTTATGAATAATTCTGGAAAAATTTAATATTTTACACTTAAATTCAATGAACTTTTCTTAAAATTATAAAAAATAAAAAATTAGTATAAAATATAAATAGGTTTTAAAATTTGATACCAATAATTTTTGAAAGAAACAATAAAATTAATAGAATAAAAAAAAAAATTGAGAACACTCAATTAAGTAAAAGAATATTTAATAAGAAAAAAAATACTTATTGTGTATTGAAGTGACATAAAATACTCTCTATTTATTTATAAGTAATATTTATAAGTAAGATAAAAATATAAAAATTTAAATCCAGAATTAATTTTATCAATAAAAAATTTTAATAAAATTGTTACAAATTAAATTTGGCCATTAAAATTAGCCACTGAGTTTGAAAACATGATACTTCTAACATCATAATTCTTCCATTGGTAAGAGTTTGGTCTTAAATTAATATTCATCAGTCACCTCCTTATTATTATTATTATTATTATTATTATTATTATTATTATTATTATTATTATTTTAAATAAAAATATCTTATTTAATACTATAATTTAAAATAATTTCCCCCCTCAAAACAATAACTTCTACCTCTACTTCACTTGATCATCCCCAAGATCTCAGCCTATCAAATGCTCTTTCATGGGTTATTGTTGATTCTGTGTATTTACTGTCTCGAATCTTGCTCTCCCCCTTTTGGTTTTGGGTTGAAATTTCAGGTTACAACGCTTCCTGATGACTTTCCTGATGCCCATTCTCTTATAAATGACTTGAGGCCCGAATATGTGATAGCTGTAGAAGGTGTAGTTCGGTCTCGGCCTAGCGAGGCTGTTAATAAGAAATTGAAAAAACTGGCCTAGTTGAGGTATTATTCTATTCCATGCAATGCAATCTTTGATTTTGTTTTCATTTTCTTGTTTTTAAGTTATAAGAAGAAATGGGAATTTATTTGCTACCCTATTTTATGTGTTTGAGGTGTGCACATTGTTGCTTCATTTTCTTTGAAATAGATAATTTGTAATCTAGGTTTTAACTGGGGGTGATGTATACTGGATGTAAAATCCATGATAATGATACCATACAACATAGTAACACATATTTTAGTGAATTTTATGGCAATATGCTAATAATGAGTGCCAGGTTGCTGCAGAGCATGTTCAAGTACTGAATGCGGTGAGATCAAAGTTACCTTTTTTTAGTTACCACGGCAGATGATGCTAAAGAGTCCGTCAAAGGGGAGATCCGTTTGAGGTCTGTCCTTAGACTATTCTTTAAAAATTATAATAGTTTATGAAGGTGAGCATATGGTTAATTTTGTTTATTTGGTCTGAAACAAAATCAACTAAACTATTATAAAAATTGGAGTAACTGAACAGCAGTAATATAATTCTTGATTCAGTCTGATCAATTTGTTTGGTTGTTACATATTTTTTGTTTTTAGTATACAGCCCAAAAATTAATGGACATATTGAATTGGTCTTAAATATTAAAGAATGACGAAAAGATTGCTTGCTAGTTGCTAGTCTCATTTGGTTATTTTTGGTTTTTGAAGCTACCAAACAGAACTAAACTGACTTATTAATTTTAAAAATTGAACCAAACTGAAGATATTATAAGCAATACCATGTCAACTAAAATGCATTGATTTAGTTTGGTAATTCGGTTTAAAATGAATAACTTTCACTTTATGTTATATGTCATATTATAAATATAAAGTTGAAACTTCCATGTTATTGGTAGCATAACCATTAGCTCTTATGTTAAATCTGATATGAGGCTTTCCATTTTGTACATTTTTCGTTTTTTAGCCGTTCACCCAACCTAAGAAATATACAATGAAAAAGGATTTTTTTTTTTTTTGATAGTTAGAAGAAATTGATTGATGGGAAATACATTTTCTCATTCTGCTGGTTGGCCATGTGATAATATTTTTAATTTTTTTTTCTTATTGTTGAGCTAGTCCAATAATGTTGAGTTTACAACTTCATTGAAAAGATTTCAGCTTAACTCTTTATATTCATTTGCAATTATTAATAGTCAGCTTTTGCTAATTGGAGCTATTGCCATTAGCTTTCTGTACTTCCTTGCTGCTTCAATAACCTCCATTCGGAATACCCTATATAATTTTAGTTGCTATAGTATGGTGACTTTGGCAATAGGTTATAATATTTAGAAGGATTCATTTAATTTATTATTAACTTAAAAAACTACTTTTCAAACATTTTTGTGTTTTATGATCAACTATTTCCCCCTGAAGTTATTAATGATATTTGACAGCATCTCCCTAATCTTTGTCGATGTTGATTTTAAGGCTTTCATTAATGTTTTGCTAACTACAAAATGTGCTGGTTTATTATTTTTGAAATTTGAAACTGTCTGCCAGAGGTCAAAAAATTTCTCTGCTATCTTACATGGTTAATTTTTATATACTTTTTACATATTTTTCTGTACTGCTTGAAGTTCAGTTGATTAAAGCAACTCTCATGTTACTAGATTCTGATGCCTTGATTTATGGCAGCAACAAATGAATTTTAAAATGATGTTGTGCTGATGTTGTGCCACAGAGTAGTGAAACTCATTTGAAGATATCTAGAGGATGTGCATAGTTTTCTGGAGGTAAACCACATGAAGTGTAGCAAACTTATTCGAAGATATTCACTTTGTTTTAATCTTGATTTTTTGATGATTATAAGGTAGATTGAGACTCCAATGCTTTGATTATTTGGTGCCCTCAAGAGTTCAGGTACTTACCATTTATTGAGTAGCTTTTAAATTTTTATGACATGCTTCTGTAAATATTTAGATTTTAACAATTGGAGATTTACTCAGCTATCTGTTAGATTTATATAGGTCTCATCTTTGTAAAATTGGACAACCAATGAAAGTCATTGTTGTATCTGTACTTTGGATGATGTCTGCCAGATCTGAAATAACTAGCAGATACTTCTGTACAAATGCCTCTTGAGTATATTCATATTGAGGTGTAGGGTTGTAGGAGTCATATCGGAGAAATTATGTATAGCTGAAGGAGACAAATCTGCTTCTATCAGTCCCCCCCTAACCATTTTGGCATTATTTGGCTGATAATCACATTATTTATTGATGGATATACTTGATAGGTTCTTGTAGGTTGTTGCTAGACTGCTAGAGTTACTCGTGATACTTTGTTGGCTTGTCCATTGCTTGCTTCTACGATTCACTTTGATATGTATTTTGAAGCCAGGAACATTCTATGCTCTGCCTCAAAGTCCTCAACTCTTTAAGCAAATGCTGATGGTCTCTGGTTTTGACAGATATTATCAAATTGCAAGGTAATTTCTTGTGATCATGTGTGCTGTTTGTATTATTTTGATTCTGTGCTCTTCAAATAGGCTTTTAGCTTTGTTCTTTGCCAATAAACTTTTGACATGTAGAATTTTTATTATGCCACAAAGAGAACATATGGACTTTACCTGCTCTTGAGATTCATATAGCAAATATTTTTTGCTTTGTCTGCCAAGCAGAAAATATGTGCTTTCTATTTGTCGATTTATTCCTTTGGGTCCTGGGATTGTTGCCATTTTACTTGAGAAGCGTGGAGGTTTGCAATTTTGGCTTTCAATTGTAATAGCAGTACAACCACTTTTGCTTTTCTTCTTTGCAGGTGCTTTAGAGATGAAGATCTAAGGGCTGATAGACAACCTGAGTTCACTCAGCTAGATATGGAACTGGCTTTCACTCCCTTAGAGGATATGCTGAGGCTCAATGAAAATTTGATTCGAAAGGTTAGTATGTCTTTTTATTGTGTGGTTCACAATTTTTCATTGCAAGGTATTGTTATAGGTCAAATAAAAATGTAGAAGAGGATGAAAAACTAAAAGGAAAGTGGCAAGTAATTTGGTTCCTAATCATAATTACCAGATTCTCCTACCCCCTTTGTCCCGTGACCACCGTGCATTGAAGCCAGGACAATCTATGTTATAACCACTCTTAGATAATCTATGTTATAATCACTCTTAGGTTAATAAAAATCGACAGCTTTAATCAAGCTGAGCCAATCTCAGCTTATCTTAAGCAATGGTTAAAGCTAAGGCTTGGCTTTGGGCCTTTTGTTTTTGCTATGTCCTATAGGGTTTTCAATCACCAAGTCAGATCAGATTATTGCTTACCCAACTTGATGCTTGAGATATCTCATTCAGTAGTCCTTGAAAAACTTTGTGGTTTTGTTGGATCCAAGAAATATGTCAATAAACCACAGGGCATATCAATCTAGCTATACATGTGACTATACTTGTATTTACTTTGCATTCGTAGAAATTGCCAATTTTCAAAATTTGTGTAATGTGTGTGCATTACAGGCTATGATTTAAAAGTTAAGTTTATCACAGGTTTTCCTGGAAATTAAAGGTGTCCATCTGCCAAACCAATTCCCAAGGCTTACATATGCTGAAGCAATGAATCGATACTGTTCAGAAAGGCCAGATATGAGATTTGATCTTGAGTTGAAAGATGTAATTATCTCCTTTCACATTACACTCACACACTTATATCATTACAATGTAATGATTCTATTCAGAATATTTATTTTCAAGGAAATTTGCATGCTATGCATAAGCTATATTAAAGATTTGATCTAGGCATTACTGTTCAACTGCTATTATGATTCTATTATGTTATGCGGATAAAAAGAAAAAAAGAAAAAAGAAAAAGATAAAATGCTAGATAATTACTTTAATTAATAACGTTTCATGTTAGGGAAGTATTCTCATCATCATGCTTTATTCTTCTTTTCACCTTTTCCTAGTTATTATAGAATTGGGGTTGGGTTTTCAGGCCATTTATCTTCCTTTAGATGAGCAATGTATTCAGTCTGAGTTTGTGCTGTTATTTCTATGATCATTAATTGATCAATTCTTCTCCTTTGAACAATGAATTAAGGTTCTGTCAAAGCTCAACATACATGGGAAGATATTTTTATATTCAACTCAACTCAACTCAACTAAGCCTTTATCCCAAAAATTTGGGGTCGGCTATATGGATTCGCTTTCTCCACTCTAAACGATTTTGGGTTAAATCCTCAGAAATGTGTAATGTTTCTAGGTCATGTTGTACTACTCTCCTTTAAGTCAATTTAGGTCTACCCTTTTTTTTCTTTCTATCCTCTAACCTAATGTGCTCTACTTGTCCAACTGGAGCCTTCGTATGTCTACGCTTCACATGACCAAACCACCTCAATCTCTCTTCTCTCAACTTATCTTCAATTGGCACCACTCCTACCTTTTCTCTAATACTCTCATTACGGACTTTATCTAGTCTAGTATGGCCACTCATCCACCTTAACATTCTCATCTCTGCAACTCTTATCTTAGACGCATACGACTCTTTCAGTGCCCAACACTCACTACCATATAACGTAGCTGGTCGTATGGCTGTACGGTAAAATTTTCCTTTCAACTTATTAGGAATCTTACGATCACATAAAACTCCCGTGGCACGTTTCCACTTCAACCATTCGGCTTTAATCCTATGACGAACATCCTCCTCACATCCCCCATCTACTTGAAGGACTGAGCCTAGATATTTAAAGTGATTACTTTGGGACAGTACCACTCTATTCAAATTAACTCCTTCCCTATCACCAGTTTGGCCTTTACTGAACTTACAATGCATGTATTCTGTCTTCGTTCTACTTAACTTAAAACCCTTTTACTCTAGAGTACTTTTCCAAAGTTCTAGCTTTCTATTAACTCCTTCTCGTGTCTCATCTATCAGAACAATATCATCCGCAAACATCATACACCAAGGAATACTCTCTTGTATATGTTTCGTCAATTCATCAAAAACTAATGTAAAAAGGTAAGGGCTTATGGCTGATCCTTGGTGTAATCCAATTGAGATCGGAAAATCTCTAGTGTCCCTTCCCACTGTGCGCACAATAGTAGTTGTTCCTTCATACATATCTTTCAACACTTGTATGTACCTAATAGATACCCTCTTTTGTTCTAACACATTCCATAAGACATCTCTTGGAACACTATCATAAGCCTTATCCAAATCAATAAAAACTATGTATAAATCTTTCTTCACATCTCTATATTTCTCCATCAAGCTTCTAATGAGAAAGATCGCTTCCATAGTTGAACTACCGGGCATGAAACCAAATTGATTGAGAGAGATAGAAGTATCATGACGTAGTCGATGCTCCACAACTCTCTCCCACAACTTCATAGTATGGCTCATGAGTTTAATTCCCTTATAGTTTGAGCAACTCTGTATGTCTCTCTTATTTTTAAAAATAGGTACTAAAATACTCTTCCTCCATTCATCAGGCATTTTCTTTGAATTTAGAATCTTATTAAATAATTTAGTTAACCTTGCCACTCCCATATCTCCCAAACACTTCCACACTTCAATTGGTATTTCATCGGGTCCATAGGCTTTATCCACTTTCATTCTCTTAAGTGCTTCCTTTACTTCTAAAGATCTAATTCTTCTAGTATAATTCACATTCTTTTCTATTGTTCTATAATCTATATTTACGCTATTACCATTTTGACTATTATTAAAGAGATCATTAAAATAATTTCTCCATCTTTATTTAATATCCTCATCTTTCACCAACACTTTTCCTTCTTTATCCTTAATGCACCTAACTTGATTGAGATCTTGACATTTCCTTTCTCTCATCCTTGCTAATCTATAAATATCTTTCTCCCCTTCTTTAGTTCCAAGTTTCTCATATAATTTTTCAAAGGCCTGTGCTCTTGCTTGATTAATTGCCTTTTTTGCCTCTTTCTTTGCTATCTTGTACTGTTCATATGTCTCATTATTATCACATTTAGGTAATTTCTTATACCATTCCCTTTTTCTCTTCACTGCCTTTTGTACTTCCTCATTCCACCACCATCTCTCTTTTGAGGGTGGTCCATGTCCTTTAGATTCTCCAAGTACTTTTCTAGCTACTTCTCTAATCTTTGATGCCATCTGTATCCACATATCATTGGCCTCCATATCCAGCTTTCATACTTCAGACTCGAGAAGCTCATTTTTGAACTTTACTTGCTTTACTCCTTTGAACTCCCACCACTTTGTTCGAGCTACACTATTTCTTCTGACTTTACTTGAATTGTTCCTAAACTTGACATCCAAGACCACCAATCGATGTTGACTTGTTAAAGCCTCTCCTGGAATGACCTTGAAATCCTTGCATAGAGCTCTATTTGTCTTCCTGGTTAAGAGGAAGTCGATTTGGCTTCTCTGTTGCCCACTTTTGAAAGTCACTAAATGTGACTCTTTTTTTATAAAGTATGTATTTGCTAGTATTAGGTCGTACGCCATAGCAAAATCCAGGATGCTTTTTCCCTCCTCATTTCGACTGCCAAAACCAAAACCTCCATGAACATTCTCATACCCTTGTCTATCCCTTTCTACATGTCCATTCAAATCTCCACCAATGAAAATATTCTCTTCATTCGGTATGCTTTGCATTAAATCATCTATATCTTCCCAAAACTTTTGTTTACTCTCACTGTCTAGTCCTATTTGTGGGGCATAAGCACTAACTAAATTTATTATTTCTCCTTCTAGTACTAGCTTTACTAGTATAATTCTATCTTCTACTCTTTTCACAGCTATTACTGCATCTTTCAATGTCCTGTCTATGATTATGCCCACTCCGTTCTTGTTTCCCTCCGTTCCGGTAAACCACAGTTTGTATCCTGAATTACCCACTTCCTTACTTTGCTCTCATACCCATTTAGTCTCCTGGATGCAAGCAATATTCACAATTCTCCTTTCCAAGGTATCCACAAGCTCCATTAATTTTCCTGTAAGTGATCCAACATTCCAAGTACCAACCCTGATCCTCCTCCTATCCTGCTCCTTCCTAATTGGTCTCCTTCTATGATATCTTCTATTGTTTTCTATGTCTATCTTGTGTTCTGTTCCACCATCTGTTCTACTATCTATCCTATGGACTAACTTCTTTATCCACACCCCGTTCATGATGTGGGAACCCTTGCTCACTTAACACCACACCCGGGCGCCGGCATGGCGCGTCGCTTTCGGTGAACGCCCTACACCCTTGCATATTTCTCACTATGCCCGGGCTCCGATGTAGCGCGTCATTAGTAGAGGACGCCCCAACGTTTATATCATTTGAATCCATATCATAAAGGTGTGACGAAATTTTTTAGCTGGTTGTCACCTACCGCAACCCTCCTCCTTTATCCGAGCTTGGGACCGGCTAAGCGCAAACTACTTAGGCGGAGTTATGGGAAGATATTTTTATATGTTTGTAAATTTTGGTCTTCGAAGAAATTTAGTTTCTTTTTCTTGAATGGATAGAAGGTTTTAGAAATGGCATTAATTTGGTCAAGCGGTGTCCTTGTTGGATTTTATGCTTTAGTTCAATTAGGTGATACATTCTCAAGTTTGAGGTTGCTGAATCATCCCCAAATTTCTACTGAGGTTCATCATATGGCTTAACTGGTGTATATCCTGTTCTTGGAATCAAGCTTTGAGGATCATTTTTCATTAAAAAAAAATCACATTCTTAAGCTGCATATCTTGAAATAGGTGTTAATGAAAGCTATTTTACTTGTGCTGCAGGTGTCTGATATTTTTATGGAGTCCCCCTTCAGGGTTTTTGCAGATAGCTTGAAAAGTGATGGAATTATCAAACTATTATGTGTGCCTTCAGGTGCTAAGTGTTATTCAAATACAGCTCTTAAGAAAGGTGATATTTACAATGAAGCTTCAAGTCTGGAGCAAAGGGACTAGCCTTTCTTAAGGTCTTAGATGATGGTAAAAGGATACAATTTTCTTCTCATTTCTTTATTCCTGGCCTTTCCTGTGTTCCTAGAAGGTGAATGTTATTATGCTTTCAGTATTTCACTCTAGAGAGGTCTTAAATTTTTATAGTGGAGATTGAGGGAATTCCTGCACTAGTGTCAAGTTTGGATCTGATGAATAAAGAGCAGTTGTTGAGACGATGCTCTGCAGGACCAGGCGATCTTAAACTGTTTGCTGTGGGTCATCATGCATCAGTTAATAAAACTTTGGGCCGACTAAGGATTTTTGTAGCCAATGAGATGGACTTGATTGACCATGTATGGATTGTAAAATTTTATAAACATTGTTCCGTCTTTTTGTTTGACATTTTTCCAGTTCTTTGTCAGATATTTTAGTCCAGGCATTCAATTCTATGGGTGACTGATTTCCCAATGTTTGGGTGGAATGATACAGAGCAGAGGCTTGAGGTTTGTGGATTCCTGCCACAGAACTGCCTAAACTGCCTATTAGTTTAAATTGTGGATTCCTGCAACAGAACTTCGGAAAATTAAATTATTGTGCCCCTGCCTGATAATCTGACAAGTGCTATCATGTTGAGCTCTCCTTTTGCACTAGTGTTTAATGAGTAATGACAAATAATATTGGCTTCCTTGTACGATTAGCCTTGAGTTTGGTCAAGGAATTTGTGCAGTGAGCATAAAAAAGAATCAAATTTAACTTCTGTGTGGTCGCATTAGCATCACTATGTCATTTTTGGTCATTGTGCATGCACCTATCTTTTTCTGTATGTCAGTTGAAACTCATGTTGTGTTGCAGGCTTTGCATCACCCATTTACGGCATCCAACCCTGAAGATATGGAAGACCTTTCCTCTGCTCGTGCCCATGCTTATGACATGGTATACAATGGGGTTGAGGTAGTTTAACTTTACTTTGTGTTGTTGCAAACTCGAGGTTTATGCTGGATAGTAGTGAAATTTGGTTGTGCTGTCAGATTGGTGGAGGAAGTTTGAGAATTTATAAACGTGAAGTCCAACAAAAGGTTTTAGAAATTGTTGGCATCTCCCCTGAACAGGTGAGAAGACCCTTATACTATTTCCAATTAGGTTTCATGAAATTCACCAATTGCATATTCTACATGATATAATAGAGGAGGTTGCACTAGTTTATGTGGCTGTGTCATCTTTGCATCAGTTGTGATGCAGAATTGATAGCTAAGGGGGAACCAAATAGTTAAACAAATTCTCCAAGGAAAGAGAAACAAATTCTCAATTTCATTATATTTAATTATCAATCATCAAATAGTCTACCTAAACACCTAGAAGTCACAAGTATTTATTGTAGACCTTGTAATCTTACTTGCTTTAGGAACCTAATTAGGAAGATACAAATCAAACTGTGACTAGGAATCCCAAATCACACAAAATTCCTAAATAAGAAAATACTACTTTTATCAAAATTTCCTCCTAAAATAGGTAGTCCTAAAATCTTTATAAATAAGAGGAGAAAAAATTTGTGTTCTTGTCATATGTGAGAAAATTCAATACAAGTCGACCCAAGTATGCCAGACTACAGTAACACCCCTAACCTGAAGAATACTAAAAAGAATTCTAAAAAATTGTAACATTAGAGATGAAAGGCCTATGCAAAAAGCTTAAAGCATCGCTATAACTCATCATCTGATGCTGATTAGTGGATATTCTTACAATAATTTGGAGTTTCTTGTTTTGTCTCTGGCTGAAGCAAAATTTGGATATATTCTGGAGGCTTTAGACATGGGTGCTCCTCCACATGGTATGGAATTCTCCACCTTGCCCTAATAATTTATTTTTCAGAATGAATTTTACTGAACCAAATAGCCTCAATCTAGTTGCAAATGTGGTTGTAATTGTAATTCTTAACTCAGAAAAAGTTGCAGTTGGGAGTTGTCTGTTGGCTGAAGCTCAGCTTCTTAATACCAATCCTAGATGTTCTCTATTATTTGACCAAACAAAAAAAGATATAAATATATCCCTGGTTCGAGATTTTTTTTCCCTATTTGTAGGGGGAATTGCATATGGTTTAGATAGATCGGTTATGTTGTTGGCCGACGCTAATTCCATCAGGGATGTCATTGCTTTCCCAAAGACGACAACTGTGCAGTGTGCCCTTACTCGGGCACCATCAGAGGTTGATCCACAGAAGCTAAAAGATCTATCTTTTCATGTTCAATAGTATTATGTGCTCTCTACACTCACTGCAGGTTTGGTTTCTGAGGCGAATAAGCTTGTACATAATGGAATGGAATAATATTTTTAAAAACATACTTAATATTCTTATAGTTTTCTCAAACTTTTCAGTTGTATGATGCAGTGTTTATTCATTCATTTGCATGGTTGCCTTTTATTTTATATTTTATTTTCTATAGAAGGCTTGTGTGACTGTTGGCCATTTAATCTTATATATATAAATAATGCTTATATATATATATATATATATATATATATATATATATATATATATATATATATATATATATATATATATATATATATAACCTGCTTTTGAAATATCACCAGCAATATCACCATGAAATGCTACAACGTTGTGTGGATTGGGGAGTATGAAAAAGATGTGAATTTTGGTTTTAGTCACAAGCAATTCCTGAACTGAACTTGCACAAAATAGAAAAGATCCTAAAATTTTAGAGAGATCAAAGCAAAATGGCAAAACGGCTCCTCTGGGGACTTGGCTTTTCTTAGACTTCCCAGGATGCATATTGGGTTGAACTAAGGCCACTTGTCAGGCAGCCACCGGTTGAGGGATTGGTTTATTATTATGGGTGAATTATCTCTGGCTATTCTTATTATTTATTAGTTGATCTCTATATTTTGAGAAATTTATTGTAACAAAGATATCAAGTGCAAGAAGGAAAAGAAGAATGAAAGAAAAATAGAGGTTAGAGGTCACTGAACGTTAAGGGTGGACAAGAAAATGGCGAGGGTGTTAGGAGACGCCAACCTAGATTTGAACTATAAGAAGACTGGGCTAAGTCCAAGATTTCCTGGAGATGGAAAATCTAAGGTCGAGACAACCACACCAAAGGTTACTGGGAAGAGGATTTGCAGAGACTGTTGATTTGAAACATAATCTTTAGGCTAAGGATGTTGTTATGGATCTGAATGATAATATCAAGAGTGCTGCAATGGACAAGAACCAACTTCCTGTTACTACCATCGAGGGCATGGTCAAGCCATACTGATCAACTGAAATATTTGTGCCAAATAATAGCCATTTCACCGAAAATTGATCACCAACAATGCCTCTTTTATGCAGATTAATTAAGATTATGAATCAACAAAAGAGAGGCAAACCATAAAAATTTGCACAATTGAGGACAAAAATTGATCAAATTAAGAAATGAAAAAAGCTGCAAAATTTTCTGGGAACAATTAGCAATAACCCATAGTAAAGCAGGCTAATTGAGATAGCAGAAGGGTTAAGTTGAAATGCAGCCTAATTAAAATTATATTTATATCTTTTTTAATATATCTCTCTCCTCCTTGATTGATTAATCTAAGTTGAAATGCAGCTTCATCCATATCTCTTCATGACTTTCTTACCATCTTTAACTGTTACATTTTAAGTGGAACTTATATAGTTGTATAAAATACTTTATTAGTAATTATAGGCTTATAGCTTAGCATCATAAGAAAATCAAATTATTTTTAAAAATATGAGCGTAATTAATCCAACATCTTAAATTTGGAGGATTGTTACAAATTGTATCCAAGATTAATTAATTTGGAAGAATCAAAATGTTAGAATGTGAGCCTTAACCATTAATTTAGATGTCAAAGCATACCCTCAAAATTATTTTTTATTCGCCAAAATTGGTGTTTAGTTTTATATATTTGAAATTTATTGCCTTGGCATTGCAATAAATTTATTCTTACAATTTCATAGGTTAGGCATTAAAGGTTCTCTAAAAGGAACAAATCAATAGATCAGTGCTTCAAGTAACTGTGGCCTCAGGACAATTTGCAGCTATAAATGGAAGAACTTAATATGGTAAAGCCAAGCAAAACAAGTAAGCTAATAAGCTATGTATCACTTTTAAGATAATCTTGTCTTCAATGATTATTATATATATTTAATGCTTGACTAGTAAAGATCAAATTGAAAAGAGATGGGTTGCAATTAATCAGACTATCTGAAAACTATAAATTTGTCAGAATTCTATTTAATTGATTTCTTTTTGTCCATTCTCATATTTAATATAATAAGTGAAAGAATATAATTTTTTTAATTTTAAAAAAATATTCATTTAAAAAGAAATAGAAATCATACTAAAAACAATCAAATTACAGATGATTTATTCCAAATAAAATCAATAAGTTCGTTCAGGTTGGGATTGAAGATAGATAACAATGTAAATACAATTAAAGCTCACTATCAATAAAAAGTAAGTGAATTAATTAGAATATTTAAGGAAATTGAATAATTCAACGTTACATGGAAGTAATTGTTCTTTATTAAAGAATGAATACCTTGACTGAATAGAAAATAAATAAATAAATAAATTTTATAATATAAAATATAAAATGCCGGCAACTTTCTTCTTCCACTTGTGCATTGGTCTCGACTGCATTTTTCAATGGAGATTAGAATGACTAATATAAACTACCTAGTCAAACAACAAAAATTTTATGCTTGATTTGCTTCAAATTCAATAACTGAAAGGAACTTTGTACTATAATGGCTTACTTATGGGGAAGAGCATTGCTTCATTATGGGAAAATAATCGCCCATAAAATGGATTAATCACATGTCGTAACAATATCTTTATTGATAACTAGACTTTAAAGATAGAAATACACTAAAAAATACATGCCAAAATCAATCTAGTTCCCATACAAATGCTTTTAGGCGAAGGAAATGAAAATATTAAGCTGCCAATGCCATACATAGATAGTGTTTTGTGACTAGAATAACAGAGCACAAGAACTTAAGAACACAAAGTGAGAATAGAAGACTCAACATAGAAGAGAGAAGACTCACCAATTATTCATCCACACAGAGCAATATCTCTTTACATCTATTTATACAGCTAATACAAAGAATGTAATGAATTACAGTAGAAGTTAGCTTCCTATCCGCATGCTCCTGGCAATTTCTGATTCCTCGTTCCATAACAACCATTCCCATATTAAAAAGCACATATGCAGTATTTAGACCTAGGACATCAATAATGTATGCGACATTTAGACCAAAGTATCTTATCTTATTTATAATTTGACTCTTTTTGCCATTAATTTTTCAATTTAGTAAGGCTAATAAAGAACTTTTAAATTATTGGAATATTAGCCTAGTAATTTTTTTTTAATTAGGCCAATAAAAAATATTAATTAATAGTGACACATCATTTAAATATAGAGAGCCAATAATTGATATAACATTTAGATTTTAGCGTCTTATGTTGCTCACTTGATTCTTTTTAAAATTCATTTTATATTTCTTAAAAGCAAATTTAAAAATATGGTGTAAGAACACCCTTAGCACCGTATGACACTTGACTCGAACTTTTCAATACAAGTTAGCCAAGAGAATCTCACAATAATCTGTTTAATAATATGACTATATTAGCATGGCTTGGCAAGCCAATTAGGAAAAATATCACAAGTATTGTGTATGAGCAAGCATCTCAAGTATAATAAAAAATGAGGCACAAATATATAAAAAAGGAGCTATTTCTTTCATTCATTTATCATAATCAATAAAATTGATTGGTTGTCCTTACGTCACTTGTAGGCAGGGGGAAAACCTACAAGGAGTAGTGGGACAAAGAATCACCATGCTAATGGCTAGTTATAGCTGTTGCTCCACAGTGGTCAACCAGTCACTTCATTCTAAAGAGCATTAAAGATGCAATGTGATATGATAGGAGAAAACATCACTATGCTTGAGCCATCACACTTCTAAGATTACATAAACATAACTATATTTGAGCTATCACAACCCTAGAATTACATAAATGGAAATAAATATAAAATATCCCCTTTAATCCCTAAAAATTACATTTACTACCCCAAATTTCCTACCCCTTGAGATTCTCTCCCACTCAAATGGTCAACGTCCTTGTTGATTTAGCTTGTGCCAACTCTTCCATGCGTTATGCATGTGGTTGTTGTAGAATATGTAATGGAATACTGCCTTATTAAAAACTTTTACTGGGTAAAAGCCAATAAGAAAAAAACCTTGATGAAGGAAAAAAGATTACAGTGCGTATTTACTCTGCTCATTTAGTTAGGGGTCTACTTCCTTCTCCCAACTATGTTATACTTCACTCAAACTTTTCCACTTAATGGTGCATGCATGGTTGTTTCTGATAACTTGCTCTACTAGGATCTCCTTGATTCCTTTGTTGATTGTTGGTGTATAAAAGATCAGATAAGTCTGTTATTTTTCTCATTAATTTTTTTTAATTGAGCTAACAAAAGATATGCTTTTTAAAATTTTGTTAGATATAAGAGTCTAGCAAGAACATACCCACATTTAAACTACTATAAATTAAAAATTAAATTTTTTTAGGAGAGTGACCCTTTTTCCATATCATAGGGTGTGACGAAATTTTTACGCTGGTTGTCACCTACCGCAACCCTCCTCCTTTATCCGGGCTTGGGACCGGCTAAGCGCAAACTACTTAGGCGCAGTTAGCCAAGCAAGAGCACAGGCCTTTGAAAAGTTATATGAGAAACTTGGAACTAAAGAAGGGGAGAAAGATATTTATAGATTAGCAAGGAGTAGAGAAAGGAAATGTCAAGATCTCAATCAAGTCAGGTGCATTAAGGATAAAGAAGGAAAAGTGTTGGTGAAAGATGAGGACATTAAAGAAAGATGGAGAAATTATTTTAATGATCTCTTTAATAATAGTCAAAATGGAAATAGCGTGAATATAGATTGTAGAACAATAGAAAAGAATGTAAATTATACTAGAAGGATTAGATCTTTAGAAGTAAAGGAAGCACTTAAGAGAATGAAAGTAGGTAAAGCCTGTGGACCCGATGAAATACCAATTGAAGTGTGGAAGTATTTGGGAGATATGGGAGTGGCATGGTTAACTAAATTATTTAATAAGATTCTAAACTCAAAGAAAATGCCTGATGAATGGAGGAAGAGTATTTTAGTACCTATTTTTAAAAATAAGGGAGACATACAGAGTTGCTCAAACTATAGGGAATTAAACTCATGAGCCATACTATGAAGTTGTGGAGAGAGTTGTGAAGCATCGACTACTTCATGATACTTCTATCTCTCTCAATCACTTTGGTTTCATGCCTGGTCGATCAACTATGGAAGCGATCTTTCTCATTAGAAGCTTGATGGAGAAATATAGAGATGGGAAGAAAGATCTACACATGGTTTTTATTGATTTGGAGAAGGCTTATGATAGTGTTCCAAGAGAGGTCTTATGGAATGCGTTAGAACAAAAGAGGGTATCTATTAGGTATATACAAGTATTGAAAGATATGTATGAAGGAGCAACTACTATTGTGCGCACAATGGGAGGGGACACAAGAGATTTTTCGATCTCAATTGGATTACACCAAGGATCACCATAAGCCCTTACCTTTTACATTAGTTTTAGATGAACTGAAACATATACAAGAGAGTATTCCTTGGTGCATGATGTTTTGCGGATGATATTGTTCTGATAGATGAGACACGAGAAGGAGTCAATAGGAAGCTAGAACTTTGGAGAAGTACTCTAGAGTCAAAGGGTTTTAAGTTAAGTAGAACGAAGACAGAATACATGCATTGCAAGTTCAGTGAAGGCCAAACTGGTGATAGGGAAGGAGTTAGTTTGAATGGAGTGGCACTGTCCCAAAGTAATCACTTTAAATATCTAGGCTCAGTCCTTCAAGTAGATGGGGGATGTGAGGAGGATGTTAGTCATAGGATTAAAGCCGGATGGTTGAAGTGGAGACGTGCCACGGGAGTTTTATGTGATCGTAAGATTCCCAATAAATTAAAAGGAAAATTTTACCGCATACCATACGACCGGCTATGCTATATGGTAGTGAGTGTTGGGCACTGAAAGAGTCGTATGCATCTAAGATAAGAGTTGCAGAGATGAGAATGTTAAGGTGGATGAGTGGCCATACTAGACTAGATAAAGTCCGTAATGAAAGTATTAGAGAAAAGGTAGGAGTGGTGCCAATTGAAGATAAGTTGAGAGAAGGGAGATTGAGGTGGTTTGATCATGTGAAGCGTAGACATACGGAGGCTCCAGTTAGACAAGTAGAGCATATTAGGCTAGAGGATAGAAAGAAAAAAAGGGGTAGACCTAAATTGACTTGGAGGAGAGTAGTACAGCATGACTTAGAAGCATTACACATTTTTGAGGATTTAACCCAAAATCGTTCAGAGTGGAAAAAGCGAATCCATATAGCCGACCCCAAATTTTTGGGATAAAGGCTTAGTTGAGTTGAGTTGAGTTGAGTTGAGTGACCCTTTTTAATTCTTGAGTCTGGTGTTAGAAGAATGCAGTATTTTGACCTATACTTGTCTTGTAAATTTTACTCACAATTAGAATTTTTAAAATTTTTTTTTATTAGTTAAAAGAAAATTTTAAATTATTAAAATGTGAGCTTATCATTAATTTTTTTTTATTTAATTGGGCCAATAAAAAAAATTAACCTTTTAAACTTCTGTTAAAAATTTTTTTAGAGGCTAAATATTTTAGTTTATTAAATATATGTCCATAATTAAACTCTTCCAAATTAAAAATTAAAATTTTAGGGTCCATTATTGTCTTTTTGTCAAAAGACTGTTCATATAAAATGCATCACCCAACAAAAGTGCGCATGGAGTTAGATATGAAGACGTGTATAATCCAAAGCAAAGGCTTTAGGTTGTAAATTGAAATTACAAGCCATAAAATAATAATAATAATAATAGTAAGTCCATCTAGCTTAGTTAATAGAGCACATGGCTTTTAACCTTGTGGTCGTGGGTTCAAGCCCCATGATGGTGATTTAAAATGGGGTATTGTATTACTGTCCAATTAACTTAAATTTAAGTAATCTTCAGACGGAATAAGATTCAACTCACAATTTTCACTAATTACTAGTTCTAACAAACAATAATATGCTTCCCTTAGAGTTACTCCATATCCCATTAAACAATCATTTAGGATCTCATAAATTCTTCTTTATCCGGTACAATGTCCTATTAAAGTTGCTCTATATCACATAAGTGTCATTTCATGATTTAGCTTTGTTCGTCTAGTGAATACTCCCTGCAAATCATAAGAATATTCATTTTTTCAGCACATAATAACTATGTTTATTTGGAGTTGATCAGTTAGAAACTTGCCTCAAAGTAGAACTAAAGATAATTGCCACCAAACTCTATTGCAACAGCTACAGGTTAGATAGCAACCAGCTTTCATATGTGTGTAAACACATGTACCTCAAAGGTTGAGTTGCATATAAATATTATTATGTTGCTTTAGTAAATATGATTAATTTTATTAGAGTTAGAGGACACTTCTTTGTCAGTATAATGATAGTTATTATTTATTGTTAAGCTATCAATTTTCTCAATAAATTTGAATGACTCTTCCATTAATCCTCCATCACAACCATGGATAATAGTGTTGCAATCAACTAGCTCCTATTCTATTTGCAATAATAAGTTTCATCTCCATCAACACTAATTTTTTAATTTAATTATAGGCTCGTTAATTTTTTTTAGTTGGGTTAATAAAAAATACAAATTTTTAAAAATTTTGTTAAATTTGAGAGTCTTACTATATGCCGACATTTAAACTACTATAAATTAAAATTTATTTTTTTTAGGGGAATGATCCTTTCCAAAGAAAAAGTGCGCATGGAGTTAGATATGAAGACATGTATAATCCAAAGCAAAGGCTTTAGGTTGTAAATTGAAATTGCAAGCCATAAAAAAAAAAAAATAGTAAGCCCATCTAGCTCAGTCAATAGAGCACATGGCTTTTAACCTTGTAGTCGTGGATTTAAGCCCCATGGTGGTAATTTAAAATGGGGTATTGTATTATTGTCCAATTAACTTAAATTTAAGTGATCTTCAGATGGAATAAGATTCAACCCACCATTTTCACTAATTACTAGCTCCAACAAACAATAATATGCCCCTTAGAGTTGCTCCATATCCCATTAAACAATCATTTAGGATCTCATGAATTCTTCATTATTCAGTACAATGTCCTATTAAAGTTGCTCTATATCACACAAGTGTCATTTCATGATTTAGCTCTATTCGTCTGGTGAATATTCCCTACAAAATCATAAGAATATTCATTTTTCAGCGCATAATAACTATGTTTGTTTGGAGTTGGTCTGTTAGAAACTTGCCTCAAAGTAGAACTGAAGATACTTGCCACCAAATTCTATTGCAATAGCTGTAGGTTGGATAGCAACCAGCTTTCATATGTGTGCAAACACATGCACCCCAAAGGTTGAGTTGCATATAAATATTATTATGTTGCTTTAATATGATTAACTTTGTTAGAGTCAGATAACACTTCTTTGTCAGTGTAACGATAGTTATTCTTTGTTGTTAAGTTATCAATTTTCTCAATAAATTTGAATGACTCTTCCATTAATCCTCCATCACAACCATGGATAACAGTGTTGCAATCAACTAGCTCCTATTCTATTTGCAATAATAAGTTTCATCTCTATCAACACTAATTTTTTAATTTAATTATGGGCTCATTAATTTTTTTTAGTTGGGTTAATAAAAAATACAAATTTTTAAAAATTTTGTTAAATTTGAGAGTCTTACTATATGCCGGCATTTAAACTACTATAAATTAAAAAATAAATTTTTTAGGGGAATGATCCTTTCCAAAGCAAAAGTGCGCATGGAGTTAGATATGAAGACGTGTATAATCCAAAGCAAAGGCTCTAGGTTATAAATTGAAATTGCAAGCCATAAAAAAAAAATAGTAAGCCCATCTAGCTCAGTCAATAGAGCACATGGCTTTTAACCTTGTGGTCGTGGGTTCAAGCCCCATGGTGGTGATTTAAAATGGGGTATTGTATTATTGTCCAATTAACTTAAATTTAAGTGATCTTAGAGTTTCTCCATATCCCATTAAACAATCATTTAGGATCTCATGAATTCTTCATTATTCGGTACAATGTCCTATTAAAGTTTCTCTATATCACACAAGTGTCATTTCATGATTTAGCTCTGTTCGTCTAGTGAATACTCCCTGCAAATCATAAGAATATTCATTTTTCAGCGCATAATAACTATGTTTATTTAGAGTTGATCAGTTAGAAACTTGTCTCAAAGTATGACTGAAGATACTTGCCACTAAATTCTATTGCAATAGCTACAGGTTGGATAGCAACCAGCTTTCATATGTGTGTAAATACATATACCCCAAAGGTTGAGTTGCATATAAATATTATTATGTTGCTTTAGTAAATATGATTAACTTTGTTAGAGTCAGAGGACACTTCTTTGTCAGTGTAATGATAGTTATTCTTTGTTGTTAAGCTATCAATTTTCTCAATAAATTTAAATTACTCTTCCATTAATCCTCAATCACAATCATGGATAATAGTATTGCAATCAACTAGCTCCTATTCTATTTGCAATAATAAGTTTCATCTCCATCAACACTATTTGAGAGTCTTACTATATGCCGGCATTTAAACTACTATAAATTAAAAATTAATTTTTTTAGGGGAATGATCTTTCCAAAGCAAAAGTGTGCATGGAGTTAGATATGAAGACGTGTATAATCCAAAGCAAAGGCTTTAGGTTGTAAATTGAAATTGCAAGCCATAAAAAAAAAAAAAGTAAGCCCATCTAGCTCAGTCAATAGAGCACATGGCTTTTAACCTTGTGGTCATGGGTTCAAGCCCCATGGTGAAGATTTAAAATGGGGTATTGTATTATTGTCAAATTAAATTAAATTTAAGTGATCTTCAGATTAATAAGATTCAACCCACCTTTTTTGGATAAATTTTGATAACTGTCCCTAAACTTATTTAGTTATAATATTACAGTTTTTCAACTTAAAAATATAACATAAAACCCCATCAACTTTCAAATTTTGCATAATAAAATCCCTCTAACCTCTAATTACCAGTTTTTCAGTTAGACGCTGACTTGGACAGTTCCAGCATAGAGCTTAGTCAGTATTTCTCTTTACTCTCTCAAGTCATGTGTAAATTGAATCCTTTTTCACTCTATAGACATAATAATTTTTCATGGATAAAGAAAATAATTTTACACTTTGTATAAGAGAGGAGAGAGAAATGTTGACTAAATACCATACGGGAGCTTTTCACATCAGTTTCTAACTGAAAAATTAGTAATTGAAAGTCAGAGGGATTTTATTGTGTAAAATTTGAAAGTTTCGGGAGTTTTATGTTACATTTTAAAATTAAAGGACTATACTATTATAACTATATAAGTTCAATGATAGTTGTTGAAATTTGTCCCACCATTTTCACTAATTACTAGTTCCAACAAACAATAATATGCTTCCCTTAGAGTTTTTTCATATCCCATTAAAAATCATTTAGGATCTCATGAATTCTTCATTATCCAGTACAATGTCCTATTAAAGTTGCTCTATATCACACAAGTGTCATTTCATGATTTAGCTCTGTTCATCTAGTGAATATTCCCTACAAATCATAAGAATATTCATTTTTTAGCGCATAATAACTATGTTTGTTTGGAGTTGATCAGTTAGAAACTTGTTTCAAAGTAGAACTGAAGTTACTTGCCACCAAATTCTATTGCAATAGCTATAGGTTGGATAGCAACCAGCTTTCATATGTGTGTAAACACATGTACCCCAAAGGTTGAGTTGCATATAAATATTATTATGTTGCTTTAGTAAATATGATTAACTTTGTTAGAGTCAGAGGACACTTCTTTGTCAATGTAACGATAATTATTCTTTATTGTTAAGCTATCAATTTTCTCAATAAATTTGAATGACTCTTCCATTAATCATCTATCACAACCATGGATAACAGTGTTGCAATCAACTAGCTCCTATTCTATTTGCAATAATAAGTTTCATCTCCATCAACACTAATTTTTTAATTTAATTGTAGGCCCATTAATTTTTTTTAGTTGGGTTAATAAAAAATACAAATTTTTAAAAATTTTGTTAAATTTGAGAGTGTTACTATATGCCGGCATTTAAACTACTATAAATTAAAAATTAATTTTTTTAGGAGAATGATCCTTTCCAAAGAAGAAGTGCGCATAGAGTTAGATATGAAGACGTGTATAATCCAAAGCAAAGGCTTTAGGTTGTAAATTGAAATTGCAAGCCATAAAAAAAAAATAGTAAGTCCATCTAGCTCAGTCAATAGAGCGCATGGCTTTTAACCTTGTGATCGTGGGTTCAAGCCCCATGGCGGTGATTTAAAATGGGGTATTGTATTATTGTCCAATTTACTTAAATTTAAGTGATCTTCAGATGGAATAAGATTCAACCCACCATTTTCACTAATTACTAGTTCTAACAAACAATAATATGCTTCCCTTAGAGTTGCTCCATATCCCATTAAACAATCATTTAGGATCTCATGAATTCTTCATTATTCGGTACAATGTCCTATTAAAGTTGCTCTATATCACACAAGTGTCATTTCATGATTTAGCTCTATTTGTCTAGTGAATACTCCCTGCAAATCATAAGAATATTTATTTTTCAGCGCATAATAATTATGTTTGTTTGGAGTTGATCAGTTAGAAACTTGCCTCAAAGTAGATTTGAAGATACTTGCCACCAAATTCTATTGCAATAGCTACAGGTTGGATAGCAACCAGCTTTCATACGCGTGTAAACCCATGTACCCCAAAGGTTGAGTTGCATGTAAATATTATTATGTTGCTTTAGTGAATACGATTAACTTTGTTAGAGTCAGAGGACACTTCTTTGTCAATGTAACGATAGTTATTCTTTGTTGTTAAGCTATCAATTTTCTCAATAAATTTGAATGACTCTTCCATTAATCCTCCATCACAACCATGGATAACAGTGTTGCAATCAACTAGCTCCTATTCTATTTGTAATAATAAGTTTCATCTCCATCAACAACATTTTTTTAATTTAATTATAGGCTCATTAATTTTTTTTAGTTGAGTTAATAAAAAATACCAATTTTTAAAAATTTTGTTAAATTTGAGAGTCTTACTGGCATTTAAACTACTATAAATTAAAAATTAATTTTTTTTAGGGGAATGATCCTTTCCAATCCCTTGGTCGGATGTAATACTTTGACCTATATGTTTGTGAATTTTACTATATTTTTTTAAAATTCTTTTTTGTTACTTGAAGGGAAATTTTTAAAATATAGACTAATAATTTTTTAATTTAATTGGACCAAAAAAAAGATAAACTTTTAAATTATTAAAATATGAGCTAATTAATTTTTTTATTTAATTGGGCTAATAAAAAAATTATCCTTTTAAACTTTTGTTAAAAATTTTTTATAGACAAAATTTAATAGTCTATTAAATCCATATTTAAACTTTTCCAAATTAAAAATAAAAGTTTAAGAGATCTATTGTTATCCTTTTGTCAAAAGATCGTTCGTGTTAACTGCATCACCCAACAAAAGTGGGCCTAGAGTTGGATTTAGATATGTTTATAATCCAAAAACAATGGCTTTAGGCTGTAAATTGAAATTGCATGCCATAAGAAGAAAATAGAAAGCTTGTCTAGCATGGTCAGGAAGAGCACAAGACTTTTAACCTTGTGATCATGGGTTCAAGCCCCATAGTGGCTATTGTTTTATTATTAGGTACATAAAAGCAAAAAGTGTTTAATAATAGCATTGGCAATTTATATATACCTATATTATATATAAACTTATGAAGATAGAAGAGAAATATTAGCATTATGTAAAATGTCCTCTATAATTTATTATCATGACAGTAAAAGATAAAATTTAATTAGTTTTTGAGTTTATATAGATTTTAAATTTTTAATTTTATTTATACTCAAATTATATTTAATTTCTGCTCAATAAATTTTTTTTATTACAATTTAAAATAAATAAAATATCCTTAAATTTTTATGTTATTTAAAATATTAAAAGATTTATAATGTCATAAAAATATAATTATAATAAAAAAAATAAAAATAAGAATCTTACCTTAGGAAAAATAAGTTTTTTCACTAGAATTATACAATCATGATTAATTGAAAAAGATAAAATTGTATTTTTATATTGAAAATTAAAAAAAGAAAACTTCTTTCTTTTTTTTTGTTACTGTATAATTTTTGTTTTTTAATTTAATTATATTTTTTATATATTAACATAATTGCAATAAATTTATTTGAATAGAAAATAGCAATTAAATTTAACTTTATTAGATTAATGTTGTAACTGAGTGTTTATTATAAAAGGGCAGTTTAATGTTTTTTCAATTATAGATTATTGGGCATCTAATAGTGTAGTGCACGATAAATGGATAAATATTATAACATATAAAAAGGTTATTAATTGATGTAAAGAATATATATATATATATATATATATATATATATATATATATATATATATATATATATATCAAAAACTTAGAATTGAAACAAATTCCTTATATCTTGGTAGAATACATGTCTAATTTGAAAAAAACACCTTCATTAATATGCAAACTTTAATATCAATGATTAGTTTCAAAAGAGTATCACGTAGGTGCTTGAAATTGATAATCCTGCTGCTATAAAGATAGCTTATAATACAAGTTTAACAGAAGCATATATACGAACAAACAACAGAAAGACAAATTAAGCATATTAGTTAATTGATAAAAGTAGTCTCTAAAATTTTAGTGTTGTGTTAAAACTTTTGGCTTCATAATAAAATTGATAAAATTATAAAATTATAAATAAAATTATAAAAACAAAGATTTAAATAGAATGAATTACAAAATTTTAATTGTTTAGGTTAAATTATTATAAAATATAAATCTTTATACTCATTTTAAAAAATAATCAGATCAAATATGTGTTATGATTTTTTTTTATGTTCTAATTGTAATAACTTTTTATTCTTTTTAACTAGAAATCCATTAAATTATAATATTTAAAAAAATTGATAAAGTTATAGAAAAAATAATGTAATTTCTAATGGATAAATTTCAACAACTGTCCCTGAACTTATATAGTTGTAACACTACAGTCTTTTAACTTTAAAATGTAACATAAAACCCCCTAAATTTTTAAATTTTGCACAGTAAAATCTCTTACTTTCAATTACTGATTTTTCAATTAGAAACTAATGTGAATAGCTCCCGCATAGTACTTAGTCAACATTTCTCTCTTCTCTCTTATGCAAAGTGTAAAATTATTCTCTTTACATATAAAAAATTATTCTGTTTATAGAGAAAAAAATGACTCAATTTACACATGGCTTGAGAGATCTCTAGAGAAAAGAGAAATACTGACTAAACTCCATGTTGGAACTGTCCAGGTCAGCGTCTAACTGAAAAACTAGTAATTGGAGGTTAGAGGGATTTTACTGTGCAAAATTTAAAAGTTGATGGGGTTTTATGTTATATTTTTAAAATGTGAGACTGTAATGTTATAATTAAATAAGTTCAGGAACAATTATCAAAATTTATCCAATTTCTAATTCATAAAATAAATTGTCTTTATATTATTAATTTAATTATTTTTATATAATAAATTATTTTAATTAGTTATTTATTATTATTATTAAAGGAATTAATAAAAAGTTATTTATAAAAAAAGTTTAATTAATTATGAATATGTGCAAATAATGTGTCGTGCACATTGCAAGAAATCAATTAAAATATATAATTAAAGATTGTCAAAAATACCCAAAGTAATTTGGTAATATGATAATAAAAGATTAATTTTATTTTATTTTAAATGGTTAATAAAAATTCAATTAATACATACATTAATTAATAAAATCATAATAAAGAATAAGAATCTAATAGAATTTTAAACTAATTTCCATAGAATTAAACGTATAAATTTTAAAATCATAAATATTAGTAATTTAAATGTAATATAAAAATATATAAAAAATAAAAATTAATTAAATAGTGCTTAATTAAGCTAATCAAAACCATTAATTTAAGAAGTAAAATGAATTTTAAATATAGAAAAATTTCAACAACATATTCTTAAGAAAATACAAAAATAAATTTACAAAATATTTTATCATTTATTAGTTAATTGACATAGAAATTTTTGTAGAATTGTATAAAAAAAAATTAAATTATGAGTATTTACAACGAATATAACGTGCAACGCACGTCACAAAAAAAAAAAAAAAGCCTATGCAAAGTAGAAATGTTTTCACTTGGTATTGTCACGTGACATTATAAGAGAAGAATTTGCTATGTGGACATATTTTTTTTTAATTTTGCCACGTGTCACTTACCATATAGGAATTATTATATTTTATAATTATAATAATTATTATCTTTTATGCTAAGTATTTAATTTTATTTTTTATTTAATTATCTTTTCAATTTCCCTTTAAATATGTTTATTATTACCATTATTACTAAAATTTTTATGACTAATTCAAAATATTAGATATATTTTAATAATTTTATAAATTTCTTGTTCAATGATACTTAAATTTTTAATTATTTCATTTGATTATAAAAATTTAAGAATTATATATTTTAAAATTAATAAAATAATTTAAAATTATACTATAAAAGTTGTTATTAAATTAAACACTTTGCTCTCTCTCCTTTTCTATATTTAATAAATTTTAATTGACTTTAGTATTGATTGTCTTATTTTTTCATAATTCATTATATATACAACATACAATATATATATATATATATGCCAAGTAATGTCATTAAATTCTCTCTATTTTTTATTAATTAATTATATAATTTCTTTAAATAATGATTAAGTTATTAATTTCTTAATTATGTATTTATAAATTACAAATTATTTAATTATTATACTTTGATAATATAATAAGTAGTTATGTCACGACTCAACCTATGGGTCGAATTGGTATTAAGACCTGGGTCAGCCTAAAGTCCCCGAGGCCCGTAGTAAGTCTAACTATTCCTCAACCCAATTTTAAGGCCCATTTGGGCCCAATTTCAAGAATTCAACTGGACAGAGTCTGACCATAAAATGGACTATTCAATGAGAGTTTTTGACTCTCCCGACCTGTAAACGCAATATATAATAAATTGGGGAGCTCAGCTCACCCTTCACATAATCAAAATGTCATAACTCAAATAGGAGCTCAGCTCTCTCATCTAATCCTATCATGCATACAGTTAATAATTTTACAGGTCTAACATAACTTTTATAATATAGGTCCAAAATAAAAATAAGTGCTTCTAACACATGCGGAGTCTAAAATTTAACTCAATTATACAAAATGCATTAAATGCTATTAATGGACATACGAAGAAGAAGAGCAGGTTAGCCACAATAAATAATCCTCCTATAGTCTGGAAAAATAGATAAACAGGAGTGAGCGTTCAACTCAGAGAGTAAAATATCAATTTTAATCATAATCTCTATAACTATCTAAAGCTAATGCACAATGCGAAGTGAAATGCAACATCGTCATAATTTTCATATCATAATAGCAAAAAAGAAATTTGGAGCACTCACACACCCAACACTATCAAGCAATACATATATAGGAGCTGATCCCTTATACAGCCCTCTTAATCCAACATCTGCCAGCGAGTGTCTTTCAAGCCGGACTTTTGCTTAATAAACCAAATGCAGGGTCCCATCAGTATCTCTCAAGCCGTGTCTACCCCGACTTATCCATAAAGGACCGGGTCCCAGCGAGTGTCTCTCAAGCTGTGTCTACCCGTCCTGTCCATATCCAATACCATAGTGCACGTATGCTAATGCACGCACACTGCTCCAAATTACCACAAACAACATCCATAGCAATTCATCAATTAAGAATGCAATATAAAACGTGCCTAGTATTTAACTACATAGATACATATTTATAAGTGATGCATGGCCATGCCTGAACATATAATAATATTGAAATTATAATTAAAATTAATATTTTACTCACAAACTTGAACCGAGGTCACTGCGGCGGTTGGGTGGAGGAGAAAGGCTGTCTCAGCTTACCTGACAATTTCATTGTAATTATTTAATATATTTGACTCAATACAAGTTTAGAAAAGACCAAAGACACCTTATGTTGTGCTGAAAATTCAGCAGAGTCTCCCCTATACCTATGACCTATCCAACCTGCAAAGTGGTTCAAATAACACTTCTAAAGTCAACCCATATCTCATCATCATTATATGGCCCCTCCTGGACCCTCCAAACCAAGCAATAATCACAACATCAGACAACTCAATTATAAGACTTCAAAACTAATATTTTTCAAAAACTATCCAAACTAACTTTAAAAATTTTATAAACCTACCCAGCAGTCCTTAACAATATTATAAGGCTATTGCAATAGGAATCGTAATTTTCTTATTATCCACGAATATTTATAAATTTTATTCTAACCTAGTACAAGGAAAAAATTGAGTAATGTAGAGTTCGAGTTTACCTATGCCAAATCTGACAACTGAAACACGTATAGAACGTCTGAAAACGGTGGGGTAGCCTATATTCTTGACTCGATTCTAAAATGGTTCCAGCAGCTTATCTGTTCAGCCCGAAATTGCAGATCCAGGCGACGATTGAATTTCCACGAAATGAAAGTACATACGTGAAGTCCACAATACCAGGGTTAGAATAAAATATATATATATATATATATATATATATATATATATATAATAATTATTTGAAAATTAAGGATGTTACATTTTTTCCCCCTTATAGAAAATTCGTCCTCGAATTTTACACAAGGCAGAAAAATGACACATAGTTGCATATCAAACTTATGAGTACTTGCTGCGCATATCCCGCTCTAACTTCCAAGTGCATTCCTCCATATATTAACTCCTCCACAGGACTAACCATAGGGATTTGCCTTGACCAAAGTTGTCTCATCTGATAGTTTACTATGGCTACTAGTTGCTCCTCAAAGATCAAATTCTTATTTAACTCCACTGTGTTTGGTCGCAGCACATGAGAAGGATCGGGAACATACTTTCTAAGCATAAAAATGTGGAATACTGAATGGACATGAGAAAGGTTTGATGGCAACTCTAACTGATAGGCAACTGCTCCCACTTTGTCCATGATCTTAAAAGGTCCTATATAACGGAGTGCCATTTTGCCTTTTCTTTCCAAATCTCATAACCCTTTTCATAGGAGAAACCTTCAAGAACACGGTCACCCATTGTAAATTTTACATCTTTCCGCCTTGGATCTGTATGGATGGTTAAAATTTTTTATTTCTATCTGCCCCTGTCGTAGTATGCCAGCTACCATCCTCCTTCTGAGTCTAAACCATCACATCTGACTACTCGTTTACCCCTCTTTTTTTTTTGTCATCTCTAGTACTCATTATAACTTCACTGCTATCAACTTGATATTTGATAACTTTAATCAACTTTGGCGCTTACCTCACTTTTATTATGCCCTAACATGTCTCTTGGTGACTTCAGTCCTCATTCCTTTATTTCAATAATCTCTGTTCCCTAAAAACATGACTTATGTTCCTTACCCTATAGTATCTTATGAAATGCTTTCCTGTAGCACCTATCATATACATCTCGTTTGAAACCTTTACTTGTCCTATGACCTCAATGATTAATACTTATAAATCTTCTCACTCCCATGATACTTCAAATTTTCAATCTCTTTTGTGTCATTACTAAGGTCCTTAGACCAGCTCCTGTCCATCTTATATTACTAGTTATGTAGAGCTCCATCCAAGTGTCAAGCATACCCAACACCACTTATCAATATTGGAAAGTGAACTGGGTCTCTTCTCTTACAGGACAAATGTATTTATTTTCCCTGACAACCCAGTTAATGCAACTTTATCGTTTCCCACTCCTTCTCCGGAATAGAAATATCTAGTCTTTTTCCTAAAGCTTCTTAGTATGTGGCCTATTTCTAACACATTGACACTTAGATCGAGGCTCTACTACTCCTTTAATCTATCATCTCATAATAACTTGTTTCAAACATCTCTTAGTGTGTTCCTAGCATACCTATTCCTTCTTATCCTCATCATTATAACTAGCTCTACCGAGCTTTCTTCCTGTCCTTTGGATCTTATCCACTTTCTTTTCCTATTTCTGCTATCGTTGATATCTTTTCAACATGCTGTACTTATTCCTTAATCTTAGTCCAATCTCACCCTGATAAGTGCATAATTTATTAATTTTACTCCCATCACATTTAGTATTTTTAGTGTGGTTTTTATGTTTAATTCAGTTGGTTAAAATATATTTATCTTTTAGACATATTTTTAGATAGTTGTAGAATAATTGTGTTAAAAGGATAAATTTTTAGTGTTTGACCTTTGCTATATTTTTCAGGTGTTTCTAAAGTTGTGAGTCTCCAAATTGATTATTGTTTAATCCATTGAAAAGCTAAGATAGAGCACTTCAAATGATAAAGAGGGACCATAGCCCAAATCAGTCTCCAAGGTTAACAAAATGAGCTATGGATCTATTGCAAAAGCCCAGACTAAATGGGTCACGATCAGTTTCAGTATTTATTTTATATTTGGAGTTTCAGACATCCAAATGAAGCAAGGCTAAGCCCAATTGAACCTTAAGAGCCACCTCTATAACTTCTATGAAGGGCTGGACGTGATATGAGGCCATTTTAATTGTAAAAAATGGCAATGAAGTCATCACAATATGCTGGACCGTCTGACTGAACCAGTCCCCATTTTTAGGTCATAACTTGGGCTGTAGATATTGGATTTTGGTCCATGAGTACCCGTTGGAAAGATAAAAAATAGGGCTACAACTTTCCTGAAGAGGGCAGAGGCAGATTCGAAAAGAAAGTTACTGAAAATCTACCTTGATTCCAGAAACGTGAATGCAGGCTGAAAATCTGCATCTTGAATTTCAAAACCTTTTCTAGTTTGGTTTGGTTCCTATCTTTGGGATTAGGTTTTTTTAGTATAAATACGTCTTTGGGCAGCAGCTAAGAGCATCCCAATTCAGAACTTCATTCTCCATAGACACCATTCAGCAGCCTCTCCATTCGTCTTTTAGAATTCTTCTTTAGATTTCTTTATTTTATTTTTCTGTAAGTCATGAACATGAGTGGCTAAGTTTTTAATTCGTTTCAAGGGATTCAAGTTCTTTTGCTTGATTTGTGAGATCAGGTTCTTAATTTAATTTATGTCTTTTTGAATATCTATTATTTGTCAATTTAATTATTTTTGATCTGTTGAATGATTTGCTAAAAAGGCCTATTAGATAATTATTTGATTTGATCAATTGCTAGTTCATCTTCATAATCCGTAATTATTGTGTAAGATTGAACATGAGTAGCAATTAGGTTTTATTGATTATGATCCAAGTTTTCAATAATAACCTAAGGAAACAATAGGGTGGATTAAATGATTTATGCTTCATAAATTGTTGTTCAGCTTAACTACTTCTTTTTTTTAAAGCAGTTATTAATTTGATAATGATTGCTTAATACCAACTCAGTTAATAATTAGGGTCAATAAGAGTGCTGGGCTCAAATTGATGAGTATAGGGAAGTCAGGGGTTTACCTCGCTATTTAGTAAATCTATGTTAAGTATTCAATAATAGATAATTGTATTGCTTTTGTCTATGATCAAATCAATGCATTGGAATGCGAATTACCTTGGACTGAAGTTTGTTTAAATTGAGATTTTCATATTTAGTTCTTGAATTTCTAATTTCTTCTGATTTTGTGTTACAAACCCCCCCCCCCCCCCCCAATCTTTGTTTCTTTCGTTTTCCATTACACACAAGTGCACGAAAATTAATAATTCAGTCTCCAGGGTTCGACCTGGATATACCACTTGCTGCAGAAAATATTTCATTACTGATAATTTTAGTTAATTTAATTTCTGGTGGATTCGACACCCATCAAGAATTTTGGCGCGCACCTTTTCCTTCAAGGATGTCCATCCTGTCATCAACTTTAACTTTTTTTTTTTAATTTTTTTATTTCTTTGTCTTATCTTGATTACTAGTTCCATTACTTCGAGAATTCTAACTTTACGATTGACTCCTACCAGCATATTCTTCACTTTACGTAACACTTGTAATTAACTATAAAAAATTCTTTTTGTATCCCCTTTCCCAACTTACTTATCAGAACATTATCATTCCCTACCAACCTTAGTAGGAAATTGCTCATCGTGGATGGATAGGAGCCCCAGAAACTATAAGTTCCATCTGAACTAACACGGTTGTGGGAAATATGTGCCATGCCTTAATTTTAAATAAGATACTTCACGTGTTCATACTCCTTAATATAATCACATATGCTGCCCATAGCTTTCCAAACTTCAGCCTCAACTTTTCCCATTAGCAATAATTTCATTCACTTTAACTCATTAGCAAATAGCACTTCCTCCAGCTTATAGTTCAAAAGGGTTGTAAGCCCTAGTAACTAGTTCGATTTAACTCCTGTCACCTCTCTGATCATTCTTTCATACTTAACATTAGGTACACCATTATCGTCATTTTCGCCTCAAAAGATTGGATATGTACTAACGCCCATCAAATTTTCAATTAATTGGGTCACTTTGACACGACCTCTCTTTTTAACATAATCTCCTAGAATCGAAACACAAGCCAATTTGAAAAGAAGGAGAAATGTTCTCCCACCATTTATGGTATACCATTGTTTGATAAAAAAGATTTAGCTCATACCCCTTAGTCTCCCTTTTTAATTTCATTATTTCTTTGTAATTATTGTGCATTATTACGAGATATCAGTTGTATCTACCATTTGTTATACTGTTGTCCTACCTGACATATCATCTTAAAATTTACTATTTCCTTTTTACTCTCCATTTATCTTCCATAATTATAATTATTTGTCCAATGCTCCTTATACTTAGTTATATTCTAGAAGATAAAAGTACTCATAGATTCTTTCAGATCTATTCCAATCTTACCAACAATCACTCCTCTAATCCATATACTTCTCAATATCTTATAATTACACCTATACCTATCTTGTCTTATTCTGACCGTTATTAGCGTTCTGCTACATATTATCATATGATTATTTATTTATTTATTATTACTCTTTTTTTTTTACATAATTATTCTATCGATCACACTGAAAATATATGTCTAACTCCAATTGTTGACTCTAGGTCTCACCACTCTAAATTTTAATATCAAGCCTCTGTGACATTATATCTCATCTTGCATATTTATATCCCTTATGTTGACTTTTATCCAACTTACTCCTACTGATCGTGCTTCTTTATCTGACAATACAATTCAAGTTACCACAGCACGCTCAATAGTTACCACCTACTTTGGTCGCACACCTCATCTAATTTCCATTATACTGTCAACAACCAAAAGGGTTCTTATGTCATTGCCCCATTATCCTACCTTAGGGGTAGAAAACAGATAAGGTCTAATCCAGATCCTGTAACTCTAAGCTCTAGGTTCAGGCTCCTAACACTACATCAATTATGACCTGCTCTAAGTCCTGTACTTCTGGGTTTCATAACTTGACAATGTTCTTCCTAATGCCATTCTTTTCTATGCTCTCTATCCTTACTTTTTTTTTTTTTTGTCTATCTTGTTTACCCTTCCTAGAACCACATTCACCTCCTCAGTATTTTGGCTCTATTCTTCCTAATCTTATCCTAATCTGTTTTTCCAGTTTATTCTTTAGCCAACTCTTTTTATCTTACCCAAATATGAACTTTCACTCGTCCATCCTTTAGTTCTATTTTCTTTTTGAACCTGGTTGTCATATCAGAAACTTATACCTTTCCACTATCCCTACCATGTCATCTATACCTCAATGTTACTTAGAATTGATCCTCTAACTACCCTAGCTAGACTTCTACTGGCATTCGGGCTATCTCTCCTACTGCATTTGAACCGCACTCCATCTATATATATATATATATACATATTCTATGATTTATCGATGCTAACTTTTGTCCTTTTTCTTTTACTTTATTTGGAGTATACTTTAGTTTTAAGCATTAAGAAGCTAAGGATGAACTTAGGGAATAGTGGTCATACTTCTTCTGCGTGATCTCTATTCTTACCCTTTTGGACTACATACTACCCCCTACTACCTTAGGGAGGGGATCTGCAACAACTCTAATTTTTCATATCCATTTAATTAGTTGAAACTTAAAATACTAGGTATCCAAACCCGTCATTCAATTTAAAGGCTTACATACATCCTAATCTTATATCTTATAATTCCTACATGGAACTTGTACCCTCTCCAGAACACCTGAGCTAACAGCTCTCTATCTCACGCTACAATCCCATCTGGGACACTACTCCATAAGTCATCATTATCAGTAATAAACTTCGATCCCTTCTGAAAAGATAGGACTATACCCTAACTTACTGCAACAAAGGTACTACTGTGACACCCCTTACCCGTCTACAGTATATCCGAGTAAAATATGTCACACGGTGTACCGGAACACTCTATTTTATCTTAATCATTTTTATTCTTTCTTAATTAATTTTTATCATAGTTTTGAATATAACTTGTGAAATATAATTCATTTAAGCCATTTATTGAAATTATAATTTATTTGAGATTCCGAAAATTTTATAGAAAATCCGTGATCTGGCTAAAAATGGAGAAAACAGTTCTTCGGAACCTGTTAAAAACACTTCCAATAATCATTTCCAACAATCCCAACTTCATTTCATCAACAAAATCTCAATATGTTGTGCTACAACATTTCCATTTCTCAATCATTCATCTCATATGATAATCATGTAAAAGTCATAAATAAATATTCACTTTTTCATTCACAAACACAATATCTACTATTTACATTAATACCAAAATACATTACATAAATTTCAATTACATATGAGAAAATTAAAGTTATTACAAAATATCAAAATAAAACCTAGTGTCCTACTAATGCACTGATGACGGTGAGGTGACACGGATACTATGCAGAGCTACAAGAGGTCTCACCCAGTCTGTGGTCTACTGGGCTCTCGGTCAGTATCTCCAGAACCTACGCGTGGCAAAAGCAATGCGCTAAGCAATAATGCTTAGTGGTGCCAATAATAAAATACAAAGAAATAACGAAAAAATAAATATGCAGTGAATGTATCGATATCTTATTACAAATAAATTTTCAATGAGTATTTGTAGTCTTACTTATTGTGTACTTGTTATATTCATTATTTCGTTAAATTTATCCATTTTCATTTTTTTGGTTACCCAAGTAACCTATACTAGACGACTGGACTGGATAAACGGGTAAACTGGCACTGGGTATCAAGTACCTCGGGCCGTCACACCATCGGTCACATATGTATCTCCCGATGTGCAACAGAACAGCTAATAAGCTGTAATAACATCAGGCACTAGGCCAAATTTCAATACAAGGTCAGAATGGCTAAAAGCCATGAAATCACAGAATGGCATAATGCCATGTGCAGTACTGCTAACTGAACCCTATTGGCATGCCAAACTATCCAAACCAATCTTGTTAGGTATACTAGGGCATTTGTCACTTTGGAATCTTTCAATTTTTGAATTTCAAGTTTTGGTGTTACTATTCCCTTCATTAGTCAACAAAAATGTTGACTTTTGTATAGAAAATAGGTACATTGGTTTTAACACTCCCAACATACCACATTTTGCATTCAAAATTTGTTGGCATTGATTACCAATACCATTTCTAAGCTTAAAATTAATGGAGCAGAATTTTCAGTTTTTATACCCTATTTTTACTGTTCCATTAGTTACTGTTGCAGTGGGAATTTGAGAAAATGATAAACATGAAAGTTGTTCCTTATTTTGTCTAGTTGAATTTCTTTTTTTGAATCACTCCATTTGGAGTTTTGTAGCTCAAGTTATGGTCCAAAAACCACAACTGGCCGGATTGAAAAATTTCAGAACTGACCATATCTACAGTGCAGTAAACAGTAACTTCCACTCTCTTGTTGAATAGGTTCTGGTCATAATTTGGGGTAGGTTCCTTCATGAAAGTTGTTGGTCTATATCTCAGCTTGTTGCTGGTAAAATTTCAGGTCAATTGGGCCATTCTACACTGAGTTATGGCCAAATGAACAATCACTGTTCATTTGGTCATTCTGCAAAAACTGGTTGTAGGACACCCGGATTGATGCAAGTTTTTGGTCTACTTGGTTTGGTCTTTTGGGCATGGTTTCTTCACCAAAGTTGTGCCATTATGTGTCTAGTTTCATGTCCAATTGTCCAAATACCAATTGAACCTACACAGCCCAAGTTGTGGCTGTCCAAACAGGCTGGACTTACATCAAAACCTGCTGCTCTCACTAGGCAGCATACCAAATCAGTTTTCTAATGCTATAATTCACTCCAAGTTATGGTCAATTTCCCTCAAATGGTCACTAATTGACCCTTAGAATGTTCATGCAACATTACATAAAAAAAAGTCCAAATTTCTCTTCAAAACCCTAATTCCCCATTCCAATTCACACAACATGCATTAGTTAAACACACTAATTCATTATCAATATGTATATACACTTCAAACACCATCTCGAATCCATTCTAAGCCCATTAAAACAATCAAATCCCCACTCCCAATAGGCTACCGAAATTTACCTCTACCCTAGCATGCATAATTCCCTTCAAATCCCACAATTTCTTAGCCTAACTTAGTGCCTTAACATGATTATCCAAAGAAAAAAAAGAAAGATGGCACTAACCTTGTTGGAGCTAACTCCCAAGCTTGCAAAAAATTTCTTTTCCTTCTTCTTTTTGCGGGTTAGAGAGAGTTTAAGGTGCAAGGAAGAATTTTTGTGAAGTAATTAAGTGAGTTTATAGTGAAACTTAGTGGGGTGTGAAGCTTGATGAAGTTTTAATGGAGGTTTGGGTTAAGGGCAAGAATTCGGCTGGTTTGAGGGAGAAGAAGGCAGATGGTGTTTTGATTTTTTTGGTCTCAATTATCTCTTTTTATTAGTTAATTAAGTGGTTGTTTAAATGTAATTGGTGGAAATTTTTAAATGACATCATAATGATGTCATAATTTGTAATATATTTCATTTTCTTTTCTTTTCTTTTCTACTAACTTCAAATTGATTTTTCATCAATATTAATTCATATTTTATGTCATATAATTTATGTACTTAATTGGACAAGTTGGTCAAAAATCACCTCTGAAGGCGAAATGACCAAAATGCCCTCCATTTGGCTTAACGGGTCAAAATTGTCTGTACCGATTGAAAAATTTTTCTAAATATTTTCTTGGCATTCTAATGCCATAGGAACCTCAATGACCCTTCTCTGGAGTCCCAATAATTATTTTATAATTTTTCTCCCGGGTCTAGGGCTCCTAGTTGCGAGAACCGCAACTTCTCACTTGGTTACCCATCGCTAGGGCACCGGCTCATTTAACTTGGTTGTATTTTATTTCTAAAATTTTTTCTAAATTTTTCTTATTAATATTTGAGTTAATTATGGTTCCTCACTTTAGTTTAAATATTTTTCCGAATGTTTAGCTGTCCAGTCCGACACTGGTCACCGGAACAGTAGAATGTACGGAGTTGCTACAAGGAGGGTGTTACAACTACATTTACCACCTTGCCAAAACCATGTCATATTAATGACTCTCTTATCATATCATAGCTCTATAAATTATCAATTCATATTTCCAACCTTCCCTAGGTAGTAGGGTTGTACTTTACACCTTGCTGATACACATAAGGTATACTATTCTCACTAAGCTCTAAGCAAAACGTCTGTCGTACTGCAAAAACCATCCAAAATTTCATACCGAAGACCAGATGGTCTCACGCTATAGATGTCACCTTTACTTTGCAACTAATCCACAACCTCTGGTCTGATGGCAACTCTTGATGTAACTCGAGCTCATGCTAGGGTAACCGAGTTACTGACTCTAGTTACCACCCAACTATGACCTTTCGATATTCTAGCTCTAGATCCCTAATAAGGAGTTTCCAATTCCTCTGCAGATATAGAACTCTATTCTGACATAACTATACCAAAATAGAGGCCATCCGCAAACACCCTCATTATGAAGCACCTCCGGGATGCACATAGCTCTACAAAATAATCTCATATCGATACTGTAATCTACAGCTTACAGAGTAGACATTGAGAACATTGTATAGTTACTATGATACGTCCTGACAGACTAGGTCTCCTAATCTCTTATCTCTCTTAAATCTACTATTATCATAAACTTACTCTGACTGGGTCATCCACTGATGACTGCCAGCAGTAGTATCCTCACCCTTATCTAATGCAATTATACTATCAAAACTCACCTTTATGTACTCGTGCCTAGCACCAGATAGGCACAACACTTAGACCCATACTAATAGAAATATAGTATTTCTTAGAGAACGTATTTCCATGGCAGACCTCAACATGTCTGCTAACTCTATTTCACACTTCTATGTACTTCACAAAACTGAGGTGCTAAACTGAAGCACTCTTATATTAACCGAGGAATAACGTAGAATCTAGAAACGAAGAATTACAGAAAAAAGACGAAATAGAATCTTATACTCCGCATGTGACAACTCTAGGTGCGCACATTCCCATGAATCTAAAGCCTAAACTCTGATACCACTTTTGTCACGACTCAACCTATGGGCGGGACCGGCACTAGGATCTGGGCCAGCCTAAAGCCCTTGAGGTCCGTAGTAAGCCTAACTATTCCTCAACCCAACTCTAAGGCCCATTTGGGCCCAATTTCAAGAATTCAACCGAATAGAGTCCGACCATAAAATGGACCATTCAACGGGGAGTTTTTGACTACTTGAGACTGTAAACACAATATATAATAAATTGGGGAGCTCAGCTCACCCTCCACATAATCAAAATGTCATAACTCAAATAGGAGCTCAGCTCCCTCATCCTATCCCATCATGCATACAGTTAATAATTTTACAGGTCTAACATAACTTTTATAATACAGGCCCAAAATAAAAATAAGTACTTCATAACTTTTATAATACAGGCCCAAAATAAAAATAAGTACTTCTAATACATGCAGAGTCTAAAATTTAACTCAATTGTACAAAATACATTAAATAATATTAATGGACCTGCGAAGAAGAAGAGTAGGTTAGCCACAAAAAATAATCCTCCTGTAGCCTGGAAAAATAGATGAACAGGAGTGAGCTTTCAACTCAGAGAGTAAAATACCAATTTTAATCATAATCTCTATAACTATCTAAAACTAATGCACCATGTGGAGTAAAATGCCACATCATCATAATTTTCATATCATAACAGCAAAAAAGTAATTTGGAGCACTCACACATCCAACACTATCAAGCAATACATATATGCGAGCTGATCCCCTATACAACCTTCTTAATCCAACCTTTGCCAGTGAGTGTCTTTCAAGCCGGACTTTTGCTTAATAAACCAAATACAGGGTCCCAGTGAGTGTCTCTCAAGCCGTGTCTACCCCTACTTATCAATAAAGGATCGGGTCCCAGCGAGTGTCTCTCAAGCCGTGTCTACCCGTCCTGTCCATATCTAATAACATAGCGCACGCACGCCAATGCACGCACACTGCTCCAAATTACCACAAACAACATCCATGGCAATTCATCAATTAAGAATGCAATATAAAACGTGCCTAGTGTTTAACTACATAGATATATATTTATAAGTGATGCATGGGCATGCCTGAACATATAATAATATTGAAATTATAATTAAAATTAATATTTTACTCACAAACTTGAACCGAGGTCACTGCGGCGGCTAGGCGGAGGAGGAAGGCTTTCTTGGCTCACCTGACAATTTCATTGCAATTATTTAATATATTTGACTCAATACAAGTTTAGAAAAGACTAAAGACACCCTAAGTTATGCTGAAAATTCGGCAGAGTCTCCCCTATACCTATGACCTACTCAACCTGCAAAATGGTTCAAATAACACTTCTAAACTCAACCCATATCTCATCATCATTATATGGCCCTCCAAACCAAACAATGATCACAATATCAGACAACTCAATTATAAGACTTCAAAACTAATATTTTTTAAAAACTATCCAAACTAACTTTAAAAATTCTATAAACCTGCCTCGTGGTCCTTAATAATATTATAAGGCTATTGCAATAGTAATCGTCATTTTCTTATCATCCACGAATATTTTATAAATTTTATTCTAACCCAGTACAAGGTAAAAATTGAGTAATGTAGAGTTCGAGTTTACCTATGTCAAATTTGATAACTGGAACGCGTCCAGAAAGTTTGAAAACGGTGGGGTATCCTATAATCTTGACCTGGTTCTGAAATAGTTCTAGCAGCTTATCTGCTCGGCTCGAAATTGCAGATCCGGGCGACGATCGAATTTCCACAAAATGAAAGTACATACACAAAGTTCACAATACTAGAGTTAGAATAAAATATATAAAATAATTATTTGAAATTATGGATGTTACAAGTTATTATTATTTAATTATTATAAATACCTAGAAAAAAGAATTATGGAAAGATAAAATAAAATTTTATTTTCATAGTCATGGTAAATAAGAAATTTATACTAATATTTAATTTTCATTATTTTTTTGATATTTTTTATAGTGCAATTAATAAATAATTAATATTATTACTTTGGTTAATATTAATTATATTATATTATTTTATTATTAAAATTTTTAAATTATATATATATATGCCAAATAATTTCATTAAATTCTCTCTATTTTTTATTAACTAATTATATAATTTCTTTAAATAATGATTAAGTTATTAATTTTGTAATTATATACATATAATTTATAAATTATTTAATTATATAATTAAAGAATTAATAATTTTAAATAATAAAAAAATATTAATTATTAAATAAAATTATTATTCATTACGAGCTTCTCTAATTTTTAATTTAAAAATAGCTTACGTTAATAATTTTTTTTAAAAAAAAAATTAACCATTTTTTTCTATAATATGTTGATGATAAATTGTAGAGTACAATGATGGATTACTGGTATAATTCTGTAGATATTGGGGATTGTGCTCGCGTAATGGTTCTTGATTTTTGGGGACTGTGCTTGCGTAAGACTTCAATCTTGATGCTTCTACTCCTATGCATAGTAGTTCTATCTTGGAGATGTAGAAGTAGGGGTTGAGTAGATTTAAATTGAATTAAATTAATTCAGTTTAATTGGTTTAGTTCGATTTTATATTATAAATATTTTAATTATTTTGGTTTGATTTGATTTTGAAGAGAAAAAATCGATTAAATTGAATTGAATCGAATAATAATTTTATATATTTAAATCGAATCAAATTGAACCGAATCATTTTTGAATTGATTTATTTTTATCCAGGAATTTATGAATTATATTTAATTATATATATAAATTGTTTAATTTCATTGATTAATGGTTATTAGGTTCAAATTAAAGTCAAAATTAGACAAATAACTTAAAAATTAAGTCTAAATTAAAAAATCAATCAAAATTAAACCGATCGGTTTGAACTGAACTGAATCGAAATAGAATGATTTGGTTCGATTCGATTTTTCATTAATTTCGATTCAATTTCTAAAATATATAATTCAGTTTTCATAATTTAATTCAGTTCGGTTCAGTTCGAACCGAATGCTCACTCCTACGTAGAAGATAGCATGGTAATCTATTTTAATTTACAAATGAAATGAGTATCAAATCTATTTAATGTAAAGCTATTTGTGGTTCAACGACTTTACTAAACGAGTATAAATGATAGTTGTGATCAAGAACAGCTTTGGACTTGATCCAAACTATTAACAGAAAACTTACTCTTAAGAGCAAGTCTTTGACAATCCTGCATTTACAATGCCTTACTATTAAACATTGATATAGCTTTATATATGATAAAGAAGCAGCATTTATGTGGAATTTAGATATACAAAGAACCAGTTAACAATACTATACAACAATATAAATGCTCATAATTATCATGTTTCAATGATTAAATACAATTTCTCACCATCATAGATCATGTTTCCATCAAGAATTTTACCTGCATCTTTTGTTAGCATACAAGAATCATATGCAAGCAGTAGCTCTTCCATTGTAGGTGGAACCGATAATGTCTTATTGAATATCATATCATCATCTAATTTATACATTAGCAGTAGTTTTAGGTATCTCTGATTGATACATTCCAGTTTTAAGATTCCTCATAGTTGTAGAGGAATTGATATGAAAGATGAACTTGAATAGCTGCAAAGTGATAACCTTGGTATCATTTGCTCTGTCATGGTATACTGAAATATTCAAACCCTTTTCTCCAGACTCATTCCAGCATCTTTGGCCTCAATTAACTATTGCAAAACGTTTAAGCTTTGATTTGCTACAATGATCAGTTTTGATGGACAGTGATTTCAATACAACTCCAGCAACAAACATACACAACACATTAAACAGTCCACTACTACATCGAGAACGCTGAATAATGAATTTCATGCTTGTATCATTTGAAATTGGAATAATTCAACAATTAATGAATACTTCTTCGGAGTCAAATTCCGAAAATATTGATACACAATATACACTGCAAAACTTTTTCCTAGAACTTACAAAAGTGTCATGCTACTTGTTTTCAAATGTTGAATATCAAGGAGAAGCTCTATGATGTGATGGCATGGTTACTAGGAAGAATACCCGTCTAACTCCTTTGGCCTTCATTATGGGAAAGTTGAAAATTGATGCAGCCTACAGAATGGAACATGTTATGGATTGCAAAATCATCTTAATGAAAGACAAATACTTATGGAAATAAATTGTTTGCCAATTCAATCAAAAGCAATCACTGTTATTACAAAAGATCCATACCTTCATCAATTTAGCACCAGTCCATATGCTTTTAGGTGAAGGAAATGGAAGTATTAAGAGACCAACACCACAGACAGCCACAACAAAGAAATGTAGGACTAAACTTGATCCGTTTGAAAAAGCACCACCAAAACACAAATAGCCGAAACATGCTTGCCGCAATTCATTCCTTGCAAGATCAGTTGATGTAGAGAAAACCTTGGAAAGGGCTCTTGCAAAATCAGTTGATGTAGAGAAAACCTTGGAAAGGGCACTAACCAATGTATTTATTGTAGATGCCATTGGCTGAACCAAAATGGAAAAGCATCATATGTTTAGTTATTATTTCTTAAGCAGTGCAAAGAGCTTTATGTTTCATATGCAGATCACAACCATTCTGATTACAAATCAAAGTATAGAAATGGTAATTTATTCTCACATGGAAAGCTGCAAAGCCATTACCAAATTTGCACATATTTGAAAACTATAAGCAACTGGATACCTAAAGATGCACAGGTTTCATATAGGATACACATGAATGCTGCTTAACTTTCCGATAGTATAGAAGGACTCAAGGTACTTGCAGAGATTAGCTGCATCATTAAGATTGTGTAGAGGTCTAAGAAGGTTGCTTAACAAAACTATGTCAGAGAGAGCCTCAGTCATCCCTCCACCCGTTAAAGGATGACGTAAGTTGAATGCAGATCCAGCAACAATGCAATGGGAGTTGGATATGGAGAAGCTGGCATGCTTTTGTTTGGCATTGTTTGTACATTTCCCTTTTCAATTGCAGATATGAAGAAGCATGCAGCTCAAAAGGTATCTGTTATAAGATTAATGCCAAAAAGCTATGAGAAGTAGATATTAATATGTTATGGTTAATGCATTGCAACTCAGTACAGAAACCTAACTCATGTCCAGTACAATTTAAACTTGTGTTAACTTGTGTTGATGTGTGGATGATAGTTATCATGTTAGTCCTTGAACAAAAGGCATTTTGTAGATTAACATCCAGTGTATATGTTGAATGAAAATGAAGAAAAATTAGACTTCCGCATAGAATGCTCTCTCCCCTGTTTTCATTTCCGTTTCCTGAATTCATACACCATATTTTTCTACAGATATGTGCAGTTCTGTTGCTTGTGTGTGTAATAAACTTCTACAATGTGTAAAGGGATGTCCAACGCAATTAAACATTTCACATATTCTTGTTCTAGTGAACAAAACTACCAAAGATAAATACAATGGAAACAGCAGTGAAATTCTATGAAGAAATAAACTATTTGATAATTTAAGTCTTATATTTTTCTAAAAAATGTAAATAAAAAATATTCCTGGATTTTTTAAGATGTAAATCAAGAAATCAGAAAATTTTTTTATCAGCATTTTTGTTCATAAATATGAGCTTGCAATGAATTAGTGCTACAACATAAAATGATTAAAAATCATGTTAAGTGGATTCCAAATTCAATACCTGTTGAGCCGCCACTGTTCTCAAATATTAAGCCATTTCACCATTGGAAATGGAGGCTACCTTCTGTCCAGGCACATCAACTAAACAACAGACCTCAGTGCTACTGATTGGATAAAACAAGATGGGTGAAGGATCGGCAAGAACATCATGTCCATGATTTTTATATGGAAGATCACAGTTCTCTAGAACCAAGGCAACAAAAAAGGAAGGGATATCAACCTGCTGAATTGTTTCTAACCTCTGTTAATATCAATTGGAAACCATATAGTGTGAAAAGTGAGAAGTTGAGTTTTCTTCCCATGGAACTCATACCGTAAGATCAAGCTTCTTTAATAAATTAACTTGGTTAAATTAAACTAACAGATTCTTCACCTTAGGTTTGCAAAGCGAGCACTGTAGGTTTGAAAAACAACCATCACATACTATTGTAAGGCGAGCATATGCTCTCAATTCTTGTCCAGTTTCTGTTTTGTACAACACCCCTTTAATAGTGCCCTTTTCTTCAAGGAGAGATATTACTGTCCCTTGCCCCAATGTTACACTATATAAAAGATCAAGAAAGAAAAAAAAATTGCAAAAAAGAAAAAGAAAAAAAAATAAAAAGAGATGTATTATATGATTAATACTAGCAAATGCTTTGCAAACTACAATGTTGAATTCATATCCATTTTAACTTCAATATCATTTTCTTGAACTAGAATGCAGAATATACATAACAAGACAGATTACTTGGCAAGAGTTGCAGCCTTCTCACACATTCTTTGTATGAAACGTCCATTGTGGAAACTTCTTCCAGCTACATCCAATTGAAAACTTTGCAGAGGACAAGATAGCTTAGTACTTTTTCCATCTTTGTAAATAGCATATCCAAATACTTGTTGAGCATCTCTGTTCAACACAATCCACATCCACAAATACATACTCCCATGTCAGAAAATTAATTAAAGATTTCGCATATTACACCAAAAACAAAAGCTGTAATAGAATTTTCAAATATGTAAGTTGGTTCTTGAAAAACTTTGTAGTGTATATGATGAGTTTCCCATACCCTCAAGACCCAACTCAAATCGATTTTAGATAGCCCCCAGGCACTCTGTAGTGTATATGAAGAGTTTCCCATAACTCAAGACCCAACTCAATCAATTTTAGATAGCCCCCAGGCTGTAGGAGTTCACCAACAATTCTATCAGGTTCAGTCAGGTCTCTTTCAATTACAGACAATTGGCAGCCATCCTGCGGTAAGTAGCAAAAGAAGGTTGCGGATCATACTGCACTAAATTGGAATATATTCATTTCTAACTTTTTCAAGTTTTTGATAATCCCATTGGTAGCATAAAACATGGACATAAAAGACTCATCTCTGGTACTTAAAGCAATGGAGAGGGACCTGTACCTTGCCAAGCGTGTAAGCAAGAGCTGAACCAGCAACACCAGCACCAACAATGATTATGTCAGTATTTGTTGCTACATCAGAAAAACGTATTTTTGTTCTGGAGCGCTTCAAAAATTCCCATCTCTTAAGTTCTTTACTGACGAACTTGTCTTCTTTACTCTAAAGATATACCAAAAAACCACTGCCAAAATAGAAGTTATAATTCCTCCCAACCCAAACAGACAATCCATTAGATGAACGTAAATGTGATAAAAGGAGATGTAAATGGATCTTCCCTCCAAAGTTTCTTTTTCTCTCACTAGACTGATTGCTAATGCTTTTGAAGTGAGAGTTCTTTTTGTTGCACTTGTAATAGAACTTAAGAGCCCTTTATACCCTTCATTTGCAGGTAAATGTTATCACTAGTCAAAGAACTACAACAAGATAGTACTTAATCAACAATTGAATTAGTCAAAAAGAATTGAATTAAGAAAGGTTAAAAACACTTTCAGGGATTTCAAAGCCCACAGAAGCAAAAGCAGGAGAGACAAACAGGAACAACTATATCAGCATGATAATTTTAATCCACAAATTAATGAAAAAGAAACAGATGACAAATGGTATAGAAACAAACGACAGAATAACTTCAATAACATTAAAGCAGACCACTAGCATGCAGTTTGGGGGAGGAAGAAGTTGGGTCTCTATTCTTTTTTCCTTAAGAATATGCAATGGATATCTATTTTGGAAGAAGAAAATGAATTTATCAGTAGCAGCTTTTACTCAATACCCTTTTGATCATTCATGTGCTGCTGAACCTCACATATAATATCTTTCCAAATAGCTAGAACCTCATTGATTTTGTTCACATTAACCATCCCAAGAACAAATCTTCATCTACCCATAGCAAATCGTACAAAACTTTCGTCAGAAAACAAATATACGCAAACAAATTGAACCCATAATAATCCTTACACTAGAAAACTGGAGGAAAAGAACAAAGAGGAGAGATAGAGAGAGAAGTTACCAAAGTAAGGAGAGGCAGGAGCGTGTTTCCACGGCGGGTGGACTGAGATATTTCTGAAAAATGGAAAAAACAGAGATATTCTCAAATTTACTATTCATGATTGACTGATCCAATCCCTTAATTAGGTAATTGTTGGGTTTAAGCTAAACAGTTTTCAATGGGCTTAAGCTAAATAGAAATGGGTAATTTCATGGATAGAAATGGGTGGCAGAGCTGAATTTAAGCCTAATTGTTTTTTATTGATTTAATTTAATATTTTTTAAAAATTATAAAAACTAAAATAAACTAAACTAGGAATATTGGGTTAAATAATTCACTTACAAGCTATTTAAAAAAAAAACAAAAAGGATCTTACCCGTTCATAGATCTCAAGACCCACGCCGCTACTGTCCTATTAGGGAATGGATTTGAGATCCAAATCCTTAACAATCCTTAACAATCAGTATGAACCAGCCATAGGAAACCGGCCTTTCTACTGCTTCTACAGCAGTCTCTTCTCTACTTCGGCTACCATGGAAGAACACTCGGGTACTAGCTCCAAAAGATTACGGCTTTCTTTTATTGAGGATTCTTTCGCTGTCAAACCAAACTGGTCTGACCTTCAACCTGAACTACTGGAATTGATAATTTCAAAGCTATCTTTCATAAATATCATTCGCTTGAAGGCTGTTTGTTCTTCTTGGCGTTCCTTTGCAGAATCCTATGTCTCTTTTTTGCCTCGAACACCATGGCTCCTGCTCCCCGGCAACCAAGAACATCATGCTCGTTGCTTCTTTAGTCTTGAGGACAATAAGGTATATCAGATCAAGAATATTAGTAATCTCTTCGGTGATGATGCTTGGTGCGTTGGGTCGTCTCATGGTTGGCTAGTGCTTTTGGATGATGAAGCAAAACCCTTCCTCCTCAACCCCTTTTCGCAAGTTCGAATTCAATTGCCTACAATTGAGAGGTTCGTGTTTCTAGTTCATAAATCCTACTTCATCAAGGTGTTGAGAAAGGGTTTTATCACCAGAGCTATCTTGTCGTCAGATCCATCTCATGACAACAACTATGTAGTTGTACTAATTTTAGGTTATGTTTCAAGGCTTGCTTTCTATAAGAAAGGTGTTTCAGGTTGGACTATTTCTAATGGTGCATCTCGGAAATACTGCGATATCATATACTGTAATGATCTTTTTTATGCATTAACTTTGGATAATTCCATTGAAGTCTGGGATTTTCATGCTTCTTTGCCAATAAAGAATAGGGAAATCCACCCTTCAGTCCCAAGAAAAATAATGGAAGCTACAGAGTGTTTGAGAAGTCCACATTGTTGCCAAAGTCACTTGGTGGAATCATCTGGCGATCTTTTGCTGGTGTTAAGGTATTTGGGGAAAGAAGGCAAACTTTGGGTTTGCCCATATCGTACACAGAACTTTCATGTTTACAGGCTGGATTCCAATGATCCGAATTGGGTGGAAGTAGACAATTTGAAGAATGAGGTACTGTTTCTGGCCGGTAACCACTCAATGTCACTCTCAGCTCAGGATTTTTCAGGATTTGAAAAGAATTCTATTTACTTCACAGGCGACATTTGGAACCAGATGAACAAGGATTACTCATATGCAGGGTATGATCTTGGCAAGTTTAGCCTGGAAGAGAAGATTACGAAACCATTTTATGCCTTTGGTTTAGGGAGGACTGGTTCTCCATCTTTTTGGATAGTTCCAAATCCATAGTGAGAGACATATATGATTTATCGTAGTATGTGTTGTCCATGTTTTGATTAATTGTTCGTAATGTTCAAACATTTTTCTTCCAAAATGAAGTTTATTGTTTATCATAATTAAAATGGGCATTTTCTTTCATCTCTGTTTTGTGTTTGATTCTACAGTGAATATTAATTTAGTTTTATGGCTCTAATTCACAAACCAAGTTCCTTTCTCTCTTCTTCCCTCTCCCCAAAAAGAAGAGTAGTCCAAGAAACCACATCTCTTACTGCAATTTCATCAAAACATGTGATGAATGATTCTATAGACCCACATATCTATTTTAATCCTAATTAAGAATATTTTACTTACTGTTATTTTGGAAATTTTATATGATCCTTATTAGGACTGGTAGGGATTATGAAAGAGGAAATTTTTTAACCAAGTTTGGAAAATCATACACAGCAAGACTTTCACATTATTGGAAAACTTTATTCTCCTTGCCGTTGGCTCTGTAGCTTTCTTTGCAATTTAGCTACACCAACTACTACTCTAACATAAATTTCATCAATCATGCTGCCCAGGAATTTAAAATAGGCATGCCTCCATGAGGTATTAAGCAGCAAAGGGGTCCAAAATCCCCAAAACCCTATAATGAAGCCAAGTGCCATACTGATATAAAATGGAGGTATTCCCATTCCATTTCCAGTTTCTTCTTCACTGCTTCTGCTTCTTTCTTGTAGCTCCATTTTGGGACAATCTGGAGCTCCATATGATTCACGTTCTAAGCAATTCTTTGAAAGGGGAGGACCACAGAGATTTTGATTCTCTAGATATGATGTTGCGCCAAACTTGGAGAGCAGGTTCTTTCCATGAGGAATTGGTCCTGACAACTTGTTATGAGACAAATTTAGGTGAGAAAGGTTGGACAAACTCAGTATGCTGTCAGGAATGGCGCATGAAAGTTCATTCCATGATAAATCAAGGGATTCCATGGCTTCCATTGCACCTATGTTTGGCGGGATAGTTCCTGTTAAACTGTTTCTAGACAAGTTCAAGGCAAGTAATCCACCTAGGCTCGTAAATTGCGAAGGAATTTCTCCAGAAAGATTATTTGATGAAAGATCCATGGACTTCACTACAGGAACAGCTTGAGGAAAGAGACGTTGTGCCCCTGTGATATTCCTTTCGAGATGCATCATGGAGAGAGTTTTCAAATCATAATTGTAATAACAGCTGCTGCCTGGCTCAGTCAGGGCCTGTAAAGTGCCAACACAACTTGGAATCCGTCCTGACAAGCGATTCGATGCAAGGTTCAACAATTTCAGAGCTTTTAGCTGGCATAGCTGCAAGGGAATAAGCCCTTCTAATGCATTTGAATTTAAGACAAGAATCCTGAGGTCCAACAAATTTTCTCCAATCCATTCTGGTATAGCTCCTGATAACTTGTTTAGCCCCAGATCAATAACTAACAAGCTTGTGCAACTCTTCAACGATGGTGGAATTTCTCCATAAAGACCATTATTCTCAAATATCAGCATTTTAAGTTGTACTAGATAGCCAATTGAATCAGGGATTTTGACAGAAAGATTATTTCTTGCTAAATTTAAAACCTCCAAATCTTTCCCATAATTCCAGCAGTCTGGAATTGGTCCTGACAGAAGATTATCTGATAAATCTAGATAACCAAGAAAATTGTTTACGCTTATCATCTCACACAAGTTGGATAGTGGCCCAGAAAATGAATTTCTTGACAGGATTACAACCCTCATGTTGGGAGAGAAAAGAGGAAGGGATCCTGAAAATCTATTATGAGTCAAATCTATTATTGATAGTTTTCTGTTCAGTGACAAATCAGGCACATTCCCTCTTAGGCCATTGAAAGAAAGATTCATGTACTGAACTTCCGGAGAGAGATTCCAAAACCAGTTTGGCACAATGTCTGAAATTCCTGATTTTGAGATATCGATGAAAGAAAGGCTTTTCTGAGTTTGGAGCCAATTTGGAAATTGTTGCCCGAGATTGCAACAACTTAGACCTGCAATCTCCAGCTAAGGGGGGAATCCAGCTTGAGCTCACATCAAAGGCCAACTGGTTTGAGGAAAGCTCTAACACTCGCAAGTTGCTGAGGTTTAGTAGCTGAACATCAGTGACAATACCTTCCAAGGAATTCCAAGCAACATTCAAGACTGTTAATCTTGAAAGTGTTGCCAGACTTTTTGGAACATGACCTTGGAGATTATTCTCTGAGAGGTCTAATTCAACCAGAGAAGTCATGTTCCCAAAAGCATCAGGAATTAGACCATGAAATTGGTTTCTTCTCAGATGTATCTCAACAAGACCAGAGCCAATTTTAAATAACCAATTTGGTATGGAAGAATTGAAACTGTTAAGAGAGAGATCAAGGACCTCTAGAGAAGTGAAATTTACATAAGACAGAGAGTCAGGAAGATTTTGAAGTTTGCAAGCAAACAATCCCAACTCCTTAAGAGAAGGCAGCATATTGATTGCCTCTAGCCAGTGACTATCCTTGCTAAGATCTACCCCACCCAGATCAAGGAATTTCAAGGAAGAAAGACCTCTGAGCCAATCAAGATTATTAGCTGTAAGAGAAAAGCCATTACCACTTAAGTCAAGAACCTGTAAGGTAGAAAGATTTCCTATTTGGTTAGGAATAGTTCCCTTAAATTTGGCATTGGATAAATTCAGATAATTCAAACTAGAAAGAGAACCAAAGAACTCAGGGATTTGAATTTTGTTAAAATCATTCTGGCTTAGGTCTAGAAAACTTAGATGAGTCAAGTTAAGCAATGATCTACTTATCTCACCTTGCAACTGCAAAGTTACTGCACCTTTGTCTCCTTGGAGATCAAGTGCAATAACATGGCCTGTTTCGTTGTTGCAGCCGACTCTTTCCCATTGACAGCAATCTTCTTCAGCCTTCCAAGATGAGAAGTAGCCGAAATGATTCTTGAATCCTTCTTTAAACTTAAGAAGAGCTTCTCTCTCACTCTCTTTGCATTGGACTTCCAATGCTTGATGGACCAAAGTGGATCCATTGGTTTCCATACATAGAAAACCAATGAAGATGCTCAGAATCTGAAGAAATATAATAATTCCCATGATTTGTAAGATGATTCTGACGACAAATCTGAGGGATTTAAGTGTGTATATTATACTAATCTCAATGTGTAATTGGAATAATGATTAATATTCAGAGGTGAGTGTCTATCTTATATAGAATGACAGATTTTTTAAAAACTAAAAAAAATACTAGCTTTAATAAGAATTTTAATTTTTTTTTTCTTTTTCAAATGAAAATATGGCAAAGGGATTCTTTCAAACAAATTGGCTATGACACAAAGCAACGGTGAGTGGAAGTCACTTAAATTAAAAATGATTATAATTTTTTAAATTTTCTTTCTTAATGTGTAAATTAAATTTTTATTTTTAATTTATACACAAAATATTTTCAATGTATATTAATCGTATAATTAAAAATAATCTAAAATAATATTCTTAAAGTGATTATACTTTATTAAATATTTAATTAATTGACAACTAATTTTTTTAATTTAAATTATTAATTTATTAAAAATATTGATTATAGTATATTACCAATATATATATTTTTTTAAAAATTATCATATTAAAATAATTAAAAATAAGAAATTAATAAAATTATATAAATTTATTAAGTAAAAAAGAAAGAGTCTAAGAAAATCATATCTTTTTCATTGAACATTGCTGAGCTATTAAACAACTGAACTTATAAACATTAAACATAAATTAATCATGTCAGCAATAACTTGTATAAAAATTCGGAGACAATCCCACTTATTGCTACTTGTAATCTAAATTTTTCTAGCTTTGCTCTAAATTTTAATTTTATGGCAGTCATTTTATTGAGGTAATTTTATCATTTTATGAAAGCCTAGTAACAAAAAAGCTCTAAAATTTGGATAAAATTTTTAAAAAGTTTGAAAATTTAGCCAATTATATCAAGATTTAAACGTTTAGATTAGGTAGCAAAACATGAAAATGTTTGGATTTTTTTTTCTAACTAGGGCTTTTATGAAAACTTAGAGCAAAATCAGCAAAATTGACAAACTTATATTTAATTGTTATAATTTTTATAAGTTTAGATATTCAATAAATTATGTACATTTAGCCTTAACCATTTGCATAAGTTATTAAAAAAAATTTAAATTTGAGTTAAAATTAGTATTTTGATATTTTAATCCTCATTTTTCTTAATTTAATTTTTATAAATTATTATTAATATAAAACTATTACAAAAGGATTAAAAAGATGATTTCAATTATATATAGAAGCTACTTATTATTTTATTTTCTTATATTTTCTTAAAAATATTATGCAAATTACACACCACTTAATAAATTCTGCCAAAAATAAAGGGTGTTCAACTATAATGTACATCGTTATTCTTGACAATAAGTATTATCATTTGCTCACATTACACTCATCGGTCTTGATGGGGGACCTTGACGTTAAGGTTAACTGAATAATGGAGTTTTGAATTTCTTACAACAGTATGTCATCTGATTGATAACAATTTTTAAGGTAGTATTTTATATTTTAACTCGGGTTAAAAGTATTTCTCTTATTTATATTATTCGATAACATAATATTTATACTAGTCTTCAGAAGTTGAGAGAGTAATTTATAAAAAGTTACCCCTCATAATTTTTAAAGGTTGAGAGAGCTTTTGAACTAAATTAATAAGATTGTATCACTATTTCTATATTTAACAGCTTATCCAATAAATATTTTCACCAAACAGTTCTACTTTAAATAGCTATATAAATAGCTAACCATTAACGATTAATATCTAATAGCTAATTGCTAATATCTAATAGCTACCAATTATTAAAATAACTAATATTATTGAATAGGTCCAACAAGTTTTTCAAAATAAATTATGATATAGGTTATTTAAAAAAAAAAAAAATGAAAGGCAGGTGTTCCATAAAATATCTCATATATATATTCTTTTGATTTTCAATTTTATTTTTAAAAATTTTTGTTTTAGTTGAGGAAGACTTCTTGAATTACAATAGATACATAATTGTGCATTCAGTCCAAGTATAAAGAAGAATTTAAAAATAATATTATGATGGAAATAATGAGTAATTATTTATAAAGTAATTAGACATATATAAGTTAAAATTATGCTTGTGTGTTGGTGTGGTGCTGTATACTATCTCTCGGGTGTCTAGTCCCACATCGCTTGTGAAGTGTGTGTATAAGATATAACTTAACATGACTTAACAAATTTGTCATGATTTTGTTAAGGGTATGTGCCATCTCTGTCTTATATATATGTTCTTTATAAAAAAAAATTATGAGAATTGTAAATTGATATATATATATATATATTCAAATGAAAAATATGGCAAAGGGATTCTTTCAAACAAATTGGCAATGACCCAAAGCAACGGGGCAATCAAGTTGTTTGAATATTAGAAAAATATAAAATTCTACTAGCTACTCTTCCTTACATATTTCTTTTGAAATTTGTCTTCCTTTCATCATGGAAAATTTGTTATTCTGCCAAAATAAAACCTTAAAATATGAGTGATTCTTCTCTACATGTATGTGTATCTAAAAATTTTCTTTCAAATATAATTCTTAAGAAAAAAATAATTTTCAAAAATAGAAATTAAATATAATTATGTGAGAATTTATTTAATTTTTTTTTATGTAAATGATTTATTTCAAACAAAACCTATATGAGAATTAAATTTAAATTCTTTTCTTACAAATAATTTATTTTAAAGAAGGCTAATTAATGAAGTAATATACTAAGTAGTTGATGAAAAATTCCTTCAGATTAAGAATCTTATTTCTTATTTTCTAAACCCTTAACTTAGGATTTGTGAGATTAAATTTGAAAAGTCCCATCACTTTTAAAGTCTTTTATGTAAAAAGTAAAAAGAATTAAATAAGTTCTTATACTTTCGGTTGAGTGTTAAATAATTTTAAAATTAAGTTTTTTGCTAAATAAGTTATTAAGGTCAAAAAAGTATTCACCTAATAAAATATATTTTTTTTAATTTTAAATATTAAAATTTTTTATTATTTTTAAATAAAATAAAATTTAAAAAATAAAATAAAATAAAGAACAGAATGAATAAAAATTATTAGTTTTAACATTTTATTATTAAAAATAGGGAAAATAATATTTTATTATTAAAAAATAATATCTTATTAAATACATACTTATTTGATCTTAATTAAAAAGTAGAGAATTATTTGATTCAAATTGAACTTATTTAACCCAAAACTTGATTTTGAATTTATTTAGCTCTGGACTACAAATGCTTATGGAATGAGTCATTCGCAATGAGGGTGAGATATCATAAACTTTCCATCAGTATGACTTCAACATAAGAAAAATGTAACATGATATGTATAAAAGTCATTGATAAATTAGTAGATTTCTTTATGATAGATCCTTAGATAGACTAAATTAATTATATTATTTATAAATTAAATTATTTCACATTATTTGTATTTATTTATAATTATATAAATATAAAAAGATAACTAAATTAAATCATATATTTATAATTATGAATTTATTATCATAAAATTATTTATTAACTTAACTACTAGTAATGTAATAGACTGAGTCTACTTCAAAAATTCTAATTTCTCATGACAGTAGAAAGTCAAATTGCATGGTTGAAAATTTCCTATATGAGCAGCTATGTTGGACTTTTCTTATTTTAAAAGAAAATTGTTAGAAAATTTTCATTATGTTGACTGGCTCCATTGCTACTTGCTTATGAAAATTTATTTATTTATTTACTTATTTAAAATCTGGTGAGCTTAACGAACAGGATATCCTTTTCGGCTAAGTGGTATCAGAGCCTCGTAACGTTTCGGGGGTCTCGGGTTCGAGTCTCGCCCCTGCGTAAAAAAATAGCTCTGCGCTTAAAGTGGGCCTGGAGAACCCAGAGTCTGCGCAAGTGGAGTCGTGGTGGACTTGGGCCTGATTGACTGAGAGTTAAGGGGAATCTGGTGAGCTTAACGGACAGGATATCCTTTTCGGCTAAGTGGTATCAGAGCAAAGTCAATGGGCTCCCAAGACCAATCAACACCTGGCATATCTCAGCCCAACAGGTCCAGGAACTCTATTTAGATCTTGAAGAACATGTCTCCCCTATTCAATTCTATTGACATTATCGCGATTATTCTTAGAAATTGATCAAATCCTTGTTTTGTGAAATTATGTGCCTAGCTCCTTAAGTTAAGCTTTAGCCTGTGTCTTGTAATCATGCAATTAATGGAGAAAGAATCCTCAATTTAAGTAGCTTATGTAATGATCATTACTTTAAGAATTCCGTCAATCTCTCTCTCTCTCCTTTTAACATGATATTAGGATTTCATTATATTTGAAGGGATTACAAGGGGATTATAATGGCCTAAGCTTAAATTAGAAAAAAATAATTCAAAAAACTCATCAACTTGGAACATTAAACTCGGCGCGCTAAAGAAGCAGGCAGAGGGAACCAGGGAGGAATTCTCCATAAGCATGTTGAGGATGAATATTTGGACTCTTCGCCAAAGCTCTGCCGCATGGCAGCATCAATAAATTGAAAGAGCAATCCATAGGCAACATATATCTACTTACCGCACTACATGGCACAATAAAAAAAAAAAAAAAAATCAAAACCTAGCCATAATCGAAACAAAAAATATCAACACAAATATCTCTAGCAATTAAATTGTTCTCTCCTCTGCCGCTTGAGAAGACAATGAGCCCTTCAACAATCTAAGCTTTCCGTGCTTAGTCACTTTGAGAGGACAATAGAGACGGTCTCAAATGGGGGTGCTAGACAACGAAAGGACTTACCACCAATAACCTTTTTAATCCCTATGTAGCACGGAAACGGAAACGCAGACACAGATAAACGGATACGGAAAAATGACATTTTAAAAAAAATAAGAAACTAAAACGTAAATAAAACGTGTAAATATAAAAAATATAGAGGTATCTTTCATGATATATATATATATATATATATATATATATATCATGAAAGATGTTCAATAATAAATAAAGTCCAAATCAACATTCAAATTCAATCATAAAGATACATATTTAGAAGTTTCATACTTATATGAAATAAACATTAATTACAACACATTCAAATGTTAAAAAAGAAAAGATAATGAAATTTATGATATTTCCTCAATTTCACTGTTTTTCTCCTTCTCCATGCTTATAGTTGCATTTTCATCAAATAAAATAAACTATAACTCTGGTTCATCCAATGAAAGGTTGGCAAATTCAAGAACTCCCATATCTTTCATACTCCCAAATTGATCACTACCAACATCCCACAATTTTGTCTTCTCATCATAATATTGGGAGGAGTTTCTCGACAGAAGACGAAGATTATTATGGATAAAAACGAAGTCCTCTACACGTTTTGGAGTTAATTTATTCCTTCTACATGAATGAATGAAGGAATAAATACTCTAATTTCTTTCACAACAAGAGGAGGAAGTAGATTGTCCAAGCACTTTAAAAGCCAACATTTGAAGTAAAGGTGCATTAGAACTAAAACATGCCCACCATTTCCTAGGATCTGTAACATACATACTTCCAATAGAATCAGGATCAGCAGAGGTCCACTTTTCAAAGAAAAATTTGCAAATTCATCATTTGATCTAATTCGCTCATCTTCATTAGAAAAAATCCTCCTAAAGCATTTAATTCTTTCAGTTGATACTTCTCCATCCATATGAGGAGGCACTCTACCTTCTCCCTCTTGAAGCCATTTTTCACTATAAAATCTTCAAAAATAAGAAAATAAATTCAGACAATAATAAAAAAAAAAATTATAACAAGAAGATGAGTATGTAAGTTAGAAATTTATCTTGGATTTAATGAATGAGCCAAACAATGAAGGGGAGTGTTGCTCTTTGCCCAATGATCAACAAGAATTCGATGAACCACATAATAGAAATGAGAAAACTCATCTGCTTGCTTTCCTTCATGATCAAAAATAACTTGCTTCACCTTTTCAATTATAGAATCCCACAACTCATAAACCAAATGAAAGCATGGTTTGTCTGTGTCACAAACTTTGATCGTGTCATAAATGGGCCCAGTAAAAGCAAGGATGTAATCAATCTTTTCCCACCAATCCTCATCTACTACTTTATCACGAACAAATCTAGCTTTGCCTTGGTCATCTTCTCAGTATTGTGCCCATTGATCACTCATAACCATTGCTTCTAAAGCACGCCTAATAAGTTTAAATCTTTTAAGCATCACAACAATAGAAGCAAAACGAGTTTCAGCAACTGAAAGAAATTTCAAAGGGCTAAAACGATTATAAATTGCAAGCCTCATGGAATGATTCATTATAAAATTCTTGATTTGCAAAGCATCCCCATGGATTTCAGTGATCTGGTGACACACATCATAAGTTTCTTGATTAGTTTCCAAATTTTTTGCTGCACATATATTGTAACATCCTCACTTTAGCTAGTCTGTACAGTCTACTGTTTCAGTGACCAATGTCGGTCCGGACAGCTAGAATATTTGAAATTATAAATAGACTAGAGTGAGGAGTTATACAGAAATTAAATAATGCTCATAACAATCAAGGAAAATTTTTAGAAATGAAATACACTAAGGTTAAACGAGCCGAAACCCCAGTGATGAGTAACCCAAAGGGGAAGTGACGGTGAAGGCCGTTAGCAACCATAGACCTGGGGAAAATTTATAAAATAATTTTTGGGACTCTAGAGAAGGGTCATAGAGGTTCTTATGAAATTAGAATGCCAAGAAAATGCTTAGAAAAATTTGTCTATCGGTATACACAATTTTGGCTCGTTAAGCCAAACAGAGGGCATTTTGGTCATTTCGTCTTCAGAGATGATTTTTGACCAACTTGTCCATTTATGTAAGTGAATTATATGACATAAAATATGAACAAATATTAATGAAAAATTAATTAAAAATGAATAGGAAAAGGAAGAAGAGAAATTGTGAATAAATGAGATTTATTACCTCATGCTTATGTAAGCATGAGGTAATTAAAATGCTTAGCCAATCAAATTAAAGGAAAACACTTATAATACATAAAATGGGCAGAAAAGAAGGCCAATTCTAGAAAATTTCTGCAGCCACTCTTCTTCCCAAAGAAGACGCCCCATGCTCCTCCTTCCCTCCTCCATTTTCATACTTACAAAAGCTTGAATTCCTTAGTCTTTTCTCAACAAAACCCTAACCTAGCAACATAAAAACTTGTTCTTTCATCTTGGTAAGTCTTTTGGGAGCAAAAAGAAGTGAAAAAGAAGAACCCTAGCAAGTTGCAATTTCACTCCATTAGAGGTTAGTGACTTAAACTTGATTTTCTCTTTGAATTCATGTTGAAGGACTATGATTGAGTGCAAAATTACAAAGAAATTTATTTAATACCATGTGTATGCCCATCCCATATTTTTGGCAGCCTTGGTTGGGGTAAGATTGTGATGATTTTTATGGAGCTAAAATGATAGTATGGCTGCCCTTAATATGAATCTCTTAAGTGGAGTAATGAAATGCAAGTTATAATGCATGGTTTGAGATAGTTGAGTTAGGGTTTGGGATGAAAATGAGACTTTGATCATGTAATGGTGAAAGTAGGTTTTAATGGTCAATTAGTGACCATTTGGTTTTGTTTGAATAAGAAATGAAGTGGTTGGTTTAGTGGGAATTGAAGTTGGTGTGGCTGCCATTGGTGACCTGCAGGACTGAGCATGAGTCCAGTAGGTTTGGGCAGCAATAACTGGAGTTGTAGAGGTTCAATTGGTGTAAGGCCAATTAGAAATGAAACTAGACACATAATGACACAACTTTAGTGAAGAAGCCATGCCCAGAAAACCAAACCAAGTTGACCTAAAGATTGCCCTAATCCGGGTGACCTGCATTCTGCCTGGGCAAAATGACTAAATGAATAGTGTTTAGTCATTTGGTCATAACTCAGTGTAGAAATGTCCAATTGACCTGAAATTTTACTAGCAACAAGCTGAGATATAGATCTACAACTTTCATGAAGAAACCTAACCCAAATTATGACCATAACATATTCAAAAAGTGACTTGCAGTCACTTCTCAAAATACTATAGATTTGGTCAGTCCAGAAATTCTGGAAAAATTATAATCCGGCCAGTTGTGGTTTTTGGGCCATAACTTGAGCTAAAAAACTCCAAATAGAGTGATTCAAAAAAAAGAAATGTAACTAGACAAAATAAGGAACAACTTTCATGTTGACCATTTTACCAAATTCCCACTGCAAAAATAACTAATGAAACAGTAAACACAAAACTTAAAATCTGAAAATTTTGAACAATTAACATTAAGTTTAGAAATGGTATTGGCAACCAATACCAACAATTTTAGAATGCAAAATTTGGTATGTTGGGAGTATTAAAACCAATGTACCTATTGTCCATGTAAAAGTCAACATTTTTTTGACTAATGAATTGAATAGTAACCCAAAACTTGAATTTCAAGAATTATGAAACTTAAAAGTGTAATATGCCCTAGTATACCTAGCAAGATTGATTTGGATAGGTTGGCATGCCAATAGGGTTCTGTTAGCAGTACTACATATGGCTTCATGCCATTCTGTGTTTCATGGCCTCCCATGCCATTTTATGATAAAATAGCCTTTGGCTATGGTAATTGAATTATATCCTTGATGATTATTACAGCTCATTAGCTGTTCTGTTGCACACCGGGAGACAAAATGTGACCGATGGTGTGATGGTCCGAGGTACTTAGTACCCAGTGCCAGTTTACCCGTTTATCCAGTCCAGTCGACTAGTATGGGTTACTCGGGCAACGATAATGAATTTTACAAATTTTTAATCAATTTATACTGCAATAAATGCTAGAAATTAAGTCTACCTAAAATGTAAACATACATTCTGCATATTTATATTATTTTAGTTATTTTATTTTATATTGTCACCACTAAGCAGAATTGCTTAGCGCGTCGATTTTGCCACGCGTAGGTACTGGAGACATAGCTGGGGAGTCTAGCAGACCTCATACTGGGTGAGCTTTCAGATCTGCACACAGAGTTCAGAGTCACCACACATTGCAGTGCATTTGGTATGACATTAGGTCACTTTTGATATTTTGATATTTTTTATTTTGTAAACTTCTGTAATGTATATTATAAATTCATGTAATTATGCTTTTGATGTAATTATCTATGAACTATGTTCATTAATAAATGTGAGCATTTCTCATTGAGTTGACTGTGATATGAATTTAATTTTGAGACACTGGAGTCATTTGAGAAATTGTTGAGAATATATTGGTGGTTGACTGGGAATGATGTGATGATTTTATTGGAAGTATTTTTAACAGATTCAGAAGAACTATTTTTCCAATTTACAGCCGACACTTTGCCGGATTTTCTATAAAATTTGCGAAAAAATTTAGATTAATCCAAAAATTGTAAATAAATAAGTAAAAAGGGTAAATTGAATTGAAATATGATTTGGTGCTCTAGCACATTGTGTGGCATATCTTGCTCGGCTACACTGTAGACGGGTAAGGGGTTTCACATTTAGTGGTATCAGAGCACCGATTTAAGCATTTCTGGGCCTAGATAGAGTGCATACCATTGCATTGCATTTGTAAGTGTTGAGGTGACACTGATGCATATCTGTTTGTTTTCTTATTTTGATTAGGATATGGATCCTGCTTTTCAAAGAGCAGTTGATGAAGAGGTAGAGAGTCGTGCTCCACCAAGGGCTGAATCTGGGGGCAGGGGAGAATCTACTCCACCAGCAGCTGAGGCACCTGCCCAACCTCAGTTTGCACTATTTCAACAAATGACCGAGTTTTACCGGCAAATGATGGGGGCAATTCCACCACCACAACCACCACCACAACCTCCACCAGCATCACAGAAGTCCCATCTGGAAAAACTGCGAAAACATGGGGCTGTGGATTTCTTTGGGAAGAGGGAGGATGATCCCATGACAGCAGAAAACTGGTTGGATAGAACAATCAGAGTGCTGAAACAGCTTAATTGTACCCCCGAGCAGAACCTGGAGGGTGTTAAACTTAAAAGTGTAATATGCCCTAGTATACCTAGCAAGATTAGTTTGGATAGGTTAGCATGCCAATAGGGTTCTGTTAGTAGTACTGCATATGGCTTCATGCCATTCTGTGTTTCATAGCCTCCCATGCCATTCTGTGATAAAATAGCCTTTGGCTATGGTAATTGAATTATATCCTTGATGATTATTACAACTCATTAGCTGTTCTGTTGCACACCGGGAGACACAATGTGACCGATGGTGTGATGGTCCGAGGTACTTAGTACCCAGTGCCAGTTTACCCGTTTATCCAGTCCAGTCGACTAGTATGAATTACTCGGGCAACGATAATGAATTTTACAAAATTTTAATCAATTTATACTGCAATAAATGCCAGAAATTAAGTCTACCTAAAATGTAAACATACATTCTGCATATTTATATTATTTTAGTTATTTTATTTTATATTGTCACCACTAAGCAGAATTGCTTAGCGCGTCGCTTTTGCCACGCGCAGGTACTGGAGACATAGCTGGGGAGTCTAGCAGACCTCATACTGGGTTTCCTTTCAAATCTGCACACAGAGTTTAGAGTCACCTCACATTGCAGTGCATTTGGTAGGACATTAGGCCACTTTTGATATTTTGTATTTTGTAAACTTTTGTAATGTATATTATAAATTCATGTAATTATTCTTTTGATGTAATTATCTATGAACTATGTTCATTAATAAATGTGAGCATTTCTCATTGAGTTGACTGTGATATGAATTTAATTTTGAGACACTGGAGTCATTTAAGAAATTGTTGAGAATATATTGGTGGTTGACTGGGAATGATGTGATGATTTTATTGGAAGTGTTTTTAACTGATTTAGAAGAACTGTTTTTTCAATTTACAGCCGGCACTCTGCCGGATTTTCTATAAAATTTACGGAAAAATTTAGATTAATCCAAAAATTGTAAATAAATAAGTAAAAAGGGTAAATTGAATTGAAATATGATTTGGTGCTCCGGCACACTGTGTGGCATATCTTGCTCGGCTACACTGTAGACAGGTAAGGGTATCACATATATTCTTCAAAGCAAGATTAAGAGTGTGCACAACACAAGGAGTCCAATAAATATGTGGAAACATTCCCTCAATGATTTCTCCAGCACCTTTACAATTTGAAGCATTATCAGTAATGACTTGTACCACTTTTTGATGACCCACTTCATTAATTACTTCTTTTAGCAAATTAGCAATAAATTGCTTATCTTTCACTTCACCAGAACAATCTACAGATTTGATAAACATGGGGCCAGACTCAAAAACAACCATAAAATTAATCAAAGGCCTCCTCTGGGGATTACTCCATCCATCACTCACAATACTAACACCCTTTTCTAACCAAGTGCTTTAAATTGGTTCAAGCAACCTCTCTACATTTGCTTTTTCTTGCTGAAGTAATGTGGTTCTCAATTTGTTATAACCAGGCGGCACATAACCACCCAAAGCATGATTAGCAGTAAAAGAATAAGAACTCACATAATAAGGATTTCTAGCAAAATTAAAAGGTAGACCCCCCCAGTGTAGAATATTCTAGCAATCTCTACATCTAATTAAGCTCTAGTTTGCAAGTCAAAAGCTCTACTAAGTGGAGAATCATTAATTCTTCTTTTCTTTAAAGCTGTTGAAATACTTGGTTCAGTTATATTCAATGAAGGAATAGAAGTTATACTAATAGGCAAAGAAACTCACCTAGATTGTGAATTGATAATTCTGTTTATTGCCTCATCCTCCTGTTTTCTCATTTCATAAATACTATCATTCATCACTTTTTTACACACACCAATCCCTTTTCCAGTGATTTTCAATAAATGAGCCCTCACTCTAGTATAAGTCCCTTGCTTTTCTTGTCCATAAAAATTACATATCCATTTACAATTACCCCTTCCTTCTCCAGTTTTCTGAAGTTTAGTTACATATCTCCACAAAGGATTAAATTCTTCCTCCCTAGTTTTTGAAGAAGTGGCACTAGTGCTATTTGCTTGGATAGAATTAGAGTTTAAAGAATCCATTCAAATATTATCCTATCAAAATGACAAAAAGAAAATGCAATTTTATACAATTTACAAATTATTTAAACAAATTATATACTAAAGATTAAAGCACAATGCAAATTATATATTAAAAGATTAAAGAATTAAATAATAGAATTGAATAAATTGACTATAAAACTTATTTTGAAAAATTTTAATATATAATATAACGATATATTAAAACAAATTATATTAAACATATTATATATAAATTATTACAAAAATATAAAATATATTAATATAAAATACAAATTTTGAATGTTGGAATTTTTTTTATTTATCATTAATTAGAATTTAAACTTGAAATTTTATAATTTTAAAAATAACTTTAAAAATATATTTACATTTGTCCTTAATTTCCTTCAAAATGTTGATTGTAAAAATATGGCAAATCTTGAATATTTTTAGTGAATTTGGGAGAATTTTTTTTTATCTTTCTTTTTTTAAAAAAAAAAATATTTATGATAACTCCTCAAATTTGGTTTGAGAAAAATCTAATTATGGAATATACATTTAGAGAAAAAAAATTGATATTAAATGTGATAAATTTATGATTAATTAATGGAATAAAATTGTAATTAATTAATGGAAGTTGCTTAATAAAATTGTTTCACAAAGAAATTAAAAAAGGAAAATAATAAATTAATGATAAGGAAAATAATAAATTAGTCAAATCCCTATATAAACCTAATACTGCACAATCGGGAACCAGAAAAGAAGAAAGGCCATCATTACCTGTGATGTACTTGTCGTTCCTCCCTTCTGCTTCTTCTTCTTCTTCTTCTTCTGTTGATAAGGATGGAGAGGGCATATCAGAGAGTGAATATGGCAGACCAGAGAGAAATGAAGAGAAAGGATGTTGCGATCCTTATCTGCGATGCTGCCGTTGAAGATCTGATACTTCCTTTCTTCTTCTTTTTCTTCTTCTTCTTTTTCTTCTTCTTCCTTTTCTGTTGATCTTGATGGTGAATGTTGTGAAGTGATCGATTTTAACCCACCCATTTTCCTTTTTTTTTTAAATTTTCTTTAAAGAAAAGTATTTCCAATATTTTCGGAATCGGCTTGGAAACGTTTCCCAGCCTTGTCAGGTCGTTTCCTCATCGAAAACGTTTCCGACACTGGAAAACGTGACCCAGTGCCTTTTCTGTGCTTCATTGTTTAATCCCCACCAGATGCCATCTTCAACATGAAAGACCACTGCCATGACAACCCCAACATAAACATTCTCCTTATCACCATCACATGAAAAGTTCTAAGATTTGAAAGAAACAATGACAAAAAAAAAAAAAAAAAAAGAACTATTTACTCTCAGCCCAATTGCTAAACCATAGCTAGGCTAGAAACTATTATCTTCCCCTGTCTCGAAAGGGCAGGGAAAAACTTAAGAAGATGAAATGCTCAACAGTCTCAAGAGAAATGACAAAAAGAAACTTTGATAAAAATATTATCTCCATAAAACTAGAGAGAGAAACTGCTAAGTTCAACACTTCCTCACATATGAATACAAAGAAATGTTTTATTTTTTATATTCTTTCCTTTTGTTTCTTTATTGTATTGAATTTGGCCTATTATTGTTCAAATTCTTAAATTTGTAGTCTCACATTTACTTTTTAGTCCATTTTCCATACCATGGAAAAGTTATTTATACATGGATAGCACTATTGTCACAACTTATTGAATTTCACATTATCCTAAAAGTTTAATGTTACATTTTTAATGCAAGTTGTTAGATCTTTCTAATATATATATGTTCAATTTTAAACTAATTATTATTATGAAAAATAAACATTAACAATCCTAATTTAATTTTCTTTTTAAATATATTGACCAACGGTCATATTCTCCTTAATTTGTAAGTTCAAGTTAGAATTGAAATTCGAATCGGATCAACAGTCTTAATGGTTGGAGATCCGAAACTAGACTGAAGGTTTTCCTTCAATTTCAGTATCCATTTTAGTTTGATTCCTATTCAATTTTGATTCGATTCAATTCAATTCCTATAATTTGATTTAGTTTAATTAAATCTGACTGTAAAAATTTTTAAAAATATTTATTTTTTCAAAATTGAAAAAATTAGTATTTTATCTAAAATCAAAACAAATTGATCAAAATGATTCCAGTTTGATTTTAATCAAGTTCTGATCAAATCTTGATTTATTAAATTTCGATCAAATTCTGGCTCAAAGCTAATCGAGCCGGGTCTATCTGTAAGTGGTGACTCAATATGCTCTTCATTGAATTTGGATGGGCCAAAATTGAACTTTTGTGGGAGCAAATTAAAAGAAAATTAAAACATGTATGTGAAAAAAAAATTGAAAATTCTGAATGAGCCAACACTTTCTCAAATCTTGTGAATTGAACCAGACTCAACCTAATGAAAGAAAACCCAACATGGATGCTCAAATAATAAATGCAAGAAAACAACAGTATAGGTATAGATATTTCCCTTAAAACTTCCCTCTATAAATCCACTCCAATTTTAAATTGATCCAAACAAAATATTACAAGTTAAATAATAAATATAAAAATTATTATTTGATTTCTTTATTTTAATAAAATTAATTACTTGATTATCATATTTTAAAAAAATACATTAGTTAGTTTATTATTTTTATTTTGTCTATTCCTTAGTTTATTCAGTTTAAATCAAATTTTTTGTTCGTTAATGTACTCAAAAGAAAGAAAAATTACTGTTATATAAACTAAATAATTCAAGATTTAGAAAATAGATAGATTATATAGTTGTATTTTTTAAATTGTATTGACGGAATGAAATTCAAATTAATGGCTAAAATAATTAAAGGGTCTAAAGAGTGAATAAAATAAAAATATAAGGACTAATTAATATATTCTTTAAAATAAAAAATTAAATAATTAATTTTATTAACTACAGGAATTGAATAATAAATTTTCAAATAAATAATAAATAATGTATGAAACACTTTAAAGCAACTGCTGAATCCAACCAGGCCTGCAAAAATCCTGGGTGACGATTAGCCTTTGGGTTTATGAAACCAGGACATGTTATCATTTTGTTAGCTGTGATGCCCAGCCCACAGATTGGATGAGTGAATGGCCAGCCCACTGACAGAGCTAGGCTTGAAACAACTTCAGTTCTTTGCTTCCAGCCCAATTCTCATGCATGGGTCTTCTAAATGGTAGCCCATATCAAACACATTTGCCTTTTTTGTGGAGGAGAAAATTTCCTGACATTTTTTTGTATCTTGGACAACAAAAAATTTTTATGTGGGAACTGGATTATAATAGCCTCACAAAGCCGTGGAATTGAAACCTTCAAAGCTCCTGGAATTTACCAAAACACAGAAAAATATATACATTCCATGGCCTTAAATTTCAGTGCTTTTTCTCCCTCAACTCCTCACTTTCTAATAATCCCACAGCACAAGCTTTACTCTTCTTGTAGAAGAATATTTGCTAAACCAGAAGGTGCTGAAAGTGGAGTAACCGAGCAAGAACTTCCTTCTTCTTTTTCTGGTGTGCTTTTGATTCATTTACAACCTTAAATTCTCATTGATTATTGGGTTTTTGATGTTTTGATAGATTTACTTCTTTGCAGGGTCGTTGTCCTCCACTCGCTCGCAGCTAGATCTCTTGGATCAGCTCACATCCACCACCCCATCATCAGCTGATACTGCTGGTATGTTCATCAAGTTTACTGTAACATTGGCAAGTAATGGAATTAGATATGAAAAATCAATTTCTTGTTCTTGATAATCAGGGTACGAAAGTGATGGTAGCTCCAGGAAACTTACTATTCGAGAGCAGCTTGTGCAATTGGTAGGAGAAAGAGATGAGGATGAAGATTTCAGCATTCCACTGGGGAAAAATCTGAAGAAGGTGAGTTCAAAGTTCTTAACTATTTCACAGAAGAGAAACATTAGAAGACAAGCTTACTTGGATGAAGTATCTCAGAGGAATGACTCTGTTTTCTTTGCAACCATTGGGGCTTTCGTAATCCTCCCGCCTATTATAATCTTAGGAATTGCAATCTTAACTGGTTATGTGCAGCTTTTTCCATGATGTGTACATATGCATAGAAATTGTTCCAGAGAAAAGCTACTCATTGCTCCAATCAGGTGTAGTTGCTGCTTGCTAGTATACTTGTGAGTGTATCGAGATGATAGATACCTCCTGATATTATCAAGATGATAGATGCCTCCTGATATTCCTTCCATCATGAAATTTAAGAAATCAATTTTGCCTAAAAACATAGATAGATTACAGATGCCAAACGGCCCACAAGCTCACAGCGGCTACTCTATTAAGATATAGATCAGCTCTTCCCTATTTGAAGCTGATAGATGTGTAAGATGAACTAATTTTTCACAGAATTCCCCTGCACTTAGTTTTGCTTTACCGGGTTTTAAGGGTAATATTGTCCCTGTAAGCAGACAGCTAGAGTTGTTGGGGGTGGTGGTGGTCGTAGGGTGGGTTGAACCATAAATCTCATATAATGGCAAAACAATTTGACTAATCACAGTGGACAAGACCATTAAGGGGTCCAATTTACTGACATGGATGATTTGGTCTCTTTGTAATATAATTTGAGATTTTTAGATGTGAACACTTGTGCAAAATGGTGTTGAGATCCATTGCTCGGGCAGCAAGTCTGATGAACTAGCAAGTCTGAAAGCAATTGCTGCAAAACCAACCCAACTGGGAATTAATTAATTAGTTATTCCCATAATCTCTAAGCTTCAATAGATTAACAACTATGATTCTGTTTAGAACGCAGCATTTTTTGAACAAAGTGCAATATTCTGAATCATCTTCCTATCAAGTTGTATATATCAATTGACCTTGACTATATGGTTCAGGAGTAAAGAGAAGCTTAGAACATAACCAATGGGAGATGCACATATTCGTGCCTGAATATAAAAATTGCAATTGACGAGGAGTTCAGATGAGCCTACTTAGTTCTATAATACAGGACTTGGCTACCTAATATCATCGCGAGTTCCATATAAATTTGTAGTAATAGTACATATATAGAATCGTACAGGAGCTAGAGAAGCAAAAAAGAGAGATCTCAACATTGCAGCCACAAACATTTCTTGATACCTCATTACTTTGATGATGATGATGATGAAGAAATGAATTGCATGGCCTGTGAGAGAGTTACTAATCCTAGTGAACCATCTCATGGTTGCCTTTCTTACGAATATTTCCTGCATGACCAATGTCTTAACTTGCTTCGCCTGCTTCACCAGCCATCTCACAATTCTCACCCACTCATTCTCTCTGTTGTGAAAAATCACATCGACACAAATCACAGTGGACAAGACCATAGTGGTCCAATTTACTGACATGGATGATTTGGTCTCTTCGTAATATACTTCCATTTGAGATTTTTAGATGTGAACACTTTCATGTGCAAAATGGTGTTGAGATCCATTGCTCAGGCAGCAAGTCTGATGAACTAGCAAGTCTGAAAGCAATTGCTGCAAAACCAACCCAACTGGGAATTAATTAATTAGTTATTCCCATAATCTCTAAGCTTCAATAGATTAACAACTATGATTCTGTTTAGAACGCAGCATTTTTTGAACAAAGTGCAATATTCTGAATCATCTTCCTATCAAGTTTTATATATCAATTGACCTTGACTATATGGTTCAGGAGTAAAGAGAAGCTTAGAACATAACCAATGGGAGATGCACATATTCGTGCCTGAATATAAAAATTGCAATTGACGAGGACTTCAGATGAGCCTACTTAGTTCCATAATACAGGACTTGGCTACCTAATATCATCGCGAGTTCCATATAAATTTGTAGTAATAGTACATATATAGAATCGTACAGGAGCTAGAGAAGCAAAAAAGAGAGATCTCAACATTGCAGCCACAAACATTTCTTGATACCTCATTACTTTGATGATGATGATGATGAAGAAATGAATTGCATGGCCTGTGAGAGAGTTACTAATCCTAGTGAACCATCTCATGGTTGCCTTTCTTACGAATATTTCCTGCATGACCAATGTCTTAACTTGCTTCGCTTGCTTCACCAGCCATCTCACAATTCTCACCCACTCATTCTCTTTCTGTTGTGAAAAATCACATCGATACAAAATAAAGAATACAAAATTTAACATGATTCAACGTAAACTTAATCCACCAAACAAATCTACTATTAAGGAAAAATAATTATAACCACTAATTATTTTTCTCACTCTCAAAATCACTCAAACAAAACTCATGGAATTCAACACACCTCTACACTTTGTGGGCTCTCTGCAATATGTTTCATATAATGGCCAACAAACTATTCATATATATAGGCCACTAAAACCTAGTCCTTTTAGGACTCTAATTATTAAACTTCATAATTTAAATTCTACTAAAATTCTTAAACTAATTATATTTCCTAAACTAATTATTCTTTCTAATTCTAATTGGACTTGTACTCTAAAAATCTCTACCTCAAAGTCAAATGGAATTAGTCTTCACAATTTCTGCAAAAGTCTATTTTCTCTTGGGTACTTCCTTGCACTCTTGATTGTTGATATTGCCTCTTGCTTCCACTTCCATTCTTTCAATCAATGTACTTCCTTCCAATTTATAGAGATTCTTTGTATTAATTTTCTCACCCTTCATGATCACAAGAGCATCTTGGCTAACTCTCATGACTTCACTATAAATCGAATACCCATAACCTAAACAATCCAATTTACCCAAGGAAATTAAGTTCCTTTCAAATTTAGGAATATATCTCACTTCATCAAATACTTTTAATTGATCACCATGCAGCTTAATCTTCACTCTTCCAATACCTTCAACTTCTATCTTGTTCCCATTGGTTAGCTTCACTTTTTCTCCTTTCTTTTCTTCAATCATATCAAACCACTCCTTCTTTGAGCAAATATGAAATGGGCAAGCAGAGTTCATTAACCACTCATCTTGTAATGGATCTTTTGTCTTTTCCTTATCATCATCCACATTCGAACATTCCCCATCAATACCATCATCCATTACAATTGCAGCAGTTCATTCTTTTTCTTTTCGCGATTCTTCTTGAATTATTTAAACTCTGTAAGATCTTCTTTCATCTTCATACAATGGTATTGAATATGACCCTTCTCATGATAGTAGTAGCATTCTCTATCTTCATGGTCTACTCGTGGTCTCGAGCTCGATCTACTATTCCTTCTCCAATTGTTTCCACGTGGATAGCTTCTACTACGACTAGAACCAACAATAAAAGCTTCACCTTCATTGCTACTACCTGTCTTCTTAAACTTCTCATCATCCAAGATAACTACAGTAACCTCCTCCACCTTCAAAGTCTCCTTTCCAACTGTTAGAGCTGTCACCAAGCTTTTATAAGAGTGTGGGAGAGAGGTTAAAAGCAAGAGGGCTTTATCTTCTTCATCAACCTTCACACCAATACTAGCAAATTGGGTAATTAATTTATTAAAAATATTAAGATGATCTCTCACATCAGTATCTTTATCCATTCTGAGTTGGTACAACTCCTTCTTCAAGTACAAATGATTTGTGAGTAATTTTGATATGGGCAGGCTCTCTAATTTCTTTCACAAAATAATAGGTGAGGTCTCCTCTAAAACATGGTACTTTACATCTGGGGTTAACGTCAATCTAATCATACTCACAGCCCTTTGTTGAAGCTCCTCCCAATCATCATCTTTCATAGTCGCTGGTTTCTTCTCGTTCAATGCTTTAATTAATCCTTATTGTATAAGAACATCTTTCACGGTGCTTTGCCATAAACTGAAATTATTTTTCTCATTGAACGACTCCACCTCAAATTTTGTACTCACCATCTTTGACATCTCGAACTAGGTTCTGATACCACTTTTTGTGAAAAATCATACCCACACAAAATAAAGAACACAAAATTTAACGTGGTTCAGTGTAAGCCTACTCCACCAAACAAATCTACTATTAAGGAAAAATAATTACAACCACTAATTATTTTTTTCACCCTCAAAATCACTCATACAAAACTCATGGAATTCAACACACCTCCCCACTTTATGGGCTCTCTGCAATACGTTCTATATAATGGCCAATCAACTATTCATATATATAGGCCACTAAAACTTAGTCCTTTTAGGACTCTAATTATTAAACTTCATAATTTAAATTCTACTAAACTTCCTAAACTAATTATACTTTCTAATTCCAATTAGACTTGGACTCTAACACTTTCCTTCCCAATATACTCCTATAAATCTTTCTTATGCGATCCATGTGGGGACTCTGGAAACACCTTCAGCTTTAGCTGTGCTGAAATGTGAGTTTGATTTGCATATCCATTGTGCCAATTTGCTAAGCACAGTACTCATCGATGCACACCCCCATGAACTCAAACTCACCTATGATCATATCCCTAATGATGGGAACAATTCCATCGATTGTGATGTCAGTGCAATTTAATTACACCTTGATTAATTGGAATACATCAACTACATTTTAGTTTATTTTTCTGCCTTTATCATTTCATATATTATGATGGAAAATAAGATCCTAGCTCATCTCATGTAAGAGAAATGAGCATCTTGAATTTTTTGAACTTTCTGGGTTAAAATTTGAGGAAAGCAATGTATTAATCTTTGGTTTTCAAGTTACTAATTTGTCAGGTCAATGGAGACAATGCGTAAAAAGGTTTTATATAACCAATCTATCAATCGGATAAAGTAAATTCAGATTTTTTTTTACTTCAATATAAGCATCACATATCTACTTTCAGTTTCTATTGATTAAGTGGATAAGATAAACATAGGGAAAACTACCAACGGGAGGCACCAGGACAAAGGTCCAGCCCATACACACGCTGTACACATGAGTAGCAAGTAAATCTTCATTGATGATGAAAAAACTCACAATAAAAAGAGACATATATGTATAGATGAGGAACAAAGAGAACAAAGATTACAAGAAAGCTACAAAATCATGCTGCCTAGTTAATCCTTGTAGACACTATATTTTGATCGGTTAATAAATTCATCATTTGGCAAAAACAACAATTCTAGTTTAATCAATTTGCAATCGATTTATATCTGGTAAAGTTTTTCAATTTCACGTAGTCAGTTCTGAATTGGGGTCCGATCCCAACATTATTCGATCTCGATAAAGGTTACAATTCTGTTATAGTTTGGTCAATCTGATATATATTTTCGAGTTTCAGTTTATCAAAAGTTTGAGTGCTGATTATTTGATCTCCAAGCTCATTCTTGTTTTAGTTTTAATTGAAGTTTAATTTCCTAGTTTATAACTCGATCTCAATAATTGTTTTTAATTTTGTTCTCTAGTCTGATCCTCAGACCATCCGATCGCAATAAAGTTTAATTTTTTATACTTGCTTAAATTTCAATTTTGTTCTCGGTTCAAGTTCAGTATTGTTTTATCTCCAATCTCTATGCTGTTTGTCCGATCTCTAAAGCTCATTGCATATAATTGAACTTGTAATTTAATGCCGGTCATATGATTATCCGATCTCGATGAGAAAATGAGAAGGACCGATCTTCAAGAAATCTTTTATTTTATTGAACATTTGATATTACATCACTCTGTGGGCGGGTCCTCCCCAGCCTACTCATTAGTTACATTATCTATATCCTCTCCTTCCAGTTCGCTCTCGCTCTCAGCCCCAACACCCGAAGTGAGCTTCTTGAGCCAGTGAAGTCCTCTTCAGGATAGTGCTTGATGAGCTCTGCTAGGAGATCGCCATGGGCCTGCACATAGGCATTGACTTCCTTCTCCAACGCTTTGTTCTCTTTGCTTTTATCTCCTCAACAAACTTAGCCAGGTCGGTAGCTTGACTGGCCTGGGCATCTTTGAATTCCTTCCATAACCGAGCTATTAGCTCTTCAGAAGACTTCACTTATTGGTCTAATTCTATAATTCGGGCATTTGCGACTGAGAGCTGGCTCTTAGAAGCCATGGCCTCCTGAACCGCCTTAAAAATCTCCCTCCTCAAAAAGTCCAGTACATAGGAAGCCCTCTAAGCCCAAATCAAAGAACACAAGTGAAATCCATTCGAAACCAAGTCAAGGGATAAAAATAATAAGCAAAAGGCCAAACAGAAGAATAGGCTGAAATTAGTGAAAAAGGACTTTGATAGAGTAATCTATGTGGAAGCCAGGGAAATGCTCTTTGAGGTCTACTTTAAATTCATCAATGAGCCTCATATTTTACTGGTTGAGATTGCTGAAAAGACAGTAAAGAGCCCACAGTTCGGCTTTGCCTGAAAGAACTAATATTCATCATTCTTTTATCCGACGAGTCGATGTAGTTCAGCAAAGACTTTCACTATGGGCTTCAGGCTTTTAGCTCAACATAAACCTCGAAAGGCCACTAGAGTTCGCCATGAGTTCGGATGTAGTTGAGCCACGCAAACTCGATGGTATCTCAAGACATCCTTATAAAACTAATCCAAGAGAAATCGTAGCTCGGTTTTGAACTGGTCTTCATAAACTATAATCTAATCTCCCTCATCGAAAAAGTGATCAGCCCAAGGATCCCCATGACATCTAATGAGCTCAAAAGCATCGGTCGGGAGATTGTACTCCTGACTGATCTATGCTAGCTTGGAGCGATTAAGAATTGATGCCACCTCATCCACCAAGAGAGCCTCTTTCTTTGGGATCGGAGCTTGTCCTTGGCTCGACCCAACAGGTTGGTTAGAGATCGGATGGACCGCTATTTCAATCGCAGGTCGCCCGCTTGGTCTGACCTCTTCACCCTCATAAGAGGTTCGCGAAACGTGTACTGATGGTGGGCTCCCCGCTCTCTAACCATCGGCGCCACTCATTTTCAGTTGAAGAAAGAAAATGTACGATGAAAAAAAATCAAATATTATACCTTGGATGAAAATGTTATCGAAGATCAAGAACTAGGGAAAGCACTTGCCAGAGATTTGAGAGAAGAGAGAGAATACAGAAATGCGAAATGTGAGAGTGACAGCCTCCCCCCTATATATATAGCCCTGGGCATTTAATGCTTGCAAAACCTAAAGCGATATCTCGGTTGACACAAATATTTAATGTTTTTTCAATATTCAATGCATACTAGAAGAGATTAGATAAGGATAGATCAGAGAAAGGAGATCGGATGAAGGGCTTTTGAGCAACCATAGAGATCGAATTGAAAGAATTCGAATAAAGAGTGATGTAGAGAGATTGCAGGTTTTTAAGAGATCGAGAAAAGTGACCTCAAAGGGAGACATGACAGATCAAGAGAGATCGAATGAGGATGTTTCAGATGATTGAAGATCAGTTTAGACAGAGGGACCTGATAAAGAGACCGAAAACCACTAGATCGGAAGAATGCCAAACTAAGATCGAGGTAGAAAGGTTGTGTAAGGATTTCAGAGACATCACTTTCAATCCTAGCCCTTAGTTTGAAAGATCGAATTTTCACCATTAGATTTGAATTAGTTAAAGTGATTGGGGTACGGTTCAATCTTCACCATTAATCCTACTTATAAGGATGAAACTGGGCTATTGATTTAAGGCAGTTAAAGCAATTTAGTACGCTCTAGTCTTCACCGTTGATTTTATTTGTAAGGACAAATCTCAAACCCTTGGATTAAAGTAATAAATACAAATTTGGTACCTTCAAATCCCAACCCTTAATTTTATTTGTAAGGCATAACTCCTAACCATTGGATCAAAGAAGAAAAGGACAGAGGAGTCCTGGATTGATTGTTGCCCTTAAATCCTTGGTCACTTTAATTCTTGACCTTTTGATGTTGTCCTTTAAATCTAGACCCTTCCTCTTTTTCATCCTGAATCCTAGCCCTCCATTTTAAGGCCTCTGTTCCCTATAAATACCCAAAATTTCCACTGTTAAAGGGGTCCTTTTCCTAAAAAAGAGTTAAGAGAATATAGGAAGGAGGCTTTAGAAATGTCAATTTTCTAAAGAATCCTTATTGTAGCATCAGCATCAAATAGCTCACTCTCTCCAAAGTACCCTAACCCATCACTTCTCAAAATCAATTCGATAGTGCTTTGGCTCTGTTTCTAAGCTTCATACGTTAGAACTCACGTATCCCATTATTACTAGAGTCCCTTTACAAGTAAAACTTTTGACATCAACATGTTTCTTTTAAAAGGGAATAGTTTAAATCATATCCACAATGTTACGCAAGTTAGAATCTGAACTCTGTAAACATTTAGTCACGTTGAATTCTTAGGGAAATAAGGTTAAAATTGATTCATGCTTGTTTTGTAAATATTAATGTTATGTTGTTGTGACACTAGAAAATATCATTTTTATCATTTTTTTTAAGAAGTGTAAGAATCATAGTTTGGGTTCAGATAAAATAATAGCTTGGATTAAAAGCATGTTTCTTATTTCGAAGTAGTTTAAGAATAATGGTTTGATTTCAAATAAAATTATAGGTTGTAGTTAGAGTTCGGATGTAATAAACAGAGTGTTGAGAGTTTGGATATGATTATAAGAGGACGGAAATAATAAAAGAGAGATATATGTGACAGGATGAGTTTGGATATTGTGTGGTTAGCAAATCTGAGAGATTGAAAATAATGCACGTATAGTTCTCATTTACATGCTTGCATTTATGCATAACAAGGAGTTGGGGAATAAGGCATTTTTGTCATTTTATAGCATTTTTGCCATTTTATAGTTCAGGAAAAAGTGAGAGTTTGGGAGTAACGCTGCCTTGTATTTTTTTATTTTTCTTTTTTAACATTTTGAAGGCAAATCATTCTCTTTACAAAATATTGGGAGTTCAGGAGAGAATCCTTTCCTTGAACCCCTTTCCATGCTTATGAAAAGTAATTTTTTTCTACGTTTTCTATAGAAACCACAACCTCTTTATAAAATATGGGAGCTCGGGAGAGAGTCCTTTCCTTGAACCCCCTCTCATATTTATGAAAAGCATTTTTACGTCTCTTAAAGTTTAAAGAAAAGTTTTTCCTATTTAACATTTCACTAAATTTATAATTTTTGTGGCAAAAGGGGGAGTCCTTTCTTTGAATCCTTAAAAAAAAAACAATACTTTTACAAATGTATTTCGATGTTAGGTTCATGGGAGAGTCCTTCCACGAACTCTAAATTTTTACACCAAATTTTCTTATAGCTGAGATCCAATGGAGAGTCCTTCTTGGAGGTCTTACGTCCTTAACCTTTTGAGCACAAGAGAGAGTCCTTCCTTAGATTATATTTTTATCGAGGGAGAGTCCTTTCTCGAATTTGATAATTTAAGTTTGCATAATTTGACTCATAATCTCCAAATTGCAAGTTCATTGATCAATATGGGTAAAGATTTTATGATTGATATTTCCGGTGATGGGACTTTGATTCATTAATTGAGAGTCCTCATTGATGAAAAAAACTCTCTAAGCTTTAATTAACATATTCCTTTCGAATTGGAGTCCTAATTAAAAAGAATGAAAATCTATACCCATATTAGTTCAATTATAAAAATTCACTTCACACACCATACCCTTAATTTTTTGGACACCAATGATGAGATAAATGATAAACGAGCCGAGAGTCCCCTCACTCATCATGGATCTCTAGGAACCAAATAATGTCTCTCTAAAATTGAAGTCCTAATTTTGCAGAGGGAGGAATTTAACAAAACTCATAATAAAGGTCAAAGTCACAATTCATTCTAAGGTCATTCCATCTACTTATGTTCTTGGGACGACCCCAAATGGTGAAACATCAAACGTTCCTACAGTAGATTGAGAACTCACATTATAATTTAAACCCTAAAATTATTGGTTTTAAGTTATAAAGAGCACATCCTTAAATCCACTTATCCTTATTGAGGGACGATGAGGGGTGCCTAACACCTTTTCAAAACGTATATGGATCCCGACCCCAAAATTTTTGTCTTAAAAGTGGTAAAAAAAAATTTTTAATGATAAATGGTTTTCTTGAATTTTCTTTAAATTAAAGTGGCGACTCCTCACTTTCCACTTCGGTGAGAATCGTCTAGCGACTCCCTGGGGAACAAAACACTGGTTTAGAGGTCCAAAAGTGGATTTAATTTTGTGCTCTTATAAATTAATAATTCTGGTGTTTAACTCATAAAATATCGAGGGCCTTAACATTTGATAAATTTAAATTATTACTATTCTTTTGTCTTTATTAGTAACTATTTAATCATTTAATTTGTTTAAGTGTTTTCTTGTGTGTTGTACAGCAGTGTTGTTTTAGTTTTCCCTTAAAAAGGAAGAGGGGGGGGTATGTCCCTTCACACACCTGATACTTAGACAATGTCCTCACACACTTCAGCATTATACCTGGGCTTTCTTTTACCCTCTAGGGAATAGGAGGAAGCCATGTAGTGGTGCCTGTGGGTTTACCTGTTAGTATCCGCTAGGACTTTCGCTCAGATTGGAACTTGTTTCATCTATTGTGATACGCGTGGATTTTCCCGTTAGTACCATGATAATGAAATGAGACTCTACTGTTTGCAGTAGGGAAAATTTAGGGACCTTTAAACCTTAGTAAATCAAACCCAAAGCTAAACTATCACATTAGTAAAGAGCCCTAGCAAGCCATCCCTAAGAGTAAAGCCATTCCATTAGGTAGGACCCACCTGGTGTTAGGATTATCCCATTTCTAGGACAAAAGGGACGTACTTCCTTTTCCTATCCTTTATTTGTCATTTAATAACTTTCATTTTTTTTAAGAAAAAGTAATTTCGAATCATACTATTTAGGTAGTCTAAACATCTTCCTATTTTGACAGATACATAAACATTATTGGCCTTGACAGTATGACTCGAAATTACTTAAGTTATGTATTTACATTCTTATAATTTGATTAAATTTTTCTCTTTTAAGCACAGGTTATTTGCAAAGGGTAAGTAAGAGAGGTCTCGATGGCATCTTTAAGTCAGTCAGTTAGGAAATTCACAAGGCACGAAGAATGCTCAACATTGGAGTAGTTTAATCCAAAATTCAGAATCCTTACAAGCAGAAGAAGGGGTCAATGAAATAGGAGCTCACTCACTATCCCCATTCAATCCTGATAAGATTGAAGTAAGCCTAGCCAGTTCTGATGATTTGCTTAGTTGTTGGAAATTGCTTCCTCCTCACATTCAAATGATGTTTGAAAAGAAGTACAGGAAAATTGCCTCTTTGTTATGGGTCAAGGTACAAGGTTCTACTTTGAAGGCATTATTGTCTGCATAGAATCCCACTTATAGGTTTTTCTCTTTTAATAACCTCGATACGATACCAATGATAGAAGAGTATCAGTCACTATTGGAGATCCCTTGTGTGGCCCAAAATCATGTTTACCTTCATCTTGACTATAGGCAGACGTGGAAACGATTTTCCAGTATAATAGGAGTTTCAGCAGAGGAAGCAAAAGCTAAGGAAATTGTTAAAGGCAATTCCCATAGGTGGTCTTGGATCTATATCAAGAAGATTTTAGATCAACATATTCAAAATGGAAGGTTGGAGGTTGCTCTGCTAACACTTGCTTTGAGTATTTATGGGTTATTTTTGTTGCTCGGGCCTCTAGAAATAGTAAACTGGAATGTGGTGGAGTTATTCTGGGCAATTAAGAAGCAGAACATCAATCTAATCCCTACTATCATTTCTAAAACTTTTCTGACTTTGACATATTGCCGACAGAAGGGTAAAGGAACTTTAAAGTGCTGTATTCAACTGCTATATCTCTAGATCTTGAGTAATGTCCCCCCATGGGAGACCAAAGGGTTAACTTGATACTCTAATTAGCCTATCATCGAAAAGATGTTGAAAATAGCAATAAGGAATAAGATTGAATCACAATGGCAAGAGCTTATTTTGAGTTATAATAGTCAAAACTGTTGCTGGAGAAAGTTGTGGAATACGGGTTAATCCTTCACATTCAGTGTAGGAGATTATCAATTCATACCTTTGATAGGGGTGACTGGATGTACAATGTCACACCTTACCTCTCTGTAAGACATAACATGATCTCATAGTATACTTAATGAATTACCGAATTTCACCTACCGATAACCCATTAAATATACTATAAGAGATTTTGAAACAATTCTATTCCTTTTTGAAGGTGGCGAGCATTTTTGGTAGGAATTTAAAACTTTTAACTGAAGTTTAAAAACTAAGTAAAATGTTTGACAGTTTCTATTTTTCGTAAATTTTGTAAAAATTTCGGCAGAGTGCCTGCTGTAATTGAGAAAAACTAAAAATTTAAACCTGTAGAAAAGCTCTTCCAAATAAGTTTCAATCACAACCCAACCTTCAAATTTTTCAAACCAAAATCCTCAACAACAATTCAATTCAAAATCCACAATTCAAATCAAAATTGTCAGCTCAAGATTTGAAAATAATTCATACACATTGTATTCAAAATATTTAATGCACATTCACAAATTTAATTTATAGACATAAAAATCCACAAGATAATATTATTACAATTTATTGTATAATTACTCAATTTTACATTAATACATATGACACTAAACTATTTACATCAAAAAGGCACTGCAAGCCTATCAATAGCAGCTCACTCTGCTGCTTTCTCCTTGCCCCTATCTGCGATAACAAAAGAAGCTATCGCTGAGTATAAATTACTCAGTAGTGCACAATAAAAATATAAAATGCTTAATATAAACATCCATTGAGAAATCACAATTCAAATATTTCATAATTTCTTTTCATAATTTTCAAAGCTCATCTAATACAAATTTGATTAAATAATTTAATAAACATAGTGTTGCCAATCAATAACACAACTTAGGTCATGACACGAAATTTCTGATCATGCCGTGTTGTACACCACGACAATGCAAACTCACCCCACTAATCGAAATCAATGAGGGAGGTGGGTAGCTAGCTATATGAGTACTCATCCAAACTCACCTCAGATTGGCAAGCAAGAGAGGGAGGAATATAGTCAAACTCACTCCATAAATGGAGGAGGAACATAGTGATATTGCCATTGTAGGAGCGGAAGCATGAAAAACATAAGTTTAGATCATTAAATTTAAAAATTTTTCATCTAGGGTCACATGCATCATGCAAAATTCATTTTTATCTATTTGATTTCAATGATAAACAATATATTAAAACTCTTTTAATATGTTTTTGGATCTACATTTGCCATTTAAGATTTTAGAATTAACAGATTAATTCATTAGAATCCTAGATTAGATTAAGAACAAGTGCACTAACTTTTTTGATGCACTGCAGTGTGTTTGGCACCTTTGGGATGTGCCTAGGACACCAGATGTTGTCCCTCTAGCTTGTCCACACCAAGATCACCAATGGAAGCTCCTTGAACAATTTCTCAAGCCTTTCTAATCAATTAGAAATTCAAGTTTTGCCTTTTGACAGATTATAGATGTATACAGGACACTGGAAATGATTTATAGTATTTTTAATTCAAGAGAATGTTTGCTATTCTCTTTGAATTGATGAGAGATGAGAAGAGAAGGGAGAGGTGCTTTGGGTGGCAGCACCAACGAGACAAATAGCAGATTGTATTTTTTCTTTTCATCATTTCCCTTATATAGCTAGGTCACCATTTAAAACCCTTGCCACATGTTACCTTTTGATTGGCTCTTAGTTTAATTGACCCAATCACATTGTGCCAAGTGTCAAACTAAGATTTAATCTTGTCTTTGATCATCATACATGATTAAAAGACAATTGGCAAGCTTATGTGTAGTGTCATATGTCACCATCTCATGGTGTGACATGTCACCCTGTGAAATGACCAAAATACCCTTATGTCTTAATTTTGAGTTCTCAACCCAAAATAATTATTTTTCTTCTTCTAATCAATTTATATCAAATATAAATTAATTAATTAATCTCTATTAATTAATTTCTCATAATTAAATTAATATTTAAACACTTTAAATATAAATTTAACTTATACTATACATCCAATAACCTAGATTTGGTTTCAAGCCATTCTAGGGACTTTGCAATCTAATTGCAAACCAAACCTATATAATTAATCAATTAAACTCTTTAATTAATTAATTAAATCATATTTAATTTAGTGATTACTTTTGTATGTGTGTGACTCACTAGGCTCATCACTAATTGGCAATGTGACATGATATCAACTCTTAATAGCATCAGAACTCTTTCTTACCATAAATGATTTCTCTAAATCATTTTATGCAGCTCATAGACTATGGTTAACACTTAGCATAGCATGCCATAACCACCCAATGAGTAATAAGATTTACCTTAAATGAACCTATAATCATATGTTACCATGCACTAGAATCTCTCTGTTACAAAATCCCAATTCGAGCTGGAGTCATGGTTTATGTCAAACCCCATTTGCTATGAATATTATATTCTCTTTTAATTCTAGTTCTTGATTAAAAAGATTTTCTCATCAGAAACTCTTTTTTGATTAAATCTATCTGTCCTGGCCAGGAATTTGAAACATCAAGAACAATTAAATGAACATAGGATTTTATCCCTATTTACTTAGGGTAACAGATTCTATCTTGATCAACACCTACCTCCATATATAACTAATAGGAGCCAACACATGCCCATATACCCATACACAGTATAAGTATGAAAGCAGTATCAAACTCAAACCACCTATATACAAGATAACTGTGCTATCTCAGGTCTAAAGATTATATGCACTGATATGATTTATGACAATACATTGAGAAGAGTAAACTCCATGTGCTTGTCATAAATGTCACTGGTTCAGCCTACTTATCATGTATAAGTATTTATCATGTTTGTTATATGGCATGAGACTCACCATTCTATATTATTTACATCTCATATAAATAACTTAGGAATAAACATGATACAATCTTTCTAGATAAGTCATGTCCTTATTGTGAAGTATCCTCAATTGTGAACCAATTTATGATACTTTATGCTAGAAATACTGTCACTCATATTCTTAATAACTTAAGAATAGTATTTCTAATAAAATATCAATGGACCTTTTCTATTATACACAAATATATTATGTAAACTGAAAAGTAAAAATGCCTTTTATTAATAAAACATGTACAAGATACATACTAAATGATATGCTCTAGGGCATACTACTTACAATCTCCCACTAGCACTAGAGCCATTCATTACAATACCTTAGACCCATCTTCTCAAGATATCGATCTAACTGAGTTTGTGACATAGGCTTAGTGAATGGATCAGCTGAATTTTCAGCTGATGCTATTTTCTACATGGCTACATCGCCTTGCTCAACTATCTCTCTGATAATGTGGTAGCGCCTAGGGGTTCCTTATATCCAAACAGCTTCTTTTGCAGCATCTGATGTAGCAATATACTTGACCTCTGTAGTGGAATCAGCATTCGTACTCTGTTTGAAACTCTTCCAACTAACTACACTTCCATTACAAATAAACACAAATCCAGAAGTAGATTTTCTATTATCGATATCTGATTGGAAATCAAAATCAGTATAACCATCCAATTGTAAGTCACCACCTCCATATATCAAGAATAAATCCTTAGTTCTTCTCAAGTACTTAAGGATATTCTTGACAACTATCCAGTGTTCCAAACTTGGATTGGATTGATAAATGCTAATCAAACTAACAACATATGCGATATCTGGCCTAGTACACAACATTGCATACATCAAACTTCTAATAGTCGAAGCATATGGAATCCTGGCCATTTTATCTCTTTCTTCAGGTGTCTTTAGAGACATCTCTTTAGAAAGGTGGATACCATGTCTCACTGGTAACAATCCTCTCTTGGAATCAAACATGTTAAACTTCTTTAATACCTTTTCCAAGTATAGACTTTGGGATAAACTAATTATTCTTTTCGCTCTATCTCTATAGATACAAATCCCAAGAATATAGGTTGTCTCCCCTAAGTCTTTCATGGAGAATGTATTTGACAACTATACCTTTATAGTTGTCAACGTACCTATGTCATTACCTATCAACAGAATATCATTCACATATAAGATAAGGAAAGTAATAGCACTATCACTAACCTTTTTATATACACATGGCTCATCCTCATTTTTTATAAAACCAAATGACTTAATGGCTTCATCAAAACGGATGTTCCAACTCCTCGAAACTTGTTTCAACCCATAAATGGATCGCTTTAGCTTGCATACTTTAGAACAATCTTGGGATTCAAAGCCCCTAGGTTGTTCCATGAAAATGTTTTCTTCAATGTATCCATTGAGAAAAGCTGTTTTGACATCCATCTGCCAAATCTCATAATCATAGTATGCAACTATTGCTAATAGAATCCTAATTGATTTAAGCATGGCAACAGGTGAGAAAGTTTCCTCATAGTCGATTCCTTGCCTTTGGTGAAACCCTTTCACTACTAGCCTTGCCTTATAGGTCTCTACCTTTCCATCAGAACCAATTTTCTTCTTGAAAACCCATTTTTTCCCTATAGGTACAATACCTTCAGGTGGGTCAACAAGATCCCAAACTTGATTCTTATACATGGAATCAATCTCGGATTTCATAACATCAATCCATTTTGAAAAGTCTATATCTGATATAGCTTCTTCATAGGTAAGTGGATTGTCTCCATGATCTACTTCTTCATGAGTAGACAACTCTTGTTCTTGTTCATGAAGGAAATCATATCTCACTGGTGGGTGAGATACCCTGGTTGTTTTACTAGAAATAGCTGCAGATGTTTCATCAATAGGTGTAGATTGACTAGATGGATCTATATCCATCTGATCTGTTGGTTGGTCAGAATTCTCCAATTTTAACTCTATTTGCCTTCCTTTGCCTCCTTTTTGAACAAACTATTGTTTAAGAAATGTGGCATCTCTACTTACCACAACCTTTTGTGATGCAGGCAATAAAAATAATATCCAAAACTATCTTTTGGATATCCAACAAATTGATCCTTTTCTGATCTGGTTTCCAATTTATCAGTGTTCAACTTTTTGATACAAGCTGGACAACCCTAAATCTTATCATGCTTAAGACTTGGTTTTCTTCCATGCCATATCTCATAAGGTGTGGAAGATACTGATTTTGATGGAATCCTATTCAGAATATGCAAAGCTGATTCTAATGCAAATCCCTAAAAGGAGATTGGTATATCAGTATAGCTCATTATACTTCGTACCATATCCAATAGGGTGCGATTTCTCCTTTCAGATATACCATTCAACTGTGGTGTTCCTGGATGAGTCAACTAGGAAACAATATCGTGCTCTCTCAAGTATTCATCAAATTCAGTACTCAAGTATTCACCTCCACGATCTGATCGAAGAGCTTTAATACTCTTTCCTGTTTGATTTTCTACTTCAGATTTATATTCTTTGAACTTTTCAAAGGATTCATGTTTGTATTTCATCAAATACAAATACCCAAACCTTGATTTAACATCAGTAAAGGTAATAAAATAATGAAAACAGCCTCTAGTCATTTCTCTAAATGGACCACATACATCACTATATATTAGTTTCAAAATATTTTCAGCTCTTAGCCCTTTCAAACAAAGGATGATCTGGTCATTTTTTTCTTGAAGGCAGGATTCACAAGTTGGAGTAGGTCCAAAACCTAATGAAGATAAAATCCTCATTTTCTCCAACCTTGCAATCCTATCTTCTGCAACATGACCTAACCTTAAGTGTCAAATATATTTTGAACTTGAGTTGATTTTCACCATGGCATTGCATTCTTTTAGATTGCTATACTCTGGCCAGTTCCTTTTTCAGTGCCCATCTTGCTGGCAGTGGAAACACTTTCTTTTGCCTCCATCAACTTTAGTCTTCCCTTTCTATTTAGCTATTTTCTTGGAAGGACCAGGAATCTGAGGTTTTTTTTTCTTATTGCCCTTTTTCTTGTTGGACTTTCCAGCAGAAGAAGATGCAATCAAAGCTACCTCTTTTCCTTTATTGCCCGACATATTCTTTTGGGCAATAACCAGCATGTTGGGTAAACCTGCCAAGGTCCATTCCTGTTTAGTCATATGGAAATTTGTTACAAAATTCCTAAAAAACTCAGGAAGGGACTGAAGGATTAAATTCATTTGCAGTTGGAAATCCATGTTGAAGTCAAGATGTTCCAGCTGCTCAATCAGCCGAATCATCTTGTGGACATGATCCCCAACATTCTGTCCCTCAAACATCCTCATGTGGAACAACTGTCTAGATATCTCATACCTAGCATTCCTATTGTGCTCACCATACAACTCTTGTAGGTAAAGGAGGATCTCACTCGCACTATGCATATTCTCATGCTGCTTCTGTAACTCATTACTCATTGAAGCAAGCATGTAAGACTTGGCTCTCATATCATGCTCCTTGCACTTGTCCAAAGTTTCATGTTCCTCTTGTGTGGCCTCTAGAGGTAAGGGACCAGGAACCTGTGAGTCTAGAACATATCCTATATGTTCAAGGTTCAGGAAAAGCTTGAAATTTCTTAGCCAATTAGATAGATTAGGTCCTGTTAACCTATTGCGATCAAGTATGCTTGCAAGGATATTGGATGGTGGTGGTTGTTCTATGCTCATTATTATCAGAAAATTAACTGCAAAAAATAACAAGATTAATTAGTAAATGTATCACGTATTTAACCAAAATGATTATGGTCTTTTAATCAAATTGGTCCTCCCACTAACTTAGCGAATCCTACACTTCCAAAGTAGAAAACGAAAATCCTAGTTGGATGAATTTTTAGTGGGTGATTGAGTTCTTATAATCCTATTGATCATCCTCAAGCACATCCATTATTGGAATTATAATAAACTATAAGTGAGCAACTCCTTACCCATCACATCTCATGTGAGGTTCAATTGTTTACCTAGCCCCTAATGCTCAAAATCTCAGGCACATCCATTATTGACTTATCTTGCATTAGTTAAGTTGATCCCATTGAGCCAGTAAATATGCAAATAATTTTAATGTCCTCAGGCACATCCATTATTGGTCACCAAACCATTTACATATTTACAACATCTCATGCTTAACAATTATTCTTAAGAAAATCTCCAAAATTAATTGCATCATATGCAAATATTTAAAATTTCTTAAAATAATTACCTCAATGGAGGGCCCATGTTATAATTACTTTAATTATACAATTTCCAACTTAATCATTTGTTTGGAAGATTTTGTGGTCGTCCTAATTACTAATTAAGGTCTCACTTTGCACATTATCCAATTAGCATGCATATATCATATACTTGCATACATTTCCATACATCTCATGCATTCATGGATAATAAATATGGCATGATCATGGACTTTCTAAGGGATTCAATTCTGAGCCACCAAGAATTGAATCAGGGCATTCCTAGGTGCATTTTATTCATTCATATTACAAGAGTTGCTGAATGAATATATAATCAACTCTTGATCTTAAATTCCTCCCACTGTAACACCAATGCTCTTGACCTCCTTGATCTTCTTGCAATCCAATTACATAGTAATCCTTGGCATACCAAGGCGAATTTATAAGAACTAAATAAATAAAATTACAACCCAAAAAATATTACAACCTTTATAATACATGCCCAAAATAAATTAAAATAAATTAATTAATTTATAACCCAAAGAAACATAAAAGAAATAAATCCAATCACATTGGTCTTTTATTGTCTATGATCATCCATCATGCATATCACTATTTAACAATTAAATAAAATATACATAGTTAAATTAAATTAAATATCTCATATTCAACTTGAAAATCCAGATTTGAATATGATTTAAACAAATTTAAAAATTTAGATTTGAATCACATTCAAACAAATTTAAAATTCAGATTTGAATCACATTCATACAAATTTAAAAATTCAGATTTGAATTACATTCAAACAAATTTAAAAATTCAGATTTGAATCACATTCAAACAAATTAATTCAGATTTGAATCACATTCAACCAAATTTAAAAAATTCAAATTTGAATCTCATTCAAACAAATTTAAAAATTCAGAATTGAATCTCATTTAACCAAATTTAAAAATTCTGATTTGAATCTCATCCAAACAATTTTAAAAATTTATATTTGAATCTCATTCAAAAAAATGAATTAAAATTTAATTGTGTGATTAAAAATGTTAATTAAACACTTTAATTAGTCATGGGCCTCATTATGGGCCTTGGAACCAAGCTCACAAACAAACCCAAAAATCATGTGCATGGTTAGATGGATCAAACCATGCGCACTAATAATGCCTTCATCAAGCCGCTACCTTTTTCATTGCAACCAGCAATGATTTATTTATCTCATGGTCAAATCACATAATTAAATCATATAATCAACAATCTAAATGGCAAATATAGTGGCTTTGATACCAATTGTAGGAGCGGAAGCATGAAAAACATAAGTTTAGATCATTGAATTTAAAAATTTTTCATCTAGGGTCACATGTATCATGCAAGATTCATTTTTATCTATTTGATTTCAATGATAAACAACATATTAAAACTCTTTTAATATGTTTTTGGATACACATTTGCCATTTAAGATTTTAGAATTAACAGATTAATTTATTAGAACCCTAGATTAGATCAAGAATAAGTGCACTAACCTTTTTGATGCACTGCAGTGTGTTTGGCACCTTTGGGATGTGCCTAGGACACCAGATGTTGTCCCTCTAGCTTGTCCACACCAAGATCACCAATGGCAGCCCCTTGAACAGCTTCTCAAGCCTTTCCAATCAATTAGAAATTCAAGTTTTTCCTTTTGAGAGATTATAGATGTATACAGGACATTAGAAACTATTTCTAGTATTTTTAATTCAAGAGAATGTTTGCTATTCTCTTTGAATTGATGAGAGATGAAGAAGAAGAGAAGGGAGAGGTGCTTTGGGTGGTGGCACCAATGAGACAAATAGCATATTGTATTTTTTTTCTTTTCATTCTTTCCATTATATAGCTAGGTCACCACTTAAAACCCTTGCCACATGTTACCTTTTGATTGGCTCTTAGTTTAATTGACCCAATCATATTGTGCCAAGTGTCAAACTAAAATTTAATCTTGTCTTTGATCATCTTACATGATTAAAAGACAATTGGTAAGATTATGTGTAACATCCTAGGCAAATCCCACATCGACAAAACACGGGAGAGATGCTGGGTATATAAGTTGATGGTTTGTAACCCCTATTAACGCGTTTTAAAACCGTGAGGGCTTCGGCCCAGAGTGGACAATATCACTAGTGGGCCGGGCCATTACATTTGTGGTATCAGAGCCGCTCCGCGTGCAACCTTGAACGATGGTGGGGCAAACCTCAGCGAGGACGCTGAGTCCCATAAGGGGGGTGGATTGTAACATCCTAGGCAAATCCCACATCGACAAAACACGGGAGAGATGCTGGGTATATAAGTTGATGATTTGTAACCCCTATTGACGCGTTTTAAAACCGTGAGGGCTTCGGCCTAGAGCGGACAATATCACTAGTGGACCGGGCCATTACATTTAATGGCCCGGCCCACTAGTGATATTGTCCGCTCTGGGCCGAAGCCCTCACTGTTTTAAAACGCGTCAATAGGGGTTAGGAACCTCCATCTTATGAACCCAACATCTCTCCCGTGTTTTGTCGATGTGGGATTTGCCTAGGGTGTTACAATCCACCTTACGGACTCGCTGAGGTTTGCCCCACCATCGTTCAAGGTTGCACGCGGAGCGGCTCTGATACCAATTGTAACGATCGGGAACCAGCCACTAGAGGAATTGTCCGCTTTGGCCATAAGCCTCACGGTTTTGTCCAATAGGTGGAATGGAGAACTTCCCAGGACGTCAACCATCCTAGGATTTCTCTCAAACGAGCACGTTTAACCCTGGAGTTCTTCCAACTCTCCAGGCCATTCCACCAAAAGGCGCCTCTAGTGGTTGGTTCCCGATCATTACATTATGTGTAGTGCCATGTGTCACCATCTCATGGTGCCACATGTTACCCTGTGAAATAACCAAAATACCTTTATGTCTTAATTTTGAGTTCTCAACCTAAAATAATTATTTCTCTTCTTCTAATCAATTTATATCAAATATAAATTAATTAATTAATCTCTATTAATTAATTTCTCATAATTAAATTCATATTTAAACACTTTAAATATAAATTTAACTTATATTATACATCCAATAACTTAGATTTGGTTTCAAACCATGCTAGGGACTTTGCAATCTAATTGCAAACCAAACCTATTTAATTAATCAATTAAACTCTTTAATTAATTAATTAAATCATATTTAATTTGGTGATTACTTGTGTATGTGTGTGACTCACTAGGCTCATCACTAATTAGCAATGAGACATGATATCAACTCTTAATATCATCAGAACTCTTTCTTACCATAAATGATTTCTCTAAATCATTTTATGCAGCTCATAAACTATGGTTAACACCTAGCATAGCATGCCATAGCCACCCAATCAGTAATAAGGTTTACCTTAAATGAACCTATAATAATATGTTACCATGCACTAGAATCTCTGTTACAAAATCCCAATTCGAGCTGGAGTCATGGTTTATGTCAAACCCCATTTACTATGAATATTATGTTCTCTTTTAATTTCAGTTCTTGATTAAAAAGATTTTCTCATCAGAAACTCTTTTCTGATTAAATCTATCTATCCTGGCCAGGAACTTGAAACATTAAGAATAATTAAATGAACATAGGATTTTATCCCTATTTACTTAGGGTAACAGATTCCATCTTGATCAACACCTACCTCCATATATAACTAATAGGAGCCAACACATGCCCATATACCCATACACAATGCAAGTATGAAAGCAGTATCAAACTTAAACCACCTATATATAAGATAACTGTGCTATCTCAGGTCTAAAGATTATATGCACTGATATGATTTATGACAATACATTAATAAGAGTGAACTCCATGTGCGTGTCATAAATGTCACTGGTTCAGCCTACTTATCATGTATAAGTGCCTATCATGTTTGTTATATGGCATGAGACTCACAATTCTATCTTATTTACATCTCATATAAATAACTTGGGAACAAACATGATTACAATCTTTAAGGATAAGTCATGTCCTTATTGTGAAGTATCCTCGATTGTGAATCAATTTATGATACTTTGTGCTAGAAATACTATCACTCATATTCTTAAAAACTTAATAATAGTATTTCTAACAAAATATCAATGGACCTTTTCTATTACACATAAATATATTATGTAAATGGAAAAGTGAAAATGCCTTTTATTAATAAAACATGTACAAGATATATATTAAATGATATACTCTACGGCATACTACTAACAGTCATGCTAAGTGTGAATAAAAAATAATTTCAAATCATAATATTTAAATATTTCATACAAACCACAAATCACATTTTATCTCAAAATTTCTATTTACAACATAGGCAACACACAAATTTTCAAATAAAATTCCCAATGCCAAAACAATAAAAAATTATTCATAACTCTTATTCAATTAGCTTTTTAATAAAAACAATGAATTTAAAATGTTGTGCACAAACCTGATTTGAGTCGCCTATAGGTCTTGACTCAATGTTCCTTATGCTTCTCAATATCCTTTTCAACTGAAACACACAATTTACAGTGTTTCAGTATCATATCTCATAATAATTCTAATATGTTGCCAATATAGTACATTTTATAATTCTCACAAGTTGGCATTTATTACCAATTTTATTTATAAGGCTTTATTGTATAGTAATGGTAAATTTCTAGATTTTGTATGCTAGATTTATCTAGCTAAATGTCTTGTTTCCCTTGGTTTTTAGGTTCTAGTCAAAAGAGAAAATTTGTAGGTCTATGTCTTATTGAATTTTTGCCACTAATTTCAAGTCATTCTGAGTTGTATAGACCAAGATATGGTCAATTTACTAAAGCTGGATATATTGCATTTTTAATGCAAAGTTAGGTCAATCCAATTCTGGCAGATTTTGTGACTGAACTTATGCAAGCAAATTGACTTGGTAAATGGAATTTCTGAGTTCTGTGATCTTCACAAAAGATGTAGCCCTATGTCTAATCTTTCAAACAGTATAAATTTTAGTTCATTTGGACCTGTTTTGAGTGAGTTATGGCCAAAAGACTGACTACTGTTCATATAGTCAGATTTTAGGGTTACCAAGTTTGGAATTTCGGATTAGGTCAATTTTACGGGTAGTTTCCGGACAGAATTTCGGAAATATTCTACATGAAAGTTGGCCTATTTTATGTCTAGTTTTGCCTCCAATTGGCCTCATACCAATTGGGGTCACACAATTAGGGTTATATGTTCAATTACATACTGCCCTTAAACATATTGTTCAAACACCTATCAATTGCACATTCACCTTGCTATAAGTCCATTCCTCATACCCAATTCTGAATTGGTAGCATATCATAACCATTCATTACATCACATTTTGGTCAACTTGGGCAGAATATAACAATTCTCAATACACCAATTACAACTCAGAATTACAAGTCCAATTTTAACAATACATACACATGAATATACCTAATTAACACATCTAATTTCCAATAATAATTTACATACATATTTCTCAACCTTTGGTACCATAATTCACCAAAAATTTTCATGAAATTAAACATTCTTCAATGCACCACAATGCTGCCGAATTGCTCAATTCACAAGGCCCTCACAATTCCTTCCAAAAACCCCAAAATTCAATTGTTCAAATACTCAATTCAAACACATATATGCTAATTACACTCTAGCACATTTAAGCACTTTAATCAATCCTTTAAATCACCATTTTCATAAAAAATTAAACCAAACTTCCATGAACATGAAACTATCGAAAATGGAGCATCTCCATAACTCATCAAATTCCTCAAATTCTTCCATAATCTAACTCACCACAACTTAAGTTACAACTTTAATGAAGCAAGAATTGAAAATAAGCACTTACCTATTTTTGAAGCTTGTTAAATCTTCTCTAAAACTCCTTCCTTTTGCTCCCAATATGCTGCCCAAGGTATGAGGATAAAGTTTAGTGAAGGAAAATATAGGAATCAAGGCTTGGATCATGGAGATTTTGGCTTTGAAATGAGACGGCCATGGGAGGATTTTGAGAGGTTGGTTTCGGCCAAGATGAACTTTGAGGAAGAAGAATGTGTTGCAGAATGTTAGTGGAGAATTCTAATTTCTTAAGCTTTATATAGTGCTTAGTGGTCTACTAACACCATTAAAAAAAATTAAGTTAATGTTAAACTTTTATTTATTCAACATTATACCCCATAATTTTCCTTATTTATACAACACATGAAATTTCATTTTTCATGGCATTTTCAAAATTCAAAACTACTTATTTTCCATGGACATTTAGGTCAAAAGTCAGTTCTAGGTGTCAATTGACCAAAATGCCCCTTTTCGGGTTACATTTCCTATTTTTTGGTAACACCGATTTTTATTAATTTCTTGATTTTTTTTTCATTTTTATTTGTAATAATTCATTAATTTGACATTTCTAATGTCTATTACACCTCATTAGGCCTTCAGTTATGTCTCAAAATTTAATTCTGAGGGTTCCCTGCGGTCCTGGGGTCAGCAATTGCTTTCACCGTAACTTCCCGGTGCGGTCACCCATCGCTATGGTTTCTGACTTGTTTAACCTAATTACATTTCATCTCTTTTATTTTTCTTGTATTTTCTATTTGACCTTCTGGTACTTACTATTTATTCTCATTCAGGGCTTTACTAGGTGACTTAATTGTGATTCTAATTCTCTTAACTATCCAGACCGACACCAATTACCAGAACAGTGAAATATACCAGGCTATGCATATAGGGTTGTTACATACAAGCTACTTACCAGCTCTAGTAATAAGGCAGTTCGATTCCATCATTCCATGCACGAAAGAATTTCTCCCAGTTCATTTCTAGAATGAAGCCAGTAAAGGGGATAAACTGAAGCTCTTGAGGAAGTCTTGGGAGAGAATAACCTTAATGGACCGGTCACCTAAGGGACCAAGCACAACAGAAGGTTACCCCATGTGGAGGGAAAAGAGAGAGGGAGAATATAAGGTTTCTAAGTTGATGGGTCCTGAAAATAAATCGCCTCAGAGGGCCATTATTGAGGGTTACTCTGAAGAAGCTCATGCCAAGTTAGAAATTCACTTCCAAAGTGTGATGCTTAAGAACCAACAGTTGAAGGAATGAGTTGAGCAACTAGAAGCAGAGAAAGATCAGTCAACCCAAAGCATTCAAAAAGCTGTGAAAAGTGAAGGAAAAAGAGTCAGAGAAGAAGTAGTGGCAACACCAGCAGAATATGAGAAGTACAAAGCTCAGTGGGAACGAGAGAAGTCCATGCTCAAAGGAAAAACAAAGGAGGCCAGGATGCAAAACAACAAATTACAAGAAGAGCTTAATCGTCAGAAGATGCTAATGGCCAAGTATAAGCAGGAAAACAATATGAAATAGATTGAATTTGATGGGCAAGCACAATTGATCAGTGATATTCTAAAAGAGTGTTCCAAGGGAAAAGTTGAGAAAGAGCGCCAAGCTGATCTCTGTCATAAACTAAAGGAAAATGTTGGCAGGCTAGAAAGGATGGTCGTCCTAGGAAAACAAGAGTTATTACCAGAATCATAATATACCCTGCGTACATTCAATCCGGCAAGATAAGAAGAGAGGTTGTATGAATACCTTAAAAAATGTCACAGCTTCCTAAAGAATCTTCCTGAACCTAGACAATAGTTGGATTCTATAATGCGTTTGATTGTAGACAATTAAGGTTTCTAATACAATGAAATTCTAATGCAATGAAAGAATGATGTGAGACATGTTTTGTGCCTTGAGATGGTAATGAATGAATAGCATGACCCTCGTAAGATCTTTGCTCATTAGGGTTATGCAAAAAGTTATGTTTGTTACATAAACAAGTATCATAGACACATACATGATCCTGTCATTCATGTTTGGACTGTTGAATGATACCATTGGGTTGGCAATTTAAATTACCCTTTTACAAACGAAGACACGACAATCAAGTCATCACCTTATCCTTTTAATAGAAAAAAGATAATTAAATAAAATAAGCTATGTAAAATGAACTAACAAGCACACTCTTTACAGGGGAAAGTCAATATTGCTCGATTCAAAGCAAATCTAGTGAAATTATCTACTGCCCTGTTAAAAGTTTACCTAACCTGAGCTCGAATAAGAAGGATAATGGAAGAACAAGAGTAGGTTCAAAGTCTGCAAGGGCAAGTTTCTGAACTAAAAGAACAAGTCTCAGAACTAATGTAAATGATGAGAGAGATGGCCCGTAGTAAAGAAGTGAAAGCTCCACTTCATGATCCAAGTCTGCAAATAAGTGCCCCATCAATAACAACTAGAGATTCAAATCCCTAATGTTTCCTGGACCAAGCTTCAACTTCCTTCACATTCCAACACTCGAACACCAAGCCAACAGTCGCTAATCCACAAGTTTCCACATTTCAAGTAAATAAGCCAGCTTTTCCTATTAACCAGTCCCACTACCAAAACCTTCCTTGTACTGAATATTACCTACCAGTTCCCAATACATTGGAGGAATGGACTGGAATAGGCAAAGAGAAGGAGAAAGTAGAGAATGAGAAGCTAACAACACTAGAAAAGCATCTTAGGGCTATTGAAGGTTTAAATATGTATGGTTTAGTTGATGTGGCAGCTCTACAGTTAGTGCCCAAAGTTATGATGCCCCTGAAATTCAAAATTCTAGAGTTTGAAAAGTATAGTGGCAATGCAAATACACAGATTCATCTGGCCACTTATATAGCTAAAATGTCAGCACTAACTGATGATGACAAGTGATTGATTCATTTCTTCCATGAAAGTCTTTCTGGCCTAGCTCTGCATTGGTATGTTCAGCTAGATAGGAGTAAATTATACTCTTAGAAAGACTTAGCTGATATGTTCCTAAAGCAATACAAGTTTCACTGTGATGTAGCCCCAACCAGGAGAGATCTCCAAAATTTGGTGCAGAAAGAAGGAGAAAGTTTCAAGGAATACGCTCAGAAGTGGAGAGAAAAGGCTACATAAGTATATTCGCCAGTAATAGACAATGGGCTTTGTTTCATGTTTATTGAAACGTTAAAAGCTCCTTATTTCAACTTGATGATCGGAAACACTTCATAAAACACCTACCATCCTCGGTTCCCTCCCCAAAGCCTAATGGTAGCCAATGTTCCCCCACAATTCCCACACAATTCTCATCCCCGCTCATAATTTCCACCACAAGCCACCTACACCCCTAGACTACTAACCCAACCAACTCTTTTTATCTGACCACCAACTCTCTAAGCCAATCCTAGACTACCCAGGAATCCTGACCTACCACTGTCATTGCCTTTAAGTGAAATTTATCGCTACCTTCTGAGCATTAACCAAATCGTCCCCATACCACTAGACCCCTTACAACCACCCTACCCTAGATGGTATGATCCTAATGCTCGATACGAGTACCACAGTAAGGCAGTTGATCATTTAACTGATAACTGTGGGGCATTAAAAGGCAGGGTACAATCCCTTATTAGAAACGGGTGGTTAAAGATAAAAGGCAGTGGTGCAACTCCAAATGTGGGAACGAATCCCTTGCCTAACCATGATGCGAAGGATGGTAAAAATGTGAATGTGATAGAAGTCGTAGATGATGCTCAAACACCTGAAGTTGAACAGTTGGTTTCATGCTTTAAACAAATTTTTGAATTTATTGTCAAAGAGAGGTATCTTGACCCGAGGATTACGAAATTTGGAAATGACCAATCAAGATCAGGGTGTGCCTATCATGGGGGCATACCAGATCATGTAATTGCATATTGCAAAGAGTTTAAATATGAGGTGGCCAAATTAATAACGCTTAAGATCTTGAGGTGCCAAAAGAAGCTGAAATTAAAGGAAGAAAGGGAAATAAATACAATTGAAGAAGATCAGGGTGGTCAAAAGCCCAATATTATGTTTTCTTCCCCCCAGTACCAACCACATCAACATCCCCAAGAGTTATCATCAAGACACCCGCATAACTCTCGGTGATCAATACTCACATTATGCCATGGAATTATAATTTTCAAGTCTTCACACAAGATGCTTTGAGCAGTTCCTCCATTCCTGCCCTCAACCACACTTATACCTAAGCAATCACTTCACCCAAACCATACTCTACATCCTCTTCCCATTTCAAACTCACTTTTACAGGGCCAACCTTCCTTAAAAGCAACATAGCTTTCAACTGGTCGACGAGCCAACTGAAGCCTAGCCCTATCTCCTAGCTTATGAAGCCTATCATTAGCCCACTTATACTAGAGGGGGAGATAAAGTACATTACAAGGAGTGGAGTGGGAGGTGTTACGGCCCGTACGAACCAGAAAACAAAAAAGGAAAGGGGAAGGTAGAAGAAGTGGGTGCTAGGGAAATAGATAAAAGAGAATCTAGCGAAAAGAAGGATAAAGATGAGCTGTTCTTGCAAATAATGAAGCAAAGCGTATATGATGTAATTGAGCAATTAAAGAGAACACCTGCTAGAATTTCATTGCTGTCACTAATTTTGAGCTCAAATGTGCATCGCCAAGCATTACAAAGGGTTCTAAATCAAGTCTTTGTGACTCCCAACATCATGCAAGGACAAATTAAGAAGATTATCGGACAAATTCAAGTATCAAATTTTATCAACTTTTCAGATGAAGAAATTGACCCTGCTGGTTTGAAGCACACTAAAAATTTACTTGTGACTGTAAAATGTAAAGGATACACAGTAGCAAAGGTTCTGATTGATAATGGATCTATGCTCAATGTGTTACCGAGTGCCACCTTGGCTAGGCTCCTCATCGAACCATCGTTAATACACCAAAGCATTATGATAGTAAGAGCCTTCGATGGTACAAAGAGAGATGTATTAGGAGATATAGAGCTGCCACTCCAAATTGGAGCTTGTACTTTTAACGTTACATTCCAAGTGATGAACATTGAGCTAGCTTACACCATCTACTAGGGAGACCATGGATTCATGCTACCAATGCCGTACCCTCTTCCTTGCACCAAAGAATCAAGTATATCATGAACGGGAAGATAGTTACTATTAAGGGGGAGGAAGCCCTACTGGTCACTAAGCCTCAGTTTGTTTCATATATAAAAATGATTGAACAAGCAATGGAGAGCTCTTTCCAAGCTCTAAAATTACAAGGGGTATCCAGAAGCGACAGGGGAATCACTGGCATAGTGGCAAAGGTGATATTGAGGAATGGTTATGAGGAAGGGAAAGCATTAAGCACCAGGTTACAAGAGATTGTTGAGCCCATAACTATTATCCAGAGAAGGGGGCACTTTGGGCTAGGATATGATGAGGATGTTTTGATGGATGGAAGGTTCAGGATGAGATACATGCTTCTTGACCAGCGATTTGATCAGCTAACTGGACAAGAGGGAGTTATTCCCCAAATTCAAGATATCTTCACCCACCCATTGCCAGTCTTTGAAGAAATTGATGAAGAAGGGGAAAAGCCTCTGTCAGATATATCCATTAATGTCCTGCAGTTGAATCTTATACCAAAAATGTTGATTTTGCAAATGGAGGAGAACCAGAAGCTTGACAACTAGGAAGCAAAGGATATCCCAATTTTTTTCTTAAAGTAATATATATTTAATTACCAATACTTGATCACTTAGTCCATAGTGTCAAGTGAAATTTTATAAATGGACATTCTCTTATGATTAAACATTAATGAATTAATAGCGCATTTTCCAAAATTTTAAGTCCAACTGCTTCCTTTTCATTTTGTCTTTTCTTTGCTTAATAAAACTATTTGTTAAATTCCATTCTTTAATCGCCCTATTTCAATTTCTTTAGGATTGATGATCAACTAAACCATAATAACTCAATCAACATAGATATTTCTCATATTAACTTCAAAGGACCCATAATTACCATAGATACTAGTGATTCTAAAGAAGAGGAAGAGTGTATATCCCTGAGGAAAATATTAGAACGGAAAAAATTAGATAGACCTAGTCTCATGCCCTATGGAGAAGGGATGAATACCTTAAATTTGGGGACATAACAAAATAGGAGAGAGCTCAAGGTGGTAGATTATGAAAAGTTGGAGGATATGATTTAGTTGTTACGGGAATTCACGAATGTATGTTCTTGGAGCTACGATGATATGCTAGGTCTAGACCCTCAAATTGTAACTCACAAAATACCTTTAATTCTAGGGGTAGTGCCAGTAAAGCAGAAACTGAGGAGAATGGATCCTACCACACTACTAAAAGTCAAAGAAGAAATTAAAAAATAGTACAATGCGTCCTAGAAGTTATAAAATACCCTGAATGGATGGCAAATGTAGTTCCAATAATTAAGAAGGATGGTAGGATGAGAGTCTATATTGATTACAAGGACCTCAATAAGGCTAGTTTAATAATGCAATTCCACATATAGACGTGTTGGTTAATAATGCAACGGGACTGGGAAGATGTTCATGTATCGATTGAGCCTCAAGGTATAATCAAATTCTGATGGATGAGGCAGATAAAGAAAAGACGGCCTTTATCACTCAATGGGGGGTATTTTGTTACAAGGTTATGCCTTTCAGGCTAAAGAATGATGGAACAACCTATCAACGTACCATAGTCACATTATTCCATGATATGATGCATAAAGAAGTAGAAGTTTATGTGAATGATATGATCATTAAGTCAAGGAGAATGGAGAGCCATGTAAGAGTATTGAAGAAGGTGTTTAAAAGGCTAAGGAAATATAAGCTGAAATTAAATCCAGCAAAATGTGTTTTCAGAGCAAAATTAAGAAAACTGTTGGGATTTATAGTTAGTGAGAAAGGGATAGAAATTGACCCAGATAAAGTCAAAGCTATTTAAGAAATGTCATCCCCAAAGACAAAAAGGGATGTGCGTAGCTTTCTGGAAAAATTGAATTACATCTCTAGGTTCATCTCTAATCTCACTACTAAAGTTGAGCTAATCTTCAAGTTACTAAAGAAGAATACCACTGCAAAATGGGATGAAACTTGTCAAGAGGCTTTTGAAAATATCAAGCGGTATTTGTCAAATCCACCCATCTTAGTTCCCCCAACAACTGGTAAACCATTAATCTTATACATGACTGTCCATCAAACCTCTATGGGTCGTGTTCTGGGGCAACATGATGATACAGGAAGAAAGAAAAGAGCCATTTACTATTTAAGCAAAAAGTTCAATGAATGTGAGGTGTGGTATTCATTTATAGAAAGAACATGTTGTGCGCTAGCTTGGACAGTGAATCGGCTCAAGCACTACATGTTGAACTATAAAACCTGACTCATCTTCGGGATAGATTCGATCAAGTACACCTTTGAAAGCCCACTCATACTCGAGAGAATAATAAAGTGACAAGTCATACTCTCACAATATGACATTGTCTATATGACGAGGAAGGCGGTAAAAGGAAGTGTGATAGCAGACCTCCTAGCAAAAAATCCAATTGATGATTATGAGGTGCTAGATTTTGAATTCTCTGAATGAGCATATCAATGCAATAAGTGAGGAAACTGAGGGGCAAAATGATATATGGAAGATGTATTTCGATGGTGCAGTTAACCTCTCTAGTAATGGGATTGGAGCAATACTGGTATCTACAGACAGGAAACATTTCCCGATGGCAGTCAAGCTGATATTTGAATGCACCAATAATATCGCAAAATATAAGGCCTGTGTGAGCGGTTTGCAAGCTACTATTGAAATGAAAGTAAAGAAATTAGAGGTATATGGAGACTCAGCCTTGATCATCAACCAAGTAAAGGGAAAATGGCAAACCAAAGACCCAAAACTAGTTCCATATCAGAAGTATCTCTTGGAATTAATCAAAAAGTTCAAAGAAATCCTCTTTACTCATTTGGGTCGTGATAAAAACCAATTCAAAGATTCCTTAGCCACATTAGCAGTCATGACTCAAATGAAAGAGGGGCAAAAAATGCAGTTGTTGCAGATAAAAGCAAGGGGTGAGCCTGCATACTTCCTTATGATTGAAGAGGAGATAGACAGTAAACCCTGATATTACAACACTCAGTAATACATCAAAACCAGAGAGTATCCTCCAGGGGTAAGTAGAAACGAAAGGAGAATGATTAAGAGGTTGGCATTAAGGTATTTAAGGTATTTTCCCAGTGGTGAAATCCTATATAAAAGAAACTTTAATAGAGAATTGTTCAGGTGTGTGGATGCAAATGAGGCTAAAAGGATTCTTTTTAAACTCATTAAGGGAATTGTGCCACCCATGCCATAGCTAAGCAAATCTTACGGTGAGGATACTATTGGACTACTTTGGAAAGGGACTATATCAAATACTTTCAAAAATGTCACAAGTGTCAAATTTATGCTGACCGGATAAACGTCCCACCTCATCAACTTTACAATTTGGTAGCTCCATAACCATTTGCAGTGAGGCATCGATGTTATTGGCCCAATCACCCTGAATGCTTCCAATGGTCATAGGTTCATTCTGGTGGCCATTGATTATTTTACTAAATGGGTAGAAGCTGCCTCGTATGCCCATGTCACTCAGAATGCATTCGTAAAGTTTCTCAAGAATAACATCATCTGCAGATATAGCCCTCCCAACTAGATTATTACTGACAACGTGAAGAATTTGAATGGTTCAAATGTCTAGAAGCTGTGTGACCAGTATAAGATCCGTCACCTTAACTTTTTGCCTTATCGACCCCAAATGAATGGAGCTATGGAAGCTGCCAATAAGAATCTCAAATGGATAATTGAAAAGATGACCATCACTTATAAAGATTGGCATGACATGCTTCCATTCACCTTCTGTGCATACCAAACTACAATAAGAAAGTCGACTAGAGCAACTCCATATTCATTAGTGTATGGCATGGAAGCAGTTTTACCAATTGAAGTGGAAATTCCCTCTCTACGGATCTTAATAGAGACAAAGTTGGATGAAACTGAATGAGTCAAAACAAGACTCGATCAGCTCAATCTGATTAATGAGAAAAGATTAGCAGCAGTTTGTCATGGATAGTTATACCAGGCTAGAATGGCTAGGACTTTTGATAAGAATGTATGATCACGAGAATTCCAGCATGGAGACCTTATTCTGAAGAAAATACTGCCAAATCAAATTGATCCTTAGCGTAAATAGTCACCCACTTATGAGGTACCATATGTGGTAAAAAAGGCATTTTTCGGTGGTGCTTTGATCTTAACCCACATGGATGTAGAAGAATTGTTAAAACTAGTAAATGCAGATGCTGTAAAGAGGTATTATGCCTAACAAAAAAAAAAAAAGGGGAGGGTAGCGATGAAAACCTGAAAGGGCACTTTTAGCAAAATGAGAGAAAGAAGGCGAAAACATGTAAGGGCACTTTCTGCAAAATAAGAGAATGATGAAAATCCGAAAGAGCATCCTGAAAAGTGAGTTATAAAAAAAATTAAAAAAAATAACTAGGAGTGAAAACCTAAAAAGGCGCTCCTAGTAAGTCAAGAAACAGACAAATAAAGTTAGGTGATAGGATCAAAGTTAGAAGGCAACAAGTGACCATGGCACAAGGTTCTTCTCGTATTACTAGTATCTCTGGCAATGAAGGGTCCTAATAGTTGATTAAAAGGAATTCGTGAGACTTCCCTTACCTTTTCTTCCAAGAATTGTATACCTTTCATATATTCTTATTTCTCATCACCAAAAATCATAATGTCAATTTTTCTTACATGGCCCACTAGCCCATTTATCATAGAATTTGCGTTGTTAACTTATTAATGTTTTATTATAAGGAATGAATTTAAACATTGGTAACTCTCTATATATTGCTTTGAGATTGCAGGGGATAAAAGTCAATGAACAAACAACATACTAACGCAAGATACTACCAAAGAGATTAGGACTTAAACTATATATATAAAAAAAAATGTAAGGGTTAAAACCTGAAAGGACACACCTAGAAAAAGAAGAGAAAGAATGCGAAAACCCATAAGGACGCTTTCTGCAAAATGAGGGAAGAATGAAAACCTAAAGGGCATCTTGAAAAAGTGAGTTAAAAAAAAAAAGGCACTCCTAACAAAGAATGTGAGAATTGGAAAAGCCACTCTCTATAACGAGGAGCCTCTGAATGACCAAGAGGAAGGGGAACCTTATCTTTGGGTTTATTTTCAGTTCTCCCATCAATCATTCGGCTTCAGGTTCATGATTAAGTAAACTTTTGACCAAGTAGAGTTCCCTCACCAGGTTTGCTTTTAAGATCGAACATTCAAACTTTCATAATTAAACTTATGGTAAATTTGCTAGATAACAAAGCTTGAAATCAACCTATTTGTTTAAGTATACTAGTAATCATTTGTTCTTAACATCCTGCAATATTTAATTTCCTCTTATCAAGCTCTAGATTCAAGATCCAAGTTGATTTTAATTTTCTACAATTTAATTTCCTGTTATTAACCTCTTGATTTAAGATCCAAGTTGATTTTAATTTTTGGCAATTTAATTTCCTTCTATCAACCTCTGGATTCAAGATCTAAGTTGATTTTAATTTCATGTAATTTATTTTTATGCAATTTAATTTCCTACTATCAACTTCTGAATTCAAGATCCAAGTTGATTTTAATTTTATGAAATTTATTTTGATTTTAATTTTATGCAATTTATTTTTATATTGATTTTAATTTCCTGTAATTTAATTTCTTATTATCAACTTCTGGATTATAGATCCAAGTTAATTTTAATTTCTTGCAATTTAATTTCTTATTATTAACCTCTGGATTCAAGATCCAAGTTAATTTTAATTTCCTGCAATTTAATTTTTTATTATCAACCTCTAGATTCAAGATCTAATTTAATTTTAATTTCATGCAATTTACTTTTATGTTGATTTTAATTTTCTGTAATTTAATTTCTTGCTATCAACCTCTGGATTCAACATCCAAGTTGATTTTAATTTCATTAAATTTATTTTTATGTTGATTTTAATTTCTTGTAATTTAATTTCTTATTATCAACCTCTAGATTCAAGATCCAAGTTGATTTTAATTTCATGCAATTTATTTTTATGTTGATTTTAATTTTCTGCAATTTAATTTTCTATTATCAACCTCTGGATCCAATATTCAAGTTGATTTTAATTTCATGCAATTTATTTTTATTTCATCAACCTTTGGATTCTAGATCCAAGTTGATTTTAATTTTCTACAATTTTAATTTCATGTTATCAACATCTGGATTCAAGATCCAAGTTGATTTTAATTTCACCCAATTTATTTTTTATATTGATCTTAGTTTCATGCAATTTAATTTTCTATTATCAACCTCTGGATTCAAGATCTATGTTGATTTTACTTTCATTTTCTGTTATCAACATCTTGATTCAAGATCCAAGTTGATTTTAATTTCCTGTAATTTAATTTCTTGTTATCAATATCCGAATTTAAGATCCAAGTTAATTTTAATTTTTATGCCATCAACCACTGGATTCAAGATCCATATCGATTTTAAGCATTTAACCTGTCAAAAATATGAGTCTATATCTTTACATGTTTTCTATTTAAGGAGAATGAAATTAAAATTTCATTTTCTTTAATGGAAAATATGTGAAGAGGGGCAGTTGTAGACACCATATTTTGGCCGGTCAATAAATTCATCATTTGGCAAAAACGACAATTCTAGTTTAATTAATTTGCAACTGGTTTACATCTATTAAAGCTTTTCAATTTCATGTAGTCAGTTCTAAATCGGGGTCCGATCCTAACATTATCCGATCTCAATAAAGGTTACAATTCTGTTATAGTCCGATCTTGGGATTGCCCGAACTCAATAATATTGGTTTTAAGTTTCATTAAGTTCAATCCTATATATTTGTTCGAGTTTCAGTTTATCGGAAGTTTGAGTGTTGATTATCTGATCTCCAAGCTCATTCTTGTTTTAGTTTTAATTGAAGTTTCATTTCCTGATTTATAACCCAATCTCAATAATTGTTTTTAATTTTGTTCTCTAGTATGATCCTCAGACCATCCAATCGCAATAACGTTCAATTTTATATACTTGCTTACATTTCAATTTTGTTCTCGATTAAAGTTCAGTACTATTTTATCTCCAATCTCTATGTTGTTAGTTCGATCTCTAAAGCTCATTGCATATAATTGAACTTGTAATTTAATACCGGTCATGTGATCATCTGATCTCGATAAGGAAATGAGAAGGACCGATCTTAAAGAAATCTTTTATTTTATTAAACATTTGATATTATATCACTCCGCGGGCGGGTCCTCCCTAGCCCGCTCGTCTGTTACATTATCTACATCCTCTCCCTCCGATACGCTCTCGCTCTCAGCCCCAATACCCGAAGTGAGCTTCTCAAGCAGGTGAAGTCCTCTTCAGGATAGCACTTGATGAGCTCAGCTAGGAAATCGCCATAGGCCTACACATAGTCGTCGGCTTCCTTCTCTAAGGCTTCATTCTCCTTCGTTTTTATCTCCTCAACAAACTTAGCCAGGTAGGTAGTTCGACTAGCTTAGGCATCTTCGAGTTCCTTCCTTAGCCGAGCTATTAGCTCTTCAGAAAACTCTGCTTGTTGCTCTAATTTTATAGTCCGAGCATTCGCGTTTGAGAGCTGGCTCTTAAAAGCCATGGCTTCCTGAACCGCCTCAGAGATCTCCCTCCTCAGAAAGTCCACTACATAGGAAGCCCTCAAGCCTAACTCAAAGAACATAAGCAAAATCCAATTCAAACCCAAGTCAAGCGATAAGAAGAATAAACAAAAGACCAAATAGAAGAATAAGCTGAAATTAGTGAAAAAGGACTTTGATAGAGCAGTCTATGTGGAAGCTAGGAGAATGCACTTTGATGTTCACTTTAAATTCATCAATGAGCCTCATATTTTACTTGTTAAGATTGCTAAGAAGACGGCGAAGAGCCCACAGTTCGGCTTAGCCTGGAAGAACCAATATTCATCATTCTTTTATCGGTCAAACCAATGTAGTTCTTCAAAGACTTTCACCATAGGCTCCGGGCCTTTAGCTCAACATAAACCTCGGAAGGCCAACTAGAGTTCGCCATGAATTTGGATGCAGTTGAGCCATGCAAACTCAATGGTATCTCAAGACATCCTTATAAAATTGATCCAAGGAAAATTACAGCCCGGCTTTGAACTGCTTTTCATAAACCATAATTTGATCTCTCTCCTCGAAAAAGTGATCTGCTCGAAGATCCCTGTGATATCTAATGAGCTCAAAAGCATCGGTTGGGAGATTGTACTCCTGACTGATTTGTGCCAGCTCAAAGCAATTAAGAATTGATGCCACCTCAACCACCGAGAGAGCTTTTTTCCTTAGGATCGGAGCTTGTTCCTGGGTCAGCCCAACGGGCTAGTTAGAGATCGAATGGACCGCTATTTCAATCTTAAGTTGCCCACTTGGTCCGACTCTTCACCCTCATCGAAGGTCCATGAAACGTGTACTGATGGTGGGCTCCCTGCTCTTTGACTATCAGTGTCGCTCATTTTCAGTTGAAGAAAGAAAATGTATGACGAAAAAAGATCAAATACTATACCTTCAATAAAACTGTTACCGGAGATCAAGAACTAGGAAAAGAACTCACCAGAGATTTGAGAGAAGAGAGAGAATGCAAAAATGCAAAATGTGAGAGTGACAGCCTCCCTCCCCCCCTATATATATAGCCCTAGGCATTTAATGCTTACGAGACCCAAAGTGATATCTCGTTTGACACAAATACTTAATGTTTTCCCAATATTCAATGCACACTAGAAGAGACCAGATAAGGATAGATCGGATAAAGGAGATCGGATGAAGGGCTTTTAAGCTACCACAGAGATCGAATTGAAATAATTCGAATAAAGAGTGATGTGGAGAGAACGTAGGTTTTTAAGAGATCAAAAAAAATGACCTCAAAGGGAGACATGACAGATCAAGAGAGATCGGATGAGGATGTTTCAAATGACTGAAGTTCAGTTCAAACAGAAGGACCTGATAAAGAGATCGGAAACCACCATATCAGAAGAATGCCAAACTAAGATTGGGGTAGAAAGGGTGTGTGAGGATTTCAGAAACATCAGTTTGAATCCTAGCCCTTGGTTTGAAAGATTAAATTTTCACCATCAGATTTGAGTTAGTTAAAGCAATTAGGGTATGGTTCAATCTTCACCATTAATCTTACTTGTAAGGATAGATCCGAGCCATTGATTCGAGGCAGTTAAAGCATTTTAGTACGCTTCAGTCTCCATCGTTGATTTTATTTATAAGAACAAATCTCAGGCCCTCGGATCAAAGTAATAAATGCAAATTTGTTACCTTCCAATCCCAACTCTTAATTTGATTTGTAAGGCATAACTCCTAACCATTAGATCAAAGAAGAAAAGGATGGAGGAGTCCTGGATTGATCACTGCCCTTAAATCCTTGGTCACTTTAATTCTTGACCTTTGGATGTTGTCCTTTTAAATCCAAACCCTTCCTCTTTTTCATCTTGAATTCTGGCCCTCCATTTTAAGGCCCCTGTTCCCTATAAATACCCAAAATTTTCACTATTGAAGGGATCATATTCCTAAAAAAATTACTGACAGAATATGAGAAGGAGGCTTTAGAAACATCAGTTTTTTAAACAATCCTCATTGTAGCTTCAGCATCAAATAGCTCACTCTCTCCAAAGTACCCTAACCCATCACTTCTAAAAATCAATTTGATAGTGCTTTGACTCCGTTTCTAAGCTTCATACATTAGAACTCACTTACTCCATCATTGCTAAAGCCCCTTTATAGGTAAAACTATTGACATTTACATGTTTCTTTTAAAAGGGAATAGTTTAAGTCATATCCGCAATATTACGTAAGTTAGAATCTGAGCTCTATAAATATTTAGTCATGTCAAATTCTTAGGGAAATAAGGTTAAAATTGATTCATGCTTGTTTTGTAAATATTACTGTTATGTTATTGTGGTACCAAAAAATATCATTTCTATCATTTTTTTTTAAGAAGTGTAGGATCATAGTTTGGGTTCAGATAAAATAATAGCTTGTATTAAAAGCTTGTTTCTTATTTCGAAGTAGTTTAGGAATAACGGTTTGAGTTCGAATAAAATAATAGGTTGTAGGGCTGAGCAGAATTCAGTTCAAACCGAAAAACCGAACCTAATTAAATCGGTTTGGTTTTAAAATTCAATCAGTTTGATTCGGTTTTATGTTATAAAAATTTCGGTTATTTCGGTTCGGTTCGATTTTGAAGAGAAAAAAATCGGTTAAACCGAACCGAACCGAATAGTAATTTATATAGTCAAATCGAACTAAATTGAACCGAATCGATTTTTGAATTAATTTATTTTTATGAAAATTTTATGAATTATATTTAATTTTATATATATTAATTGTTTAATTTCATTGATTAATGGTTATTAGGTTCAAACTAAAGTTAAAATTAGAGCAAATAACTTGAAAATCAAGTCTAAATTAAAAAATCAAACCGATCGATTTAAATCGAACCGAACTGAAATAGAGCGGTTCAGTTCGATTCGGTTTTCCACCCATTTTGGTTCGATTCGATTTCTAAAATTTACGGTTCGATTTTTATAATTTAATTCGATTCGGTTCGGTTCGGTTCGAACCGAATACTCACCCCTAATAGGTTGTAGTTAGAGTTCGGATGTAATAAATAGAGTGAAGAGAGTTCAGATATGATTGTAAGAGATCGAAAATAATAAAAGCGAGATGCGTGTGACGGGATGAGTTCGAATATTATGTGGTTAGCAAATCCGAGAGATCAGAAATAAAGCACGTATAGCTATCATTTATATGCTTGCATTTATGCATAACAGGGAGTTAGGGAATAGGGCATTTTTGTCATTTTATAGCGTTTTTGCCATTTTATGGTTTAGAAAAAAGTGAGAGTTCAGGAGTAACGCTGCACTGTTTTTTTTTTTTTTTTTGTATATACATTTTGAAGGCAAATCATTCTCTTTATAAAATATTAGGAGTTCGGGAGAGAGTCCTTTCCTTGAACCCCCTTCCATGCTTATGAAAAGTAAATTTTTTTATGTTTTCTATAAAATCCACAACCTCTTTATAAAATATGGGAGCTCGGGAGAGAGTCCTTTCCTTGAACCCCCTCTCATATTTATGAAAAGCATTTTTATGTCTCTTAAAGTTTGGAGAAAAGTTTTTTTCTATTTAACATTTCACTAAATTTATAATTTTTGTGCCAAAAAGGGGGAGTCCTTCCTTTGAATCCTTTTTTTTTTTAAAAACAATATTTTTACAAATGTATTTTGATGTTAGGTTTATGGGAGAGTCCTTTCTCTAAATTTTTACACCAAATTTTCTTATAGTTGAGATCCAATGGAGAGTCCTTGGAGTCCTTATGTCCTTAACCTTTTGAGCACAAGGGAGAGTTCTTCCTTGGATTATATTTTTATAGAGGAAGAGTCCTTCCTCGAATTTGATAATTTAAGTTTGCACAATTCGACCCATAATCTCCAAATTACAAGTTCGTTAATCAATATGGGTAAATATTTTACGGTTTATATTGCCAACGATAGGACTTTGATTCATTAACTGAGAGTCCTCATTGATGAAGAAAACTCTCTAAGTTTTAATTAACATATTCCCTTTGAATTGGAGTCTCAAATAAAAAGGAATGAAAATCTATACCCATATTGGTTTAATTATAAAAATTCACTTCACACACCACACCCTCAACTGTTTAAACACCAATGATGAGATAAATGATGAGCAAGCCAAGAGTCCTCCCCACTCATCATGGATCTCTAGGAACCAGATAATGTCTCTCCGAAATTGGAGTCCTAATTTTACAGAGGGAGGAATTTAACAAAACTCATAATAAAGGTCAGAGTCACAATTCACCCTAGGGTCATTCCATCTACTTATGTTCTTGGCACAACCCCAAAAGGTGAAACATCAAGCGTTCCTATAGTAGATTGAGAATTCACATTGTAATTTAAACCCTAAAATTATTGGTTTTAAGTTATAAAGAGAACATCCTTAAATCCACTTACCTTTGTTGAGGTACGATATGGGGTGCCTAACATCTTCTCCACATGTAAACGGACCCCGAACCCAGAATCTCTGTCTTAGAAGTGGTAAAATTATTTTTTAACGATAAATAATTTTCTTTAATTTTCCTAAAAATTAAAGTGGTCACTCCTTACTCCCACTTCGGTAAGAATCGTCCAACGACCGCGAAACCTTTGTAACAGTCCTATGATGGTAAAGAGAATCCTAGCTAGCTTATTTAATATGAAGGAATGAGTTTAACTTATTCTAGTAAGCTTTCGCTTTCGTGGTTTGGATTTAAGGAAGAAAATTAATGCATTAATTTTTGTTTTCAAGTGGCAGTGTGGCAAGTCAGTGGACAAAACACAAAAGGGGTCAATAAGATAAAGTAAATAAATCTTGCTCCATTAACCTTCCCAGTCGGCTTTTCGTCTTAGTCTGCTGATTATATCTATATTTTTTATGCTTTCAAAAACACATTTCTTTTGCTTTTCTAGAGATCATATAGATATATATCTCGTCGCTCAAAGTTTAGCTTCATCTTTGCATTTGGGATTCCCTTCGTGGCTGCTTCTTATTCTTCTTTCTTCTTCTTCCACTATTCGCAACAAGCATGATGTGTTCATTAGTTTTAGAGGCGAAGATATCCGTGATGGTTTCCTTAGCCATCTTTATAAAAGAATTACGTCAAAACCAAATACTTGCCCTTCGTGGATGAAAACCTTGAGAGAGGAAAGGAGATATCTTTCCGCCTCTTAGAAAAAATTCATGAATCATTTATTTCAATACTCATTTTCTCTGAGAACTAAGCATTTTCTGCATGGTGTTTGGATGATTTGGTGAAAATAATTGAATGCAGGGAGAAGATGGGACAGATAGTGTTTCCAGTTTTTTACCATGTTGATCCATCTCATGTTCAGGAATTGAGAGGGAGTTTTGGTGAAGCACTTCGTAAGCATAGACAAGATTCCAATGTTTGTTTAGCTAAGGTGGAGAGTTGGACTCTAGCCTTAACACAAGTGACAGAGTTGGCAGGTTTGGTTTCACACAACCATAAGTTCCTTTTCCCATGTTTATTATTATTATTATTATTATTATTATTATTATTATTATTATTATTATTTTATAAAAATTTGTCAAACCTAGACCAAGTCTAAAGTTGGTTCAGCTTAAAGGTTTAGGGTCCACTATCGACTTTTTAGGATTCTCTTAATTTGATTGATTCTAATTTTTGTCTGATTTCAATTTTAGATTCAGTCTAATTTCAATTCAGTTCTAGTTTTGATCAAGTTTAATGATTATTTTTTTTTTTAAAAAAAATCTGATTTAGTTTAAAATCAAACCAGTCAATTTCAATCTGATTTACTATTAATTTTGATTAATCCAGTTTTGATTGGTTTCAATAGGGACCTAATTTCTTTTGAACCAATCTACTTTCGACTCCAAATTGGCCCGCTGCCATGTTAATTTCCTTTGAAATATATTATTTATAAAAAAAAAATTGAATTCCTCAACAATTATACTATTTTTTTTAAATAAAAATTTTTATAATTTAAAAAGAATTGAATTCTTTCATTTCAAACATGAGAGATAACAAAAAAAAAATTAAATTTTTATAAAATTCTATTTTCTAAATAGAGATTATCATTTCACTAATGAAATTTTATTTTATTTTTTTTAACCTTTTATTTTTTAGTTTTATTGATGATCAGGCGTGACTCTAAATTAGTTGAGAAAATTGTCGAGCACATTTCAAGGACATTAAATCTTTTGTTTCAAAGTGATCATTACAATGATGGCTTCACTGAATTTTGATTCACATCTTAAATTTGTTGAATTGTTGCTACGCTTTGAATCAAGAGACGTAAGCTTTATGGGAATTTTGAGATTTGGTGGAATTGGCATAACAAACATTGCAGCCAAAGCATACGATCGAATTTCTGCTGAATTTTCAAATAGATGCTTTGTGGAAAATGTCAAAGAAGAATTTGAAAAATTCACACTAACCGGTTTACTAGATGAAATCCTTCATAAAATATCAAGGGAAGAATGTTTAAGTGCAGAGGTTCACTATCTGTTAAACTCTTTTATTGGACAAAGGTTTCGGAATAAAATAAAAAGGTTCTTACTGTTTTTAAGGGGTAAACATTCAGTTCAAACCGAACTGAATCGAATTAAATTACCAAAACTAAATTATTGTATTTTAGAATCAAATCAAATCGAAATAAATAAAAAATCGAATCGAATCAAATCACTCTACTTCAATTTGATTCGGTTCAAACCAATAGATTCCGAATTTTACTTATTTTTTAATTTACACTTGATCTTCAAGCTATTTAGTTTGATTTTAACCTTAGTTTGAATCTAATAACCATTAATCAATAAAATTAAGTAAATTATATATATATATAATTACATATAATTCATAAACTTTCTATAAAAATAAATACATTAAAAAAAAATTATTCAGTTTAATTCGATTTAAACTATTTTTTTTTTCTAAAATCGAATTGAATTAAAATAACTGATCAAACTGAATCAAATTATCAAATTACTAAATTAATACAAATCAATACAATTTTTCAGTTTAAATCAAATAATGCATACCCCTACTTAAGGATGCGGATCATTCGCAAGTATTTTAGTGATTTACTTGGAGGGTGTGAATGGTATGGTCCCGGAAGTAGAACAGTTATTGTTACAAGCAGAGAAGACAGGTGCTTAAAAATGCAAATGCTAGAGAATATACCCACAAGGTTGAAGAATTAAGCGATCGTGAAGCTCTGCAATTGTTTAGTTTGCATGCTTTCCAACGAAATCACGTCAAACATATGTTTCGTTTAGTTTGCAGGAAAGGTTATGGCTTTATTCATCTATGACCCCTGCGATTGTTTTAGGACCCCTCTCCTCCACATCCCAGCCCTTTAGTCTTCAAATCTCTAATTTTGAACTCTGTCCAAAATAAACACTAAATTTTAAAATTGAGTTAAAATTGACATTAAAAAAATTATCTAAAATTGATAATTTACGTAAAAATTTGACCTTTTTAACAGCTTGGCCTTTAAAAAAAAATAAAATTATGACATACCCTGCAGACAATGAAAACAAATTCTAAACTCAAAATACATAGGAGGGCAAGCACTACTGTCTCTCTTTCAAACAAATATAAAAGTATAAACTCAAACATGAGAAAAGAAATATTTAGATTTAGGAAATTTAATTCTTGCCTCCCTTTCAAATTTGAAGGTTCCTCTTCCTCGCCGTCCTCATGATCCACATTGTCTTATTTTTGTTTTCATGTATCTTTCGATCTTTTATGGAGTAGTTGCTCTTCATCATCCTCAAGTTCTTGATGTTTTCGTATCTTTTGAAGGGGAGCAATTATAAGCTGACCCTCTTCCTCCCCATCCTCATTGTCTTGGTCGAATGAATCACTGTGGAATATAGGATGAATTCCACACTTCATTATCACCTTGCAATCGCGTATGCCTTGGTCATCTTCTGCGAAGAACTGAAAAGAGAGCTCACTCAAAGGGTCCTCCGCTAGGAAGTGAAATGCGGCCCTATTGAAAGGGTCATCGGACAATGAAGAAATCAACCGACCCCAAAGGAATGTATGTTCTAATTGCAAAACATTGCCATTATTGTCGAAATCAAAATTTAGATGGATATTACGACTGCTTCCAGAATTGGCAATGAATTGGGCTGTGCATCCAATCCTTTTGATATCACAATAAGGATAAACGTTGGATGCAACAACAGCACAGAAAACAAAACCAGCGAAGTCAGTACTGTAGCAAGACGGCTTGAATCTGAATGACAATGAAGAACCGCTGTTATTATACTTCATCCACTGTGGCACTTCACTCCTGGGGATGACTAAGCTAGTCTACACCATGAAAATTAAGATATATAATTGATTTTATACAATTGCTATATATATGGCTATCTACATGATGAACGCTTGACAATAAAGAGCTAAGAGAATGAGAGATACCTGCCGGAATTTAATTGCTCGCAGATCTTGCTCTTGTGCATTAAAAGAGGGAGAAGTTTTGAGAGTAGAAGAGATCAGGCATCTGATGGCGTGCGTTTCTTTGTCAAATATTACTGAGTCAGAGAGCCAATGACTCCAAAGTTCGCCCGCATGGATCGCATGTTTCATTAGTCGTATATCTTGTACTATACACAGAAATTGCAGTATTACATCATCCATAATTTTGCTACAAGCCTTCTGATCTAAATTTTTGCAATTATCAAGATCTACCACTACGCTACAGCTATTTCCTTCTGTGAATATCTTTGACACTGAATTCAGAGACGTGCAATTTCTGGCTTTTAAGTCTAGCAGAGATGGAACCACTAGCAAACATTGAAGTTTCTTGCAATCTGTTACATCGAGTTTGTACAGGTACCGAAGTTGTTTGATCTCTGATGGTATGCTCTCAAAATTATTTCCACCCAAGTCCAACGCTTTCAAATGCTTGCAGCGGACAAGACAATTGGGAAAGTCTGATATGCCACAATCCTTTAGAGAAACAAATTCCAGTTGGAACAAACCTTCTACTGGAGGTGTTATCAACCGAGGCAATATCAGACCTTTTCGTTGAACACAATCTGAACTGTCTAGTCCTCTGATGAAGAGTGGTAGTTTTCTTATCCCACTTCCAGCTGCATTAAGCTCTGTTAGACGTCCTAACTTCCACAGCATTTCTGGCAGTTCATTGAGATTTACACAATCTTTGACTTTGATGGATATAAAGGATTCTAGATTGCAAATGCTGTCCGGAAGACTCTCCAATTTTGAGCATCCATTAAGTTTAAGATACCGAAGAGAGTTCAACTGCCCAATGTTGCTTGGAAGACTAGCCAGGTTTAAGCATCCCTTAAGTTTAATATTTGTCAAACATTTCAAGCCACCAATGCCACTAGGAAGACTCTCCAGTTTTGAGCATTTACTGAGATTAAATTTTTCAAGACATTCCAACCCACCAATGCTGCTTGGAAGACTCTCCAATTTTAAGCATTCTTTGAGATTGAGTTCTTTAAGGCATTTCAACAGGCCAATGCTATCTGGAAGACTTGCCAATTCTAAGCACCCACTAAGATTAAGCTTTTCAAGAAATTTCAACTCACCAATGCTTCTTGGAAGACTCTTAAGACTTCTGCACGATTTCAGAATCAACACAAGAAGCTGAGAGCAATGCCTAATTGTTGATGGCACTTCTCGTATGGCAGTTTCTCTCAAACACAGGTGTTTTATACTCGACGGAATCTTTGGAAACTCTGTGATCTCTGAGCAGCGTTCGAGACAAAGAAATTCAAGTCTTTCCATATGAATGCAGCTTGGTGAATTTTGAAGACCTTTGCACATATCTAGCCTTAGTTCAGTAAGGTTGCTCAAATGTTGAAGCGAAGAGGAAATCCCAACCAAATTTGTACACCCTCCCAAATCTAAAACCTCAAGGTTTGAGGCTTTGGACAAGTTTGGAATTCTCATTAGCTTGACCGAATCAGTGAGGACAAGAAATTTTAAATTTGCCAGAGGCTGTAACTTAAAAAAATATATATTAAAGAGAGAAGAAAGAAAATTAGGATAATCAAGTTTTATTAAACGTATGAAAATTTTCAAAATAGGTGTAGTGACACGCACCATATCTTCATTCCAAAGATGTTCAAGTTGGCTATAACACAGGTATAGCGCTACCAGATTTTCTGGCTGAAAGCCTAGAGGCAATGATTTCAAAGGGTATTGATTCCAACAGAGAAACCTTAGCTCATCTGGAAGAAATTTTAGGCCTTTAGGAAGGTCTATGTTGGAACAGTGGAAATTGAGCAATCTAAGCTTATGCATTCTCTTAAAAGCTATGGGACTTAGCTGTAGGGCTCCGATTTCGAACATGTCTAGTGATATGCTTTCAATTGTTTCAGTCCCCTAGTAAACATAATCAAAGAGTAAATGAACACACAATATAAATACACATGCACGAATGCGCACGTGCTCTCTCTCTCTCTCACACACACACACACACACACACACACACATACATATATGTGCCAAAAGCTACGTTTCCTATGAAATTAAAATGTGAGAAAAGAAGCCAAAGTCTTTAGAGCTCACCTTATTTTTTGTTAATACACGACAGATATCATGTGTGTTCCACAATCTAGTACGTTTTTCAGGGTTCTTAATGCATTCCCTACAAACAACATTCCTGCCCATTTGCTGTATCAAATTATGCATCTTTAAAACCTTGCCCATGTGCTGCATCCAATCGGGCACACCTAACATTTCGTAGTTTAACATAGTTATGAGAGACTTATCACAAAGATTTCTGATCCCAGTTTTTGCTTCAAAACCACAACCGTTTAGTACATTTTCGACAAATTCTTCATTCATCCCTTCAAAGAAACATGCAACATCAAGAAATATTTCCTTTTCATGCTCATCTAGTCCATCATAACTAATCTTCAAAACCCCTTGGATTTCCTTGTCAGGAATGCCTTCTAGTTTCGCCAACTCACTTTCCCATATTTCTGTGCCCTTGCCATACAAATTGGAGCCTAATACAATAAGAGCTAACGGAATGCCTTTAGCATAATTTATAGCCTTTTGTGATAGCTCCATATATCCTTCACTGGGATAATTTTGTTTAAAGGCATGCAAGCAGAAGAGGTTAAGAGATTCACCATAATTTAATTCCTCAACCTCATATATGCATCCCTTGGTACAGACATTTTTAAGCACTTGCCTATCTCTACTTGTGACAATGACTCTGCTTCCTGTGTTGTTCAAACTACAGTCTCCAAGAAAAATTTTTGCATGCCGTGAACTATCCACATTATCAAGAACAATAAGAACCTTTTTATTCCAAAACCTTCCCCTAATAGAAGAATGTTGTGTATAGAGTGAGCCCATGCTTATGTAAGGGAATCCATCTCGTAAGTAGCTTGGTACAAGCTCTTCCCTTTCTCCCTTAAAATTTGGGATAAAGAATTTTTCATCAAATTGATATCCAATTCGATCAAATATCATTTTGGCAATGGTTGTTTTACCAATACCACCCATCCCACAAATTCCTACTACATGCACATGATCTTCTGACCCAATATTTAATAATGATTCAACTTTGTTGACTTGTGAATCAATTCCAACTAACCCATTATAGCGACAATCATTTGAAGAGATATTTCTTAATTTCTCGCAAATGTCATCGACAATCCCTTTGATAAGTTCAGACTCAGGCCTGATAACATGCAAAGATACAACATCAATACACAATAAAAAATATATATATATTAACAAAGTTTCTTAATGACCAGTTGGTAAACCTTTCTTATAGTAATGGCATTATTTATTCTTTATCTTTGTGTTTAGAAAGGAGGGGAGGACTCAAATTTGGAATCTGTGCAAATTGTTAAAAAGCATCTATGGGTTCTATATGTTTATATATTAAATTTATCATGAACACGATCCTCGTAATTCAACATAATCAAATGTAATAACGTTGCATTATGTTTTACTATTGTCTACATTGACAAATTTCAATCCAACACATTTGAAAATTGATAACAAAAAACTTCAATTAAATAAATTAAAGAATTTCATCCTCAGATTCGTTAGTCAAGTTTCGTTATATATATTTATTTTGGATTGCATGCAAGGTGTTATAAGAAATTAATGAGATCCCAATTTATCAATAGCAATGAGATCTTTTGTAAGTGCTGTTCTTGGAATTAAAAAAAATTAATAGAGAACTAATTAAAAATAAAATACAAAAATGACATTAAATGTTGGTTACATGTAACAAATGCATTATGTGGCTGGTTATTAAAATAAATTATTTGTATTATATTAAAAAATTAAAAAAAAAAAAAAAATTCAAATACTCTTACTTGATATTCTGTGAATCCCACCCTGATATTTTGCTTATTGTGGTTAAAGCATGACTCCAATTCTCCACGTTATCTACGCAGTACTTCAATTCATCTCTATGTTTATCTAGTGCTGCTTTGAAACTCCCTGTCAGATCTTGAACATGGCTTGGATCAACTTGGTAAAAAACTGGTATGATTATTTGTTCCATCTTTTCTTTGCATTCAAGCATCTTCACAAGCTCATCTAAACACCATGGAGAAAATGCATACTTTTCTGAGAAAATAACTACTGAAATACATGATTCCTCAATTATTTGCAGGAGGGATGGTGAGATCTCTTTTCCTCTATCAAGATTTTCATCCTTGAAGACAGATAAATTTTTTCGAAGCAAAGCTTCGTAGAGATGGCTCAGAAAAGTATTGCGAATTTCTGCACCTCTAAAACTGATGAACACATCATTCCTCTTCCACTTAAGAGCTGGAGGAGTACTAGTGAAAAAGAAAGAAGAAGAAGAAGAAGAAGCAGCCATGATCAAGGGGGAAAAAAGATGCTTATAATAAAAAACGAAAGAAAAAAGAAGTCTGACAAGCTATAAGAGGCCGATTATTCCCAGGATTATAGACAAGAGAGTGGAGATAAAATAAAGAATTTATAAAAGGAGTGGAAGACAACTGGTAAGAGGTGTCTGTGATATAAATCATATGCGAGAAGATATTTGTAAACATGAGCAAACCTAGGGTAGGCGCGCAGATCCTCATGCATTAATTACTAGTGGTACCCATGTCTCACTTCTCAAGCCTCTCTCATGTCAACAGTCCCTTGAAAGCACAGTCTCCAATACTTACGTTACATTTGGCTCTTGAATCTATCACTTAAGATCGACAAAATCTGCACATTCAATACTTTATTTTATGACAAAGATATGGTTAATAGGCCTATTAATAATAAAGAAAAAGGGCAATTTTATTGTGTTTTAATTATTTTATTTAATTTCTTTTAATCTTATCATGGTTAATTAAAATTTTAAAAATATTTTTAAATTTTGAAAAATTTTTATTGTAATTTTATTTAATTTTTTTTAAATTATGAAAGAATCGATAGGTATAGTAAATTTCTTATTTTTAATATAGCTATAAAAAAAAGTTAAAAATGAATTTAAAATTCTAGTAATGAAAATTAAACAAAATTTTAAAATTTGATCAATTATTGAAAAAATTAAATAAAATTGACAAAACATTATAAAGTTTGATTTTTTTTAGTAAATATATAAATCGCTAGAAGATGTAACTGAAATCTTTCCTACGATTCTGATAAAAAAATTATAAAAAAAAAGATAAAATTATATATATATATATATATATATATATATATATATATATATAAATTTTATTAAGTTCATAATACTATAGAGTTTTTCTTTAATTTTATGAAATTCTTATTACTACAATATATTATTTTTTATACCAAATTTATGGATTATTTTTTATTAATATAGAAAAAAATTGCATGTATTTATAAATTATAAAAAAATTTAAAGAATTAATATTATTAACTATAAAAATTTTTATACATATATGATTTAATTACAAAGAAATAAAAAAAATTTAAATGAATTTGCTAATCAAAGAAAAAATTGAATTATATATATTACTAAGTATGAAATTATTAAAAATTTTTAAGATTTTAGTTTAATTAAATTTAAATTAACTAAATGATAACATAATAATGTAATTAATAAAAAGTTAATATATAAAATATATTTTATTATATATTTTTATTTATATAAATATAATTCTTCATCATTAACTAAATTATTTTACAAATAAATTTTAAGGAAATTCACTTATAACTCAACTAAAAATTGTTAATAGAATGGAACTTAAATTTAAATAGAAAACTAATCTAACCAATTAAATTAAAATAACTAAAATCGATTGTTATTTTTAATATGAATACTTGAATCTCCAAAATTAAAACACAGATTATATTTTATATTTTTTTTAGCCGCAACTTACCTCACTTGTAAACAAATCCTGCAATTTGTCTTTTGTAGTTATTATTATCAAATACTTTACTGTAATTATTATACAACTCTTAAGATTACTTATTATAGATGAAGTTAAATTATAAAAAAATTTAAAAGAAAAATACAAATAGAATTTGAAGATATATATATATATATATATATATATATATATATATATATATTGAATAGGTAGTCATAATTTGAACTAGTCTCACTGAAACTCGGCTCTTATAGATATGAAAAGTCAAAGTGAGGCACAACTTTGAGGTGATTTCGTTAGCCTCCGCTCATGGATTTAAGCGAAAGTTCGACTTGAGTTGAGTTTACTAGCGGGATTTAAATTAAGAGAGCTGTATAAGGGATTATCTCCTTTTTTTTTTATATAGTGATGTGATACACTAGATATGTGACTAGCTTCAAATTATTTTTTCGCATTAATATTAGATAGATTAATTATTTTATGTGATAAATGTGCATTTCATTATAGGTTTGTACTAGTTTTAGGTAGTTAGAAATTATTTCTATAATCAATATCTAAATATTCACTCATGTTCAAATATTTTTTCTAAATTGTAAGAGGAGTAAATTTATTTTCAGATTTAATTTACATTTTCTTTGCAGATTATAACACTTCTCAATTTGTAATTTTTTTATTATTTTTATTTATTTAACTATTGAAACTCCACTGTGACATTATTATATTTATGCATTATATTAATTGATAGAGATTAATTATATTTATGCATTATATTAATTGATAGAGATTAAGTAGTTTGTGCATGATGAGTATTAAGGTTGAGCGAAGCTTCCCTAGTTATGATTTTCTGATAATTATCTGATTGAGTTGGTTCAAATAAATTTATAATATTTTATTTTATTTTATTTTATTTACATATTAAGCCTTAAATTTAATCATATTTATAAATTTGAAAATAATGAAACTTATTATAAACCTCGAAAGCTTGATACCAGTTCAGTCCTAATATTAGTCTGACTCACGGAGTTAGGGCGTGACATATTAGATCTCCTTCGTTCGACCGCCAAAGCCCAAGCTATAAGCATCACTTAGTTCGCTTGGAGGTGGGGAGGAGATGAATAGTGAGTTTAAGTGGTTTCAACCTCGCCAACTGAGGGTAGGGAGTGGGAGAAACTTCGAGAGCCAAAACCAAAGAGAAGTTGGTTGCGTGAGGAAGAGGGGAAAAGAATGAGAATATTCTATAATTTTGCTTATAATGCAAGATTACAGTTTGATCCTTAAAATTATTTAATTGACGGTGAATATTTAATTTATCGATGAACTCAATGAAGTAAAACTTGATTTTAATTGCATAATTTAAATTATATCTTACCAAATTATTTTTAAAATTAAAGAGGGAAAGTAAATTAATTGGCTTTTGAATTAAATTATATAGTTAAAATAAAATTTAGAAAATAGAGTTCTAAAATTGAATGGATAAATAGAAATATTTTTTTTATGAACTCAATCAAAATTTAATAAAATTTAAGCTAATAAAAAGATAATAACAAATAGAAAACAATAAATTAGTAAACAAATTTATTAATAAATTTGGTAAATATTAATTTTATTAAAAATAAAGTAATTTTATTGATAAATAAATATCAATTAATTTGATCAAAAGAAATTAATAATGTGAGAGAGTGAAAGAAAAAAAAAGAAAAAGGAAAAATAATATGATTTTTTTTTTAAAAAAGAGGGATAATTTTTTTTAGAATAATTTTTTTTAATAAAATTAAAATTAAATAATTTTATTTTAATAAATTAAAATTAAATAATTAAAATAATATAATCATCTAAATTGAAAAACGATTATTGCAATTAACCCATGAATCAACACCAAGCTTAACTCATAATGGAAAAATAAAAAATCAAGTCCTCTCAAGTCCCAAACTCTCCTAAACAAATAAATAAATATATCCTAAATAATATCAAAAAAAAAATAAATTATAGGATGTATGTGATTTGGTCATAACCAAAAAAATTTTTAAAAAAATCTCCTGAAAATCAATTAATAGTAAGATATTTATTTTTGTTGATTATATTTCTATGAACTATTCCTATGCTAATATGAAATCATATAACACTTGATAAATCAGCGAAAATTCATGTCAGATACTGCTAATTAGTGTTGTCCAAAAAATGTGTATAATCCAATGAAACCAACCTCTAGAGACTTCAAATCTCCAAAGCAAAAAGTTGAAGAAGAAAAATTAGAGTTCAGATTCAACATTTTTGGATGAAATAAAATGGTTCCAATTCAAGGAAAAAAAAAAAAAGAGAGAAAACTTAAGGATCCACAAACGATTGGACTTTCTATGGAAGCAGATTTACATTTCAACGCTAGCCCAAGAGACTCTTTAACTTGTCTGCCGACGACAAAGACTCAAAAGTCGGCATTGCATGGAGACCGTCGGCATCACCACAACAGATTGCAGCACTGGCACATCACGAGACTCGAACGACATCACATTATCAGCGGCACATCGATTTTTGCCTCAATTCCACCCAAGCTCCTTACTCGTTTTCTGCCTGCCTCTACAATGATGAACAAATTCTAGGCTCGAAGAAATGGGAAGAAAAAATTTACAAACAAGAAGAACGGATTTCTGGCTTGAAATGGGAAGAAGAAACATGAAAAGTGAGGAAGAAAAAATGAAAGAGATGGGCGGCAGATGAATTGAAGGAGGAGAATTTGATAGAGACTAAAGATTTTGTTTGGCTCTCAAATAATTGGCGTTGCTTCTACTGCACAGTATATGTATATATAAAATCAATTCACAGCAAGCCTCATTCACTTTTTCCTATTCAAAATAACACTGACCCGACAGACCCAATCCAACAGATTTTTGCCGTCGGGTTGGGTCAGGTTGCGTCACAAGAATAATTGGAGCCTAATATTGAGTTAGGCACCTAATTTGATGCCCGCTAAAATTAAAGTTGTCAAAATCTATATAAATAAAAAAGAAAAATATCGAACCAAATCATATATCAATAAAAGAAATGGGCAAAAAAGAAAAGGAACAAAAGAAGTAAGACCAGAACAAGAAAAAAAAAACTCTGCTTGTTCATCAATTAAAGAAATATGATAGATTTCTAGTTCCATCAGCAACCACGATCAAGATGAGTGACTCATACAAGCCTGTGAAGTTGTGGTAAGTCTCAAATGGAAGTTCTTCTGTATACAAGCCAGCTGGCATTTGTTCATTTCGCCTAAAAGACAATTCAAAAAATATCAGATATATAAACAGCTGAAATAGCAGCAAGAACCTGGTTTTAAGTGGGTAGTACAGCAAAAGACATTTCATACCATTCAGTAATTACAGGAGTTAACTTGAATTGACATTTCTTCAAGTTCCCAAGAGACCTACACCTGCGAGGTACACTCATATACAAGGCTATGCATATTTCAAGTCAAGTAGCAGCTCTTTTGTCACACTTGTTCTGCACTAAGCCCAGCAGGAAATCAGTAAAAATGTGCTCATAGTCTGGCATTTTCCCGTAACCTGCCACAAATTTAAGCCCTTGTTGTTCAATCCTGAGACACTACACCATCTAGCAAGTTTTGTAAAAGTGAAGCGAGAAGCATGCATGTGCACAAAATTGTATTATGTAAAAACATGCGTCAAGCACTCAATCCATTCATAGCATGAACATTATAAAACAACAATAAACTGCATTAGAAAGAGGGGGCTTTATTGAACATGTCCCAGATACCGCATTTCACTGAATGCATATGTCAAGAAAGTCCCTTAGAAAATACTTCTATTCCTTTTTCAACAGGATAAAAATAAAATGGGTAGGGACTCGTGCACTGTCTAAAGGAGACTATTGGCCACTTGCACATCACTCGAGGAATTTACCAGAAATTTTAGAAGCTCCATTTTCCCACTTTTTCTCGGTCCTAGGCCTCAAAACTTTGGCAGAATATATTATCTGTAAATTTATGTTTCATCCTATTTTCAACTGTAATCTCATACATAGCTTATAAGCTATTACATTTTTCCTCTGATGCTCCACTACCCAGAAAATAGAATAACAGTTGAATGATAATGTGATTTGAAGCTATGTTATGGCTCTAAAACTCCTTTAAAACATTCAAAGATATAGAAAAGAACACAATAGGCCATCAGATTTATAGTATATGAGGAATCTCTTCCACTTGTTTGTCAAATTTTCTGGTTCCTATAATTTACTGATAAGACTTCTACTAGGGTGCTTCTTACATCAATGCAGAAACTAAAAAGGTAAAATAAACAGAGACACCACTACAGAATGCTAAATGTTTGAAAGAGAGAGAGAGAGTCTGGGTAATGAAGGGGGAAGAAAGTAAACCCAAAAATAAAATGCACAAAGATATTGTACTTGCCAGGAAAGTAGTTGATGTCAATCACATAGAAGACATCTTTAGTCCTGTGCTGACGAATCATATCTATGTTGAACAATTGGAGGCCCTGTAACAAGAGGTATATAAAAAAAAGCCATCATAGAGATCAATAAAGAGAGAAAGTGGAAAGAGAGATTACCAGTCGACAACGAAGCTCCCTTGCAAGCCTCTCCAACAAAGGGCGTGGAGGAAGTTCTGCAAGAAGGCATCAGATTATTGTGAAAGGAGCTGCTTAGGACTACTGACAAACAGTTAAATTCTCTGCATACCTTAAGCAACTTAGGAGTCATTTTAGTGAAATAATGACACCAGAAAAGAATCCACTATCCTTAACAATACGATATTACCTATACATTAAACCAAAATGCAGGCATATAAAGCAACTAACTCTGAAAAATCAATATTTTATTCTCACATAAAGTATCTAACAAAATCTTTAGTTGGTTAGGAACAAATTATTTCAATGCAAATTCAGAGCAAATACACCCTTTACAATTAGCAAGAAAGAGAATAATAAACATATTATTCGCACAAAAAGAGATTTTTTAAAAATCTCACCACCAACAGAAGGCTCCAAATCTGCATCATCTGCAGAAGCTGTGGCAGATGAGACTCTTGGAAAACGGAACACACCCGCAACTTTTGCTAGCTCATGCTTACTGACATTAGGTAGAGAGAAACGCCGAACAACCTTTATGGCTTCACCAACAATATAAATCTTAAAGAGAACACCACCTAGTACAAATGTAAAATGTACAAATGTCAAACTAATATACATTGATGGTTATATGGAAATGATTTTCAGGCCTTGACCAAAACGTCATACCATGATTAACAAACTCTTGCAGAACCAAGGGAGGTTCAAGTTCAGATAGAGAGAAGTGATCATAAGCGAGAAACAATTCATGTGACTTGGCAGTTCCATCCACCACCAGCGGTTTTGCAACTAGAATGTCATAGGAAAAGTAATTAAAATACAGATTGCGCAGATAAACAGTTGAAAGGATTCACAGAATATTTAAATAACCATCACAGTAACCAAAACTCGCCAACAAGTACTGTCCAACTGATAGTAAAAGAATTCCAAAAGCTGATTAATTTAAATCTATTAATCTAAGGCATAGCCCTGTAACTATAAAGAAATTAAACTGACAGGTTCTATTGGTCATATTCATGAATTCTTCTCTAACATCCAACCAATATCAGATAAGCTACAAAGAGGTGAGTACTGGACATTTAAAAGTTGCAAATATACATGGAAATTTTACCTAGTGGCAACCTTAACCCAGCTTTGGTAACTTCATGGGGAATGGATGATGGATCTTTGTCAACAACCATTTGCCTTGGAACAGAAACCTTGCCTACAAGAATAATAAATTAATGCCAACTGGTCAGCACTACTGAACTACTCTCTGTAATTTCAAGCAATGCCCAGCAAATACAGGTCTAAAGAAGAGGCAAGAAGCAACTGCAATTTAAGAAAATACTTGAACAATGACCTTGGCAGTCAGACAAGTCAAGATCAGCTACATCATGAAGCATGGACTGGCGGTTACGTACATGCTGTATTGCATCAGGAGGATCAAGAACAGTTACTTCTGGATGTTTTTGCTGGTAATCCTTCAAGACGAAATAACAAAAATAGAACAGACAAGGTGAGCCCCTTAACCTAGCCTGAGGAGTTAAAAGTTCCAGAAAGAAAGTAAAATATTATAATCGTATATATTCCATAATACTACAGAATGAAAAAAAAGGAAAAACAACTCATGTAATGAATCAGACCAAACTACTAAGGTAACAAGATGCTGTTTCTAGTGCATCATTAAGCAGAATAATCTTGAGAAAACAGACATCCGGTATGCTACTACAAAATTTAAAATGAACATTTGTTGACAGTTATTTACTTCTATGGAAAGAAAAAGTTATCTTCTAACACATATATTGAGAGAAGGAAACCATCATCCAAATATTGAGGCTCCAAGTTATAGAGATGAGGATTTTTTTTTTTTTAATGAATATTATCAAACATAAAGGATAAAACATTTCTACCTAGAATTCTAGATTTCCGAAAAAAATAACCAAGGCATTTCTCATTTAAAAAATCATTACAAAAGATATAGATGCCATGCCCTTAGGTAAAAAATGGACCATTTCCAACTCGGTGTTACTAGGCACTGTCGCACTGATAGCAGCCAAAGGAGAACTTCAAGCAAGATTAGCCTCTATTTTTGAAGCATTGATATAATCTGCACAAAGTGACTATAGCAGAGTAATAGATATCTTTTAATGAGCAATAAATATTCCAGATCGTATTGAAGTGTTTGGATAACCAAACAATGATAGGGTCTGTGTTCAGGTGGTTTAAAGATCAAATTGAATTAGAAGACACCAGAAGATTCCACATATTTGGAGAACAAGTGTTTGGTCAACTACTAAGGCAAGGCAACAAATTGATAGGCCAACACTAATGATAAGAGGCAGGTGCTAAAGTCACATTTAAAAAGATAAAAGCAGAACAAGATTCAGGTTTCATTTAGAAAAATAAAAAAGACCAGCTTGAGAGAGAGAATATTAGAAGATAATAAGAATATCAGCAAGTCTGTGTCGGAGTGTCATTCTTTAATTCCTGTTTGGGAGGCCAAACAGGTACTGGGGTTGGATTGGTTAATTAGAAGAGAATAAGTTATACGTGTGTGAATATTCTATATCAACAAGTTATGCAAGAGAAGAGGATGTATCTTGATTACTGTCTCATAGCTTCCTTCTCTTTAAAGAGAAATTCTAATTAGAGTAAGAAGGAAATAGCTCAAGGTTAAAGATATTTTTTTCAAACATAAATCTAATGCTAATACATAATAGTGGAGAAACAGTAGTCAAGAAAAATGAGAAGCTCAACGTAGAAATGCTTTATTCTTAATCTTGAAAACCAATGACACGTTGTTCTTATTAAAGGTCTATTCCCAAACCACAACTATTATATCCTAAAAAAACACCTGGAAAAAAAGAATATCAAAATTTCTTGAGACTAAGCTCATGAAAATGTAAAAGTTATCTAGATTGATCACAAAAGCAGATTCCTCACATGTTTGAATTCTTTGGGAACTGATTTGAACCATCTGATCATAATTCGTAATTGGGAAAGCAAGAACTCTGCAAATTATGCCTAGCAAAAAAGAGTTTCAAGGTTCTGGACCGGAAATTTGATTGTTTGATAATTTTCTGTTAATTCAAAATTAATCCCTAACATATATGCATGGAACTTCACATTAGATCATACATTGCATTCACATGCCAAGATATTCCGATAAATTCAATTGACTAAACAGTATAAAACTACAGATGCATTTATTATCGAGAAAGTCAGATAACAAACCTTAATAACTTCACACCAGCCTTTTCCTGACAACTACAAGGAACATAAAGCCCATCAGAATGTGCTTATATACTAGGTTCAAACAGGTAAACAGATAAGATATGAATCAGAAAATTTAAAATAATCTCACCTAGAATCTGATCAGCAATTCAAAACCGTTACAGCAGCCACAACAAATAAATAAATATCAAAAAACTTTTCAATAGTAAAGCATACTTCAGAAGAGAATGAGTGAATGTTGTGTATGCATGTTTTTCAGACACACACACACACACACACGCACATACACACAAACGCGCACACACACGCACATACACACAAACACGCACACACACGCACATACACACAAACACGCACGCACACACACACACACACAGAAAGAGAGAGAACAAAACTAACCTTATGTAAAACAACATCAAAAGGACCTTGATCTGACAATGGCCTATTTACATCAATTGCAACAAACAGTATCCCCTTATTTCTGTGCCAAAAATTTAACACACTTGTCCGTCATTATAGAATTAAAATGATGAATTACTAAATAATGACACAAGCATCAAGAAACTTAAGCAACTAGATAATTAATACAGCTACTATAGGAACTGTTGTGCAATAATCAAATAACCTTCATCCAACTAATGCAGTCATTTCAGAAGATAGTTTCTCCTCATGCTCCCACAAGACAATCATTTCATCAAACAAAGTTAAATCATGCGTATATGTGTGCACCTTAGATGTAGCCAACGGGCTGAACTGGACCGGAACCGGTGGTTCCAGGTTCAAGAGGACCAAGACTGGAGGGCCCTCCTGATTCCAGTTTGATCAAATCCCTGCTGGTTGAAATTATTTTTCAATTTTTTTTTTAAAATAAGGTTTTGGACCAGAACCAAACTGTCTAGTTCCAGTTTCGTTCAAATCCAGTTTTGGTCAATCAAATTTGAACAAGTTGCGTTTCTAAACAGAACCTTGGCTAGGTCTAGTGCCGCCAGCCAAAAAAAAAAAAAAAGGAAGGAAGAAGAAAAGAAATTGTTTCAACAAATGTCGCAATAGTTCAAAACAATTTTCTGTCATGTTTCTTTTGATCTAATATAAAAGGCCTAATGTGCCATGGCCTCGAGGCCCTACACACAACAGCGGATTTGCTTATGTTGAGTGGGGTCAATTAATTTTTTACTCCACTAAAATCTTTAAAATAATATTATATTTAATAAACTTAGACCTGTTGGACACTTCACTCTAAACACCTATTAATTTAATGTTTTAAAGTAAATAATAAAACCTAAAAAAAAAATTCAAAACTTATCTGCTAAAAACTCTAAAAGACACAACCACCTCTTTTTCTCTCTAACTCTTCCCTTTCTTCCATCTCTTCTCCTTCTCATATTATATTTACAAAATCACAATTTTTCCCCTCTCTCATATCTCTCTTTTATTTTCTCTCTCATTCTCCACCAACTAGCTTTGTCTTTTTTCCTTTTCATTTTTGTGTCAATAAAATTAATGGACAAATTCAATTTCATAAAGTAAATTTTATTTTGTATTTTATAATTCATATTCTATTATTCTATTGAATAATGAAGAATTAAGGTTTTCTAATTATTCATGTGTATTTAGTTGTAGGTAAACTTTATTTGTTTAATGTTACAATCAATTGCAAATTCGTGTTTGTTTGATTTTTCTACAATAAGGAATCAAGTTAAAGACTCATAGGTAAAGTAAACAAAACAATTTCATATACTCTTATGTTGTTTTAGTATTTTATTTTATATTTAATAGATTAATCATTATTGCACTTATTATTTTGACAATTGACACCTAATATATTGTAAAAAAATATAAATATCATTATTATATATTATAGTGTAAAATTAAATTTAATACCAATTCTTATTAAACTTGGTGTCAAAACTTTTTTTCTTCCCTCTAAATTGGGCAAAATAAAATTTTTTCGACTCAATTCGTTCAATTTCCTAGCTTCGCTCTTGCCTACACAAGAGAGGCATATCTCCCCTAGTTAATTAATGCCCCCAACCATGTTCAACTGAATTATAACAATATAATTCAAAACTACAATAAAACACACCAATGCTAAATTTCAAGCTACTGCCACGCAATGAGGCATCACCATCATCATACAAATGCAACTTATTAGAGGATGATCACTGAGCATCATTAGATACATAAATTATTGGGAGCCAGTGATCCACTCTATTTCAGAGTCTTAAACCGGTGGACCCAATCCGTAAAAGGGCAAAGAGGCAGGATGAACCACCCAATAATATGAGACTTAAAACAGTCTGCTTATGTATGTGTATGGTTAAATACTCATATTCAGCAAATATTAAAACAATAAGAAAAAGAAATCAAAAGATGAATAACAAAATTACCAGTGCAAAATTGACACATAACAAAGCTAATAGGTTGAATCTAATAAAAGGTACAAAAATACATAATATTTGAAAATTAAATAAGTCCATTAAGAAATATAAATCTATAAATAAGTAATTAGACAACATACTAAACATTTTGAAACACAGAACAAAGCACCAAACATTGACTTTATGTTCCTCCTCGACGACCAATCCAAAGAGTATAAATGGAGGAATATTCCCACCAAAAAAAAAAAGGTTAAAAGTCAAAAATAGAAAAATGAAAGATTTCATATACCCAGAAGTAAAAAGAATATCTCATAAGTTGGTAAAACAGTAGCCCAATTCTATTCCAACCAAGAGTGCTCCCTCTCTCACAAAAGTGTATGCCCTCCTTGTAATATGTAATATGGTACACCTAATAATCTCTCCTATTCCAGAAAGCAATATCCACTTACCCAATTAATTTACTCTATCATTATCACAAAGACATCTTGTCTCTTAAACAATCCTAAGGCTCTGGTTTTGGCATAAAGCACCGTATATGATTAAAAGTACATACAAGGTGAATATATATATAACCATACTCGGCAAATAATTGAAAAAAAAAACAACCAAAACTTGCCAAATATGAACAATTGTAAGGCGGTACATTTCAGGAAATTGTACAGCAAAACCCACAAAATGAACAAAACTTTACATCAACAATTCAAAGTATGGAGATACATACACACATATTTACTCTTATACACTCATATAGATGAAAAATCCCCACGAAACTGGAAACACAAATTCAAAGGCATACTGATAAACAAATATCCACATATACAGGGAGAAACATGTAAACAGTGAAATGTGATGAAAGAGTGAGTGTACCTGGCCAAAACTTCAAGCTTAGGCTGCAAGAAACTCTTCTTCTTCTTCGAAGTCAAGGCATACCCAACCACCACCAGTCTCTGCGGCTGTTCTATTGACAGCGACACCGTTTTCACTTCCCCCTTCTCCTCTTCTTCTTGGGGAGAGATCTCCCCGTTTATCCTCATAGCCCAAACAAAAACCCAGAAAACCCTAAAACAACCCAACTAGACAATTCGAATTTCTCTTTACAAATTTTGTGAAAGATTCAATCTTTCCTTGGAGATTGCTTATTTGATTAATCACTATTAAACAGATAATGAAAAGAGAAAATCAAATTCAAAAACTCCCTTTTAAGCCTTATATTTTTTCCTGTTCTTTTTTCTGGTTTTCTCTGTGAAGAAAGAGAGACTAAATCAAGTGATTAAAGGATGGATTAGGCCCTTGTTCAATTGGATTTTACAAGGAATAATGATCTCAATTTCCAGAGAGAAAAGAAAAGAGAGGGGAGAAAAGGAGTTGCAGAGAAGATTTTGGTTTAGTGGAGTTTGTGGAAAGGATTATTTATATATACATTTCTTTAAAACTGAAGATTTGTTCTAAGAATTACAGTGGAAGAAGCTATGGAAGCTTCTCTAAGATTTCATTTCACATTTTTCCAATTTTGCCCCTACCAAAATTAAGTTTTTTTTTTCTTTTTTACAAAAATGAAATTTTTATTAAAATTTTAGCATAAAATGTCTTTTGAAAAAGAAATTTAGAAAGAATAAAAAGAGGATTAGGTTTAAAATTTTTGAGAAATTAAAAAATTGAATTAATTGGGTTGCATTCATCATCAATTCAATCAACTAATTAAATTGGAATAATATTATAACAATACTCACATTAATTCTACAAAGCTTATAATAGTATTAATTTTTTAAATTGAAAAAAAATGTGATGGGATTATAAGTTTAAATTTTAATTAAAATTTGACAAATAAAAAAGGAAAATATGATATTATTAAATTATTATTTTGTTAATTAAAATTTTATTTATTTTACTAAAAAATTTTTCATTGAATCGTATTTTTTAATATTTGAGACATTTAAAAAAATTAGTCAATAAAAATTTTCTTTTTATTTTTAAAATTTTGATAATCTATTTAAAATGTAAAAACGCACATATATATATATATATATAATATAAACACATATTATTAATTTAATATTATAATAAAACAATAAAAATATATATTTTTCTTGTAAAATATTTTTTATATATAAAATATTTTTTATAAAACAATCAGAGCTTAATATCATATATAAATCTATAAAGTCTCCAATTTAAGTTTTAATTAAAATTTAATAAAGAAAAAAAGAAAAATATAGTATAATTAGACTATTATTTTATTAAGGTTTAATTAGAATAAATTATAAAACAAAAAACTATTATTTTATAAAATTTACCTTTAAGTCCACTTTTCATAAAATAAATGACTAATGAGCATAAAGTTGTGACAATAGCATTTTTCAACAATAATGTGCAATTTGCTTCCATTGATTGGGACCAATAACTAATTCAATTGGACTAAGTATCCAATGATAAAATTCTCATCAAATTGAAGAATATACTTTTTATATGCACATATAAAAGAATATTCTTTAAATTTAGTTTCAAATTATCTAATTGAAAATTAATATTTTTGAAAAAAGAATTTTATAAAATTACCTAACCTAAATGATATATTCTACCTCATCTACATTATCTTAATCCCTTTTATTTTATTTTAATTATAATATCATTCAATAAAAATGACCTTTTCTAAAAAATATTTTTTTCTTTTAATTTTTTTATTTCATTTCCTACTTGAATTTATCTTTTTTCTTTCTCTTGTAATTGGAAAAAATTTAAATATTTCCTTATAATTGATATAAAAATTGTCAAAATTGAAATTACGAATAAAATTTTTAAAAAAATAAAGTATGACTTTTTAGTCATTAGACTTCGTAAAAAATAATTTAAAATTATTTTAATTATTTATGTCTTTTAGAATTTTTATAATTGGCTCTGTTTGTCTCACGCAAAAAAAAACTTCTAAATGAAAAATATTTTTTATGAAATTTATATTTTAAGAAAATAATTTTTTATTAAAATATTTTTTATAATTTATTATAATATTAAATTAATAATATATTTTTGTATTATATATGTATACATATATAAGTATTATCACATTTTAATAAGATTATCAAAGTAAAAAAAAAAAGTCCCTTAAAAAAATGAAGTATTTTTTTTTAAATAATTTGGTTTTCTTTTTAATAAAAAAAATATTTTTTTATTGATTCATCTCCTAAATATGCTTAATATTAAAAAATGTGATAGACAGAATTTAAATATAAAAATTAACCATAAAATAACTTTTAATAATCTCTAATTATAACCATTTAAATGAATTTATTAATTTTCAACAACAATTCCAATAAAAATATGAACCAAATTATTACTCCATTTTTTGAAATCCTTGTTTTTTCCTCTTAATTATGAAATTTAACAAAGATGCAATGGATAAAGTATATATATTAGCACCACTTAACAGCTCTAATATTATTGTAATCTTGATGCTCATGCATATTGTCACGACCCAACCTATGGGCCGGATCGGCACTAGGACCTGGGCCGGTATAAAGCCCCCGAGGCCCATAGTAAACCTTACTGTTCTCAAATCCATGACCAAACCCACAATTTTAGGACCAATATGCATATAAAATAATTTAAATTAAACTGTTATAATTTTATTTTGGGCCAACTTTAGCCCAACAATTATCTGAAACTAAAATTAGGGGAGCCCAGCTCAACCCTGTTATATCATTTACAAACTATTCAAGACTCATGAAAATTTTTTTTCATTTATTAATACAAAAACTTAAATTCTTGCAATCCCTAATAGAATTAATGTTACTACTAGTATATGCGGAGTCCTAAATTACAAATTTAGAGAATAATAATACAATTAAGTAATCTTTTCATAACCTGTGAGGAAAGGGACAGGTTCTTCTGAAAAAGGTCTCCTCCTGTAGCCTGGAAAAATATGGTGAACAGGAGTGAGCGTTCGACTCAAAGAGTAAAATATCAATTTTAACCATAATCTCTATAACCATCTAAAGCTAATGCACCATATAGATTGAAATGCAATATCGGCAATATCATAACAGGGAAAAGGTAATTTGGAGCACTCACACACCCAGTAATGTCAAATTATAAATATATGAGAGCTAATCTCCTATACAGCTCTCTTTAATCCAACCTGTGCCAGCGAAGAACTCAAGCCGGACTTTCGCTTAATAAACCAAATCGGGATCCCAGCGAAGAACTCAAGCCGTGTCTACCCCGAAAGACCGGGTCCCAGCGAAGATCTCAAGCCGTGTCTACCCGTCCTGTCCATAGCCAACACTATACCACACGCACTCCAACACACGCACACTGCTCAAAATTACCACAACAACATTCATGGCACTTTAACAATTATGAATGTAACATAAAACGTGCCTAGTGTTTAACTACATAAATACATATTTATAAGTGATGTATGGGCATGCTTGAACATATAATAATATTGAAATTACAATTAAAATTAATATTTTACTCACAGTACACCGATGACTATTGTGGCTACTGGATGCAGAAAAATAGCTGATCTCGATCACCTAATAATTAAATTATAAATTTATTAGTACTAAGTTAAGATAAAACTCTAAAGAGGCAACAGACAGTCTAATTCTTGCCGGAAATCCGGCAGAGTTTCCCCTATACCTGGGACCTATCCAACCAGCAAAAAGGCTCAAATAACACTTCTAAATTCAACTCATATCTCATCATCATTATATGGCCCCTCCTGGGCCCTCCAAATCAAGCAATACTCAAAACCTTAAAAATTACGTTTTAGTCCCTATAATTGACATTTTATAAAAATCTACTCAAACAAGCTCTAAAAATTCTAAAATTTTGCCATGCAGTCCTTAATAATATTATAAGGCTATTGCAAAATGAATTGTAATTTTCTAATCACCCATGAATATTTTATTCAAGAATATTACTCAATTTCATAAGTTTCCAACAGCTAACATATTCTTAATTCAACCCAATTCAATATTCACATATTTAAACCTCCATCCTCAAGTTTCAACCAATCATATAGAATTTAAATATCATAATTGTAAATAATCTTATATGCCCATATGCTAAAAATCTAACTAAAATCCATCTATATTTTTTTTCAAAAATATTCTACAATCACTCAAAAATTCAACAAACACCATAGAATATCTCCAAATAATTTTACTTTCATCATATATTTTTTTTAGAATTTTTCTCCAATTTTTCCTATTTAAGAAATACTGTATTTATGCTCCACAGACAGAGAAATAATGAAAATAGTTTTATCTGAAGTTTATCTGTGTCTCAAAAATTCAAAAAATTTATGAGGAAGCCTCTGGAAGTTGAATCATCTCCAAAGCCCACCGAAGCCACCACCGAAACCACCGCGCACGGTGGTTGACCGCCGGTTGCCGGTGCCATTTACTGAATCTAATCATACCATCATGTTCCTCTCCTCTCCCTCAATCCATAAGTGGTCTCGGATCGTCCTAGATCTAACCCAAATGCTTGAAAAACCCGAAACTTTTCTCCTCCATATCTCACTCATCCGACCTCCATTTGCTGCAAAATTAGTATCAAAATAAAGCTCTCAGAACAAGCTTTCCAACGCCACCTGAATCGCCTCGATCGGAATTCGGACGAAACCGGAATCGGCCCGGAAAGCCGCTGCCCACTGTACACGCATTTTCTCTCTCTTCTCCCTCTCTTGCCGCCGTTTCTGGTGGTTCTGGCCGCCGCTGGAGGGTCGCCGGAGTTGTGCCGTGTTGGTGAGTGTCGCCGGCAGTGGTGGTTCGCCAGAAAAAGAAAGGAAGAGGTAGGGAGAGGTGAGAGAAAGTCAGTGAGGGAGGTGAAATTGGGGGGGTTATGCTGCGAAAATTTCTGGTTCTTTTTTTTTTTGGTTGTTATATATATATATATATATAACTAATCCTATGAATAATATTAAGGGGAAATATTTTGTTTGACTTGATCAATAAGATTGTCAATATTATTATTATTATTTAGTTAAGGAATGAGGAAGCTTTAACATGTGCTATATATATATATATATATATATTATTAAAAGTAGAATACAAAATATTTTATATAAATAAAATTATTCACTCATAAAAAAAATAACGTAAAGAATTTGTAACATTCGATAGTATTAATATTTATCGTCAAAATAAGTAGACTGTGCGCTTCACTCTTTAACTCTATAGTATTTTTATGAATCTCATTACATAACCTTCAAAATTAGATTTTTTGTTTAAAAAAAAATGCATCTTGTAAAACTTTTTTTTTAGAAAAATAAATTATTATAAACACACAAGAACTCCTCAATAAGGAAAAATAACTTTAATAGAGGATCGAAATCTATCAATAAGGATAAATTCAAGAATTTATTTATTCAAAATCTAATTAACAATGATAAATTTGAAAAGATATACTCATAATTCGTTTCAAATGAATATAAATCTAAAAATTATTATAATAAAAAAATTAAAAAATATACAAATGGTTGTTACAGGTGAAAACATTCACCAATAGTCATCAAATAGAAGAAAAAATTTAATATATGTTATATTGAATCCTTGAAATATTTAATTTAATGTTGTTGGATACTAATTAATTAAATATTATAAAAATTTTAAAATTTCGTTATAACAACACATACGCTAAAATTTATCAATAAAGATAAATTAAAGAATTTATTTATTTAAAATCTATAAAAATTAAAGAATTTATTTATTTAAAATCTATAAAAATTAAAGAATTTATTTATTTAAAATCTATAACAATTATAAATATGAAGAAATATGCTGAGAATTTGTTTTACATGGACTCAAATCTAAGAGTTATTAAAATAAAAAATAAATTGTTAAAAAAAAAAAAAGGTTGCCGCCTTTAAAAACACACACTGATAATTGCCCAAAGAAAAAAAAAGATTTAATATGTTACTGAAAACTAATTAATTAAATATTATAAAAATTTCAAAATTTCGTTATAATAAATATAATATTGAACAATCATCATTTTTTTAATACTCTTTTCTAGACTTAAAATATAAAGGCTTTATTAATGCATTAAACAATTAATTATGAATAATATATGTATATAATCTTAATACAGGATAAAGTTTATATTTATCGATCTATATCTATATAAATATATAAAAGTAAAGGATAATAGTAATTTTTTCTATAAATTTTAAATATATTTTATAATTTTATAAAAGGAAAGGATAATAGTAATTTTTTCTTTCTATCTTGACACCTTTTATAAATTTTAAATAAATTTATAGGATAATTTAGTAATTTTAGCATATAGGACAATAGTAATTTCTTTTTTGCTACTTGGCAATTTTTATAAAATTTAAATATATTTTTTAATTTTATTTTCTAATTTTTTAAAAAATAAAAGATAACAATAATTTTTTCTTTCCTATTTGGCAACTTTTATAAATTTTAAATATATTTTCAAATTTTAGCAATAATAGTAATTTCCTTTTTAATATTTGACAATTTCTATAAATTTTAAATATATTTTTTAATTTTAGCAGCTGCTATATATTTTAAATATATTTTCTAATTTTATAAAAAAATACTCATTATTCAAAAAATAAAATTATAAAAAAATTATAAACTTATAAATTATAATTTTATGAAATTATAAACTTCTATAAATTATAAAAAAAAATACTCATTATTCAAAAAATAAAATTTGTATTTTTATTTGCCTTCAAGTAATTACCTTGTTTGAACAATATTGAAGTCAGGTTTGATTTGCTTTAGAATTGAAAATGAAATATAATTATGATTTTTAATTTAAACTTTTTTATTCACGATATAAGAAAATTTTATATTTTTAATTATATGAAGATTTATTTTTTTTTATATGACTCGACATATTTAATTATAGGTATCACATTAACCAGCAATAATCAAGTGTTTATTTTCTAATAAAAGAGATTATTAATTTAAATATTTTAAAATTTTTTTTTTCTTTTTGCTATCCAAACAAATATAATAACCTAATGAAACTTGCTAAAAAAAAATACCAACTTGAAATCATAGTTTTGCTATCCAAACATAACTTTTTTTTTTTATTAGAGGTATAATAAATTAAATAATAATTAATAGGTTATGGTAATCTTTGTTGGGAATATATAAGTGTGAAATTCCCACATCGAAAAAAAGATAGGATGAGTGAGAGATATATAAGTGGGAATGACCCATAGACTCATTGCCTTAAAGTTTTGGGTTGGATGTATTATCAAGCTCATGAGTGTGTTCTTTCACAAGGCCCATCAAATAATGATTCTCCCTAGGGCCTTTGGGCTCCCCAAATCTCTAATAAGTGGTATCAGAGTATTGATTTAGCAAGGGACGAGTATTGCTTTGACATGTGGATGAAAGAGTCAAGAGACTTCTGGTAGTCCCAACGGAGAAGGAAGGCTCTTAAAGGTGCATGCTCAAGTGCGCCACCTTTCCTTCATTTCATTTATTTAATTTTTTTTAATTATATTAGTAGTTTAGTGGGCTACCGAGTCATTAGCTTCAGTTGCCTAGTTTATTGGTTACCGATTCTTTAATTGGTAGTAGGTTTGTTTTTCCACGTTCCTGTAGACATGGGAGAATATTACACTGACGTTCATCTCTTGTAAGCCTATAAATAGGCAATCATTTCATTAAATAAAAACACGCTAGTCGAGCAGCAATTCATTTCTCTACTTGTGAGGTTTCTCTGAGTGTTTCCTTCTTTATATATATATATATATATATATATATATATATATATATATATATATATATATATATATTCAACAACCTTCTCATTTTCTCACAATAATTATGAATAATCTTAGAATTAGTAAATAGGGCAACTCAAACTGAAGACCTCTATACTCTCTGTACCTTAAGGTGAAAAAAGACCAATCAAATTACTCTTGTTAAGGGTAAAAACAAAATTTTATTGAAAGCCAAATGCATTACTTGACTTTTGACCTTTACCTGAAAAGTTACTACCTCAATATTTAGTTAAATCCTTTTTGACACTCGAATTTTATAAAAATTTAATTATTTAACCTTTATGATTGGTGAACCTACGAACGTAACTTACACGCACTTTTAATGTGGACATTAATGCTTCCTTGTATTAACTTCTTTGGATAATATGATAAATTATGTTTAATTGAATAATTTAAAAGATATAAGAAAGAATAAAAATTAAAAAGAAAGGACGAATCCAAACGGGATAACGATAGTCCACCCCTTTTGGCTCTTGAGGATCCCTCTGCACTTCAATTCTCTTTCTTCTTCTCCTTTCTCTCTTCGTTTGGCAGCACTCACCAACTCCAACCACTCTAGAAATCGACCCTCTTCCCTTTGGTGGCGTTGGCGATGGTAGGGTAATGTTTAGATGACATTAATGACAGCGCTAAAGATATTTTTCCCTCTTGATGATACACTATAGGATAGAATCTTTATGTGCCCATACCGACTATTTTCAGAGACCAATACAAGCTTAATAAACACCGATCAACTCCTCTTGGCCCTAATTTCATTTTCTGATCAACAGTGCTCGATTTGATGGAGTTTTTTGGCGAGCAGATGAGAAAGAACTAGAGCAAGAGAGAGAATTAAACATCTTCAATCGCCTAATTGAGTATGCATTTACGCACAGGAGCAGAGCTACATGTGAGCTAGAGGGGACCAAGGCCCCTAATATAATATATAAAAAATTATTTATTAGTAATTATAAATTCAATTAAGTATACATTATAATTAAATATTATTTATTATCTCAAAAAATATATATTTTTTAATGATAAGTAAATATAAATAATTATTAAATTAACTGTTAAGTTTCTTTGACCCTGCAAAAATTATCATCTAACTCCGTCATTGTTCATACATTTTACTGATCAGAATTTCAAGAGCTTAATAATTACAATTTTTTTTTATAAATTTTAAATATCAAATTTGATACACTTAAATATAAAATTATCAAGTAACTTTCTGTGTAAATATAAAATTAATAAATATCGATTCGGTTCGGTTTTAAACCGATCAAATCGAAATTTATAAATTGAGCATTTGATTTGCAATTGGATTCGGTTCGGTTTTAAACTGATCAAATCTAAATCTTAGGGTTCGGTTCGGTTTTCTTTGATTTTCTTGATATATATATTAATAATTTCGGTTCGATTCGATTTTTTTTATTTTTTATGAAAATAATCGAACCAAACTGATTAATCGAAATTATCAAAATTATAAATCGAACCGATCAAAATTATAAATCGAACCGAATTGATTAAACCGAATTGACTCAGTTCGGTTTGATTTTTCAATTTAAACCGAAAACTGCTCTCCCCTGATCACATGTCAAATGTGTTTCATGATATATATATATATATACACATACACCAATTGACTCTAAAGCGGCTTAATGAATAATTGACCACCTCAGAACCATTCAGCAAACATCATTCAGCTTAGCCATTTTTTGACCTTAAATGCTAATGCGTGTCATGAGACATTGCTTTCAGTTAAAGGCTGTGGACCATGCCCTGTTTTCAGTGGCTCCAAACATGTCATGTGAAATGGCTCTCATTGGAGAATTGTACAGTTGATGGGTCTTTCATGACAATGTTGGTATTTGGATAGCTAGCTACTTAGTTAGACTTGGAATTTGCAATTCAATGCAAGCTGATTTTCAGGCCCTATTTCATGCTCTTACTTCGGCTTGGAATCTGGGCTATTGGAAGGTGGAGGTGAACTTGGATTCCGAAGTGGTTGTGAAGTTGCTCTCGGTTGAGGAAGTGCAAGATAGGAGGCTTGTGAACTTAATTGTTCATTGTGGTGGGATATTGAATCAACCTTGGCAGGTGACCCTTAGTCATTGCTACAAAGAAGCTAAAAGGGTGGCGAACAAATTGGCTAATTTGGCAGTGGAGGCGAGTTTGGACTGTCATTTGCTACGAACCCCTCCTGGTGGGATTTTGAATCTTGTTCGTTGGGATAGATCACAGGGTATGCGCCAGCCCAAAGTTATTTCCAACATTATAGGCTATGATAGTTTTTTTGAAAAAATTTTCTAAGAAAGTTGAAAATTAGTATTTCGTGTTCATATATGTCAATTTTTTTAATATGTCAATTTTTTTTTTAAATTTAACTAAGATTTAGAAAATAGTTTTAAGTTATTTTTCATCTTTTTTCTTTATAATAAATATTTTATTTTTTAAATGAAAAATCATGACTTTTTTTATAAAATACATATTAACATTTTTAAAAAAAAGTTTTTAAATATATTTTTACAATAAGTTACTTTTTTTAATTATAAAAGATAAGAATAATTTTTTTATTTTTTAAATTAAAATATTATTTTCTAGTTTTTATGAGGAGAAATGTTTTTTATATTTTTTCTTGTTTTCTTAAAAACTGAAAAATAAAAAATAAAAAATTATTTTCTACAAATAAACATACCTAAGTGATTATGTTCTTTTTGGATTTTTCCTCCTTTTTCAATGGTAGAATCATTTGCCTCGTCTTATTATTCATTATACTTTTCATTTACTCCTTTTCGCAATTTCCTTAAATAAATTTCAATTTTAATTTTAATTTTATTTAATATCTTATTATTTAATAGTAAGATATTAATTATCACAGAAAATCTTTAATTTCTTTATTTTACCTACTAATCAAACTTAATGGATATATTAAATCTTATTTTACCATTTTTTTTCTTTTAGACAATAAAAAAAATTATAAAATTTTTGAAATTATGAAAGAATCTCTCTCGGCCTAAGCTTTTCTGAGATCTATGTAATTTCTAAAAATATGCCACGTGATATGCTTTTATATATATATATATATATCTGTCACAATCAACTTGTCACGATAAATTTATTTTTTTTACGTGAGTTAAAAAATATATATAATTAATATAGTTAAAATAATAAATTTTATTATATTTTTTTAATATAATTTTCACTCGTATTGGTTTATTAAAAATTGAATAATTTATGTTACTAAATTATTCTTAAAAGTAATAAATTTTATTTTTTTAATTTATATTAAATGGGGTGTATTAGTAAATTAATATATAAATTATTATTTTAAAATTAGAAAATGACGCATAATTTAAGACAAATAAAAAGGAAAACTAAACCTATCACTTTGTGGGATGGAAGGAGTATTATCTATCTTTGGCTAATCCATTTGCCGTCTGCTAAGAAAAGACAGTGATAAATTTAGTTTTTGAGAATAAATGATAAATTAGTTGTATATCAATGCACTCCCTTTTTAAGATAGAGAAAATACTCTCTTAAGTTGTTCTCCAATTTCCTTCGGCCTTTTAGGTTGCGCTGAGCTCATTCCCTTTCGGTGGGCCTCCCTTGCCGGTGTTTCTCTAGTTCGGTCTTGGGTCCCCTCCCTTTCCTGATTTAGAATGTATAATTATGCTTTTGGTTGTCTAGGTAGTAGAACTTGGCTCTTGGTGATGGTGGTTTCGGAGAGGATCTGTTTCTACGGGAGTTGTAGACTAAAGCTTTGCTTTGATTTGCCACTCTCCTAGGCTCGTTTTGTCCTTTGCTCAATGGGAGGCCTTCGGCACCAAAAGAAGATTTATTGGAGACGTCTCGAAGATCTTAAAGAGATGACTATAAAATGTGGTTGCTGGCTCCCGATGACTATATCGAGATTAAGACGCCATAGTCTTGCCTCTCTCCTTTCCTAGGTCATTAGCTGTGAGCCTTGTGTTACTTTTTGGAAGTGTTGGCAATGGATGTTCTTTCTTGGCTTTGCTGGTTTTGCTCTGTCTTACTAAGTTTTGGCAGAAGGATTCTCCCCACTTTGCTTTCGATGGGTTGCTCTCATCTTGCTCCCAACGACAACAACATTATGTTAGGTTGAGTTTTTTTTTAAGATTTCTACTTAAAATGATAAGCCTTTGGACTTGATTTTTGGTTAAAAGACTATTTTTATATTTTAGGCTTCGGCCTTGATCTCTGTACCTTATCTATTAGTCTTTCATGCAATGAAATCTGTTTTTGAGCTTTTGACTGTACAGGTATTTTGGGACAAAGAATTAACCAGGAAAGGGTGACATGAAGTAAAATTACGAAAAGAGGTGGAAGTGGCTGAGGTGGAAAACTTTGGTGCAGGCTGCTCTTCACAGTGGCGTGCAGAAATGAGGACGCTAATTATATTAGCGTGCAGGGGGGAAAAATGGCAGAAAATCTCTGTAAGTAAGTAGAAAGTGGGATTTTATTATCATTGGCGTTCTCAGGGCATGAGACGCTATTTTTATTGGCGTCTTGAGTAAATTTTCCTAATAGTTTATCAAGTTTTAGATAAACCAAAATTAATAGGAAATATTTATAATAATAAAAAATATAAATTATAATTTTCATAATTTTTTATAATAGTATATGTTTGAATTTAAAGTGAGAAGTAAGTTATGAATGAAATGAAAGTGTTTTACGTTAATTTATATTTTATCAATTGAAAATTATTATTTATGAATAGTTTAGTGAAATGAATGGGACATAAAAATTAAAATTTTATATCAAAAAATTTATAAAAAAAATTGGAGTTGCAATATATTATACTAAATAATTTAGATAAATTATAATATAACATTATAAGATAAAAGATAAAATATTGAAAAAATGAGAAATAAAAAACTAAATTATGGCAGAAATTAAAATTTTTATACTAATTGTAATTATCATTTAAAAGATTTAATAGTTTAATAAGATTAATGAAAAAAATTTACATTAACCGTAAATAAGAAGGAAATTTTGATATTAATATAAATAAAAATTATATTAACCATAAAATATTAAAATATTATATAACTTATATTATAGTAAATTGCAAGGTGTGTGGGTTCGGCTCGGGGTCTACTTCAGAATCCGAATAAAACGAAAATTTCACTACTGTTCTAATTTCGCTCTTCGTTATTTCGGTTCCAGTTTAGTATAGTTTCAGTTTGATTATTATTTCTTGAAACAACTTTATGTAATTATTTTCTTAAAAAAGTCATGACTAGCTAAGGAGTTTGGAGTTATTCCAGATAATGCTAATAAACTGATTGTGTTAAGAAATGCAAGAACATTTAAATTACGGCTACTTGGATCTATGTTTCTGGACAAAACAAACTCTTAACCTGATGTTCCTTTCACTTTTGAAGGACATGAGGAAAGTTACGATGTATAGTTCGAGGAGGAGTTTGCTTAGCCTTTTCTTTATCGCGAATTTATGCCATGTCGCTACCACAGAACAAAGGAGATATCATGACCCCTTTTCATTTTGCAGATATGGGCTGGGAAATATTTAAAACAAGCTCTTCATCTTTAAGATATTCATCAGCAATTGACGATAAACTAACATTTTTATATGAATTTTATCACCAATTAATTTTAAAAATCAATCATTTCAATTTAATATGTACATTTATAATATATTAGTTAATATATTTTTAACAAACAACAAAGAATATTTGTTATACCTTTTTCATTCGGAGTGATTAAAATAGATATTCTCTTGTTACTTTTATAATGTGTTGGTGAAAATTATAAATATTAATATGTTGAAATTCTATTAGCTAACAAAAAATAACAAAATTTAAAAAATAATATTTCCCATTTATATTAAAAATAACAATATTAAATTAGAGCAGAGATAATTGAGTAGGTTAGAGAATTTAATAATAATAATAGTAATAATAATAGACATAGAAGAGAGAGATGATTAAGTAGGTTAGAAAAAATTAGAGCAAAAGTGAACGAGGGAGGTGAAAAAAATAATAACTAATTTCTAAATTACTAAATTAATAATAATATTATTAATAAATAGAAATAAATTAATAAATTATTTTATTATAAATTAATATAAATTATTAAATTATTTTATTATAAATTAGTAATGTTCTAAATTAATAAATAATATTAACTTTAAAAAAATAAAAAATATATTAAAATAAAAAATGTAAAACACATAAATATAATATGAATAGGTTAATACACAGTGGAAGAATCTCACCACGAATGGAATAATGGCAAAACGCCATTCAAATAGGCGTTCCATGGAGCCCAACGCTATTTTAGAACCTGTTTAGATTGTTGTTGAAATTATTATTAAAAAAATTATTATTTTTTAAATATATTAATTATAAAATATTAAAAAATAATTAAAAATAAATTTAATTAATTTTAATTATAAAAATATTAACTGAAATTATTTTTTAAAATAAAAATATTATTTTAAATATTATTTTTTAAAATAATATTTAAAATAATATTTTTATTTTAAAAAATAATTTCAAACTTTAAAATACAAAATCAAACAAAAGCTTAACAAGCATCCTCACACCACACTTAGTTTGGTTAGCGTCTCATTATCTATACATTATTTTAATTAGTGTCTTCGTTAAGGGTGAGCATTCGGTTCAAATTAAATCGACCCAAACCGAATTAAATTATAAAAATTAAACCTAATCGAATGAGTAAAAAATCGAATCGAACCAAACCATTCTATTTCGGTTTGGTTCGATTTAAATCAATCGGTTTGATTTTTATTGATTTTTTAATTTAGACTTGATTTTCAAATTATTTTATCTAATTTTAACTTTGGTTTGAACCTAATAACCATTAATCAATGAAATTAAACAATTAACATATATAAAATTAAATATAATTCATAAATTTTTTATAAAAATAAATCAATTCAAAAATCGATGCGGTTTGATTTAGTTTAATTTGACTATATAAATTACTATTCGGTTCTATTCGATTTAATCAAATTTTTTCTCTTTAAAGCTGAACCAAACTGAAATAATCGAAATTTTTATAAAATAAAATCAAATCTAATCGATTTAATTTTAAAATCAAATCGATTGAATCGAATTAATTCGATTCAATTTTTCGATTTAAACCGAATTCTGCTCGGCCCTAGTCCTCACGCGGAATACTATTTTAATCGGAGTCTTTTTATTTTACACAGCTCCATTTTGCAAAATTCACCCTCCATTAATATTTTTTTTTTTTCTCAACCTTTTTGTGAATAATTTTATTAGACCTTTTGCAAAATTCCCTGTTTTTCAGAAAGTCAAAATAAAAGTCATATACCACTTAAGGAAAGAAAGGAAATCAATCACATCAACGAGCATTGAAGCATTTAAAATCAGCGAGATGCTTCCACTGATTAGATTGCTTGATTAAGAGTGTTAATACAATAATTTTTTTTTATGTAAGTTCGCTTATCTGTAAAAAAAAAAAAAAAAAAAGATGGCTTAAAACTACCAAAGTAAAGGTTTCACCGTTGTTCCCATTTCAATTTTTTATTTCAATTTAATATGGTTTGATTTAATTTTATTAAATTTGGTAAATAATTTTTTTAAAATGAATAAAGATTTTTTTCTATTTTATATGATTCATGACTGGTTTTTAAATTAAACAATCTAATTTCGATTTTAAACAAAATTATAGCAGTTCAATAATTTTTACACGTGATACTCTAATAATAAAAATAAAGCTATAAAATATATTTAAAAATAATAATAATATAATTTTTAGTAATTTTTAGAATATTAGACAAAATGCAATTTAATTTTATTATTTATTTTATTCAATATGTATGTCCTTCTTTCCATTCAATGAAATGATTCACAAGTCCAATTCTACAACCCCTTCATTGCTTATCATTTTCCATGCAAGACAGTAGTTCATCATTGTCAACAAACATGATAGTTTATTGATTAATTTAAAGAAATAATTTTATTTTATTTTAATTAAATTTTTTATTAATATAATCATTAAATATTACCTCTATTTAAAGTGTAACAAGAGATGGTGCTAAATTATTTAATAACACATCCTATTGAATAACAGCACGAATTCCGTGTTAAATTCTGAACCTCCAAATCTCAGTTCTAAAAAGACTACGACATTGTACTCTAGAGCCTTCATTTAGGTAGTTGATCTTTTAAATTTAGACCGGTAATCGCTCCTGCCTGCCCCCAAATTTCAAATATTTTAATGGACCCACATAAAACCCTAATATTATATATCACAGCTGCATTAGTTGATTATTATTTTTTATAATTACAAGTTAGTTACCACTAAACCCTCGATGAAACCTTGGAAATTCCACTCTCACCAGACAAAACAATCCATAGATTCGACGGAGTTTTCGATCCGAGACGACCCAAAATCCATCGATAATTCCCACCTTAAGCTTGCTGCTCAAAACCCAGTTGCTGTATTGCTACTAAATCCTGATCTTTCAACTTTGACGTTACGTTCTTTGATCTGCAGAAACTTTCACCAGTAATGGCAGTTTCTAGCGATTCAATCCTCAGATTCCACCAGAAAATCTTTGCAAAGCACCCAATTCTTGAATTAGAGAATGGTGTTTCTAGAATAGCTGTGGGTGCTGGTGGGGTTTCTTGCAGTACAAGGAAACTTAGAAGTAAGGCCAGGATTGGAGCGAAAGCAGTGGCAGAGGCTCGTGTTAAGGGGTTAGAGAGTTTTGAGGTGAATTTGGACTTGGGATTGGATGCTGTGGCCGAGAAGAAGTTGAGAGAAAAAGGGTTCTCAGGGATGAGGAAGACGAAGTTGGTGTGTACCATAGGACCGGCGTGTTGCTCATTGGAGGATTTGGAGAGATTGGCTAGAGGAGGGATGAATGTGGCTAGGCTTAATATGTGTCATAACACGAAAGAGTGGCACAGAGATGTTATTAAGAAGATCAAGAGGTTAAATGAGGAAAAGGGGTTTTGTGTTTCAGTGATGATTGATACTGAAGGAAGCCAGATTCATGTGGTTGATCATGGAGCTCCCTCCTCTCTCAAAGCAGAGGTATTTAAATTGTTCCCATTTTTTAGTTTTTACCTCTTTCTGGGCTAGTGGGCATTCAATGCAATGTCCTTATCAATTTATTTTTGGTCAATTACTTTAACATTTTTAGTAGCTGTTGATTGGGGGAAAATGAGTTTGGGTAGCTGAAAGCCTGAAACCAGGACTAACTTTGCTTTAATTCGGGATATATATGGTAATTGACCGTATCTTTTAGGTTTACAATCATAATTTTCATGTAAAAACCTGCAATTTCTTTTTGAGGTTCTTTTCCTTGTAATTTATTTTGTTTTCATTAGGAAATATTGGCTTCTCTTGATCATTTTTGTTAAGTTAGAATTTCAATATTTGATGAATTTTTGTTTCTTCTTGTGGCATCAGGAAGGTTCAGTTTGGGTATTTACAGCCCAAAAATTTGAAGGTTCACTTCCATTTACCATTCGAGCAAACTATGAAGGGTTCTCTGAAGGTGGTGACTCTGTTGCTCAATTGTTTGTTGATTTTCTTTTTTAATGCAGTAAATAATAATTTTCCATAATGAAATGGTTGGCAGGCATTATGGTAGGCGATGAACTGATTATTGATGGAGGAATGGCGAGCTTTCAAGTTGTTGAAAGGATGGGAAATGATTTGCGTTGTAAGTGCACAGATCCTGGTCTACTCCTACCCCGAGCCAAATTGAGCTTCTGGAGGGATGGGAAGCTTTCCCATCAAGGTCTCCCAACTATATCAGAAAAGGTTGAATCATGCTTATTCTATTCTGGCAATAATTTCCCCTCATTCTCCTTTCGTAAATCCATTTTCTTTGGCTAGAGAATCCAAAAGTAGGATAGTTTGGTCTTAAGGATTACTTCTTCTGTATCTGCTCTGATGAGATTTTTCTTTCTTGTTATTTCTTTTGCTGGCTTGCCTTGAAATACAAATTCAGAAAATTGGATGCCTTTAAATTAGGTTGTTTGAGTAAAAACATCAAGAGTCAAAATCCCTAAAAACCATTAAAAGTCAATATCCCCTGCAAAATAGAAAGCTATTGTTAACTCTTCTTGTTTCTAGGGATTTTCTAAGGGAAGAAAGGAATTGCCTATTGATTTAGCTTATTAGATTTTAAATGTAATGTGCATTTGGGTTCACTTTGCTCTGTCATGTGGGGCTGAACCACAGCTTTTGGAGGATGAAAATGCAGCTATCTTCCTAAGCAGTCATCTACAAGAACTGCTATTTGGCTCTTTGCCAGGGGTAGCGCCAAAAAATTTTTCTTGAAGGGGCCAATGGTATATGTAAAATTAATTTGAGAAATGGTTAATTACACTCATTGTTTATATATTTTGATGGGTTCATGTTATATATTCAAAAAATGACATAATAAAGTGTAGTTAAGTGAGAAAATTTTATGTTAAAAAAAAGTTAGAAATTTTTTTTAAGGGTGCCAATGCTATAAATAGATAAGCAGGCCAAACAGTCTTAAATAGGTAAGCAGGTTAGTGTTAGCAGACAATATTAAACATCTGACCAATTTCTTCCCCTGCACATAGCTCATATTTTCCACTTTGCAGGACTGGGCAGACATTGATTTTGGAATTTCTGAAGGTGTCGATTTTGTTGCTGTGTCATTTGTTAATGATGCCGAGCCTATCAAGCATCTGAAGAACCATCTCTCAACTAAGGCATCAAGGTAAGAAAGTACTAATGCACAAAGTTAACATTTCATATTATTTCACTAAAATCCTCAGTAACTGTAGACAAGCTGATTCTTAGCCAAAAAATGAAATAATGAGAAAAGGTAGCTTACTAGTTGTTTTAGCTTATGAGATTTTTGTCTTGGCAATAATTGCTAACTTTAGAAATGAGAGCTAATTGTCCAATAATAAATTAATACCTGTGCTACTCCTGTCCATTGTTATTCCTCATCCTTCCATCTTCCATTAGGTTCAATTTCTTCTTCAGTTGTGCCCAGTAAATGCTGCATCAATGGCTAAAAAAATGGCTAAATAAACATACTAAATTGTCAAGGGAGCTATAAATTTAATGAGGGAGAAGAAAAAAAAAAGAGGAAATAGCAAGTTAAAAGTAGAGAGAATGGAGTTCTGCGGTCAGTGTATGAGATTGTATCAGGCTATCAGCTCCAACATTTTGTTAATTTAGCTGTGTGACAACAGTTAAAGTTTTTACTTTTTTTTTTTTTTTCCTTTTTCTTTATGGTTTTAGGAAGTGAAAATATTAGACACGAAATTCTTTGCTTGCAGATGAAAGTTGAAATTGCTGTTGCAATATTCTGCAATTCAATGACTATAATTATTGTCATTTACAGATCAATAAGAGTATTGGCAAAGATTGAGAGCTTGGAGTCTCTTCGGAAACTGGAAGAGATTGTAGAGGCTTCTGATGGAATTATGGTGGCTCGTGGTGACCTTGGAGTAGAAGTTCCTCTTGAACAGATTCCAGCAGTCCAAGAGGAGATAACCCGTATTTGCAGGCAGCTGAACAAGCCAGTGATTATAGCTTCTCAACTTCTTGAGTCGATGGTTGAATATCCAACCCCAACGCGTGCAGAGGTATTGTTATACACTGACTATTACAAATTGTTCTTTTTGGGCATTATGGACTGGTCGAGTACTCCTTTTATAATGACATCTTCTTTTATGCAATAAGGTTGCAGATGTATCTGAAGCAGTTAGGCAATCTGCTGATGCAATGATGTTGTCTGGTGAGTCAGCTATTGGATCATATGGAGAGAAAGCTCTTTCTGTCTTGCGGATGGTCAGCAATCGAATGGAACTACAGTGTCACGAGGAAAACCGTCAAAATGCTCTCCATCAGCCTTGTCTTGGAGTTTCATTGCCTGATCGTATATCTGAAGAGATATGCAATTCTGCTGTAGAAATGGGTAATTGACTTTTCTCTTACACCATTATATTATTTAATGTTGATTTTCTGAAAGCAGTTAATTGGCATAATTAATAAAAGTTTCTGCTAGGCGCATTTATTCAATTCCATATTATCTTTCACACACACAATGAAATAAAATTTTCAAATGTATATTAAACAGTATATGAATCAGTTGAAAACAATCATTAGTGCAATCACACACACACACAATGAACGTGTGATTTGCTGTGCTAGATCATTAGTGCAACCTATAAGAAGAACTGTAAACTGACTTCATTATTTACACTCAAAACCTTGGAAAAGGCTAGGGAATTAACTGCTATTGATCACCAAACATGCCTATTGATATGCTGCTAACCTTACATATTATACTTGGTGTTTTAACTGCAGCTAACAACCTTGGTATAGATGCTATCTTTGTCTACACAAAGCATGGAGAGATGGCATCACTCCTTTCTCGCAACCGTCCAAACCCTCCTATATTTGCATTTACAGATGACAATGATGCTCGTATGGCATTGAATTTGCAGTGGGGAGTTATCCCCATCCTTGTAGATTTGTCAGATGACATGGAATCCAACATATCCAAAACCACTGATCTTATAAAATCTAAAGGCATGATGAAAGATGGAAGCTCTGTCTTGATAGTCTCAGATCTCACTCCATCTTGTGCAACCCGAACTGCCTTCCAGTCAATCCAGGTGAAGACCATTGTGTAGGGAAATGCTTATCTGAAAATGTTCACTTCTCAAAGAAACTAGGGAGGGTAAAGCAAATGCAGAAACTTTCCAAGTCCGCGATGAAAATGAACTCCTGTTTGCCTTTTTCATGTATCTTCAAATTGTCAAATGCAAGGACAGTCTCTCTATGTTGCATTGCCAGCAAAAATTTGTCTAGCTTAGCCACAGAATGTTGATCCAGACTTTACAGATCGTTTGTTTATTTGCATTTATTTTTCCATGAACGTTCAAATTTTGGCTTTTTTCACATTAGTCTTATCAGTTAGCAAGTCAAATAGAAATGCTTCTATCAAAATCCTGCTAGGGCTGAGCAGAGTTCGGTTCAAACCGAAAAACCGAATCGAATCAAGTCAATTCGGTTCAATCGGTTTGGTTTTAAAATTAAATCGGTTCGATTCGATTTTATATTATAAAAATTTCGGCTATTTCGGTTCGATTCGGTTTTGAAGAGAAAAAAATTGATTAAACCGAACCGAACCGAATAGTAATATTTATAGTCAAATCAAACTAAATCGAATCGAATCGATTTTTGAATTGATTTATTTTTATGAAAAATTTATGAATTATATTTAATTATATATATATATATTAATTGTTTAATTTTATTGATTAATGGTTATTAGGTTCAAACCAAAGTTATAATTAGACCAAATAACTTGAAAATCAAGTCTAAATTAAAAAATCAAATCAAACCGAACCGAAATAGAGCGGTTCGGTTCGATTTGGTTTTCACCCATTTTGGTTCGATTCGATTTCTAAAATTTGCGGTTCGGTTTTTATAATTTAATTTGATTCGATTCGATTCGGTTCGGTTTGAACCGAATGCTCACCCCTAAATCCTGCCCTTCAACTTCAAGTGTTTGCTTCAATTCACTGTCCTTTAGCAAATTAGGAAACCTTGCTTCTAGGGATAGCATCCGGTTGCTATTCACAAAAATCATCTTACCTAAATCTAAACTCAAATTTATTCGAATCCATTTAAAATAAGAATTCCTTATCCGATCTTAATAATATTTGAACTCATTTGGTTTTATAATTTGAATTAGCAATGTAAGATATATTTTTTATTAATAAATTATATTTTAAAATTTAATAATATATAAAAAAATTTATAAATATTATAATAAAAAATATATTTTATATTTAATTAATTATTTAAAAATTTAAATAATAAATACTTAATATATAAAATTTAAATTAAATTCAATATATAAAATTTTAATTAAATCTGATAATACTAATTAGATATTATTTTTTAATTCAGACAGATATCAAATTTAATTATATATTATTTTAATTCATTCTAATAATAGTATTTAATTGAGCTGATTATTTAAAAAATTGTACTCTTCCATAATTATATCTTATTATAATTTATTTTATTTTTAATTATAAAATTTATAATTATTTTATTACAATTGCATTTTTCTCAGTATATTTTATTATATTATTATATTTTTTTATTAACTTTAATTTAATATATTAATTTAGATTCTACTAATGCCGGATGAAATAATAATAATAATAATTTATTTTATATAAAATATGGTGGGGTCTGGAATTGTGTGGGCAAAATTACAGCGACGTTACTCAACTTCTACAAGCCGCCAAAGGCCACAGCCAACCAGATACACGCATCCTCTCCTGCGCACTCTAGCTCCTTGTAACAAATCCTCACTAAAATACACCCATCAGGTGACACCAAAAGCATAAAACCAAGCTCCTGCATCTCAGGCGCCATTTCCTCTCTTTTTTTCCTTTCCTTCCTTTCTCTGCATTCTACAAACTTGAAACAAAAACTTTTAGCGTAAGCTTCCAATGATTTGTAGCTGTAATGCCAAACAGGACCTAAATGAAATGGGTTCTCTTCACATATTGAAATCCACTCTCTCTCCAATTTCCCTTTCAGGCCCGTATTTTCCCGGGAAATCGTATTCCAGGAAAGCAATTCTCAAGTTGAGAAGTTTTAGTGCTGGGAGCTCTAAAAGATGCTTCCAGAGACTGAAGTTTAGGATTAACTGTTCAGTACAAGAAGGAGATAATAATACCAATGGCAAGTTTTTGTTTTTTCAGCTAGATTTTCAGATTTTTGGTTGATGATTTTCATCCTAATTTGAAATTTCTGTGTAATTTCTTTTTCAGGTGAGGAACCACCGGAATCGTTGTTCATGAAGGAGCTGAAGAGGAGGGGAATGACTCCGACTTCATTGCTTGAGGACACCAATAGAGGAAGCTATGGAGTGGAGGATGAGATAAAGCTCGGAGAAGAGGATAGAGGCTTTTCTAAAAGAAACGCTGTTTCAACTGAATTTGGTCAAAGCCTTTCTAATCAGAGAGAGCGTTCCATGGCATTGAACAGTGAAGGCCTTGAGGTTAGCCTCTTTGTCTTCTTCTTGTTCTTTTGTGAGCGTTAATGGGTTTGCCTCATTTTTTGAGATGATTAAACGTTGTTTGATATTAATTTTTGGAAATTATACTCAAAATTAGACTTTATGGAACTTAGATTTCTTATATATTGAACTAATGAATGAATCCCTTTTCTAGGATTTGCATCCAATTTTCATTTCTGGAGCAAACCAAATGAGCTCTAAGGATACTGTCAGAAGCCTGGAATCATGATTTTTGTTATGTTCATTTTGAGCTAACACAAACTATGGATTTTGGTGCATTTTTTGGCAAAAATTTTCTAAACATCGATCAACAAAATTTTCTTTTATTACTCTGGCAATTGTTTTCTCAAACATTATATTATTTTTTGTTTGCTTATCCTTAAACTTGATCAACTTTTGGACAGTTTATGGAATTTGAATTGACGAGTTCTTCAAGTAGTCCCTCTTCCTTTCTCTAATTAGTTTTAGAAAGACAATCAAAGAACAAATCAAGTAAAGTCTAAAAAGAAAGGAAATTATCAATATTGAACGTGTAGTGGTTGAAATTTGAAACGTTTTAGTTAATTGACGATAGATTTGCCTCCTGAAGACTTGCTTGAACTTTGAAGGACTGTTGGGAGCATAACTTACAAGGTCACGTATGATCTTATTAACTTATTTCAGGCACAATACTTGGAAAAAAAAAAAAAAAAAAAAAAACTGTGCGTCTCTTATTTTTAGGCTGGAATGCCAATTATTAAAGGCCATTCATTATTTCTGTGAAAAAAGTGCGTACCATTTTTGTTTTATCATTCAATACTTGTACAGAAGGAAGGTTTTATCATTCTTTGTCTTATGTTGAATATTGCTGTGCCATTCATCCTGGATCTGTTTTTAATTTTAATTTGCTTGAATGAGAATAAGTTTTATGTGACACCTGAAATGGGTAGCATTATTTGCTGGTAAATTTATTTCTTTCTTATGAGTCAGATGTGGGTGTATTGTGATTTGGTCCTTTATTTTAGAACTAAACTTTTGTTCTTTTTGCATTGTGCATGTTCACATGCAGTAAAGGTCCTAACTTTTTTGTCTGTTTCAGGGTTTAATTCCTCGTGCTAAACTTTTGCTTACAACTGGAGCAACCTTCTTTTTGGGATTTTGGCCATTGATTCTCATAACTGTGAAATTCTTCTCTGCTCTCTACATTGTAAGTCCCATCTCTGTTCTTCAATTTGTTGCTTGTTTTAAGTTTATAAACCCGGTGCCTCACTAAATTAACAGAGCTGTTTTCATGAGCTAGACACTTGGGGATTTGGAAATTGGTAGTGACTATTATATTGGAGTCTGTTTCTTTAGGGATTATAGACATAGATGTATTTTAAACCAGGATTTGAGCGGGTACTTCAACTAATGTTATTCTGATAATAGGAATAACTTGGCCATGAGGTCTACTTGGTGTATATTCACCAAGTAGAGACAAGGGTATAATTTTTTCAATTCATGGTGAGTCAACACATACTAAATGCTAGACAGAGGTCATGAATATGGCAATCAACAATGGAAAGGAATCCAAAAGCATAGAATAGATTGCGCAATGACATGACCAGATTGGTTCCAACTGATCTTTGGCTGTTTTGGTTCAAATCTAAAATTATCATGTTGAAGATCAAATGATCACATACCAGTTGATGGCAGGCATACAAAGTTCTTAGCAATCTTTAAGTTTGCTATTTAGCAATATTTGGAAATTGGGAATTAGACCTCTTCTTCATTTTTTTAATATGTGTTGGCAAAAATTGAGTTGCAATTCAACTTCTTGTTGGTAAGGCCTATATCTTTGAAAGTTAGGCAGAATTTGAGTTGGAGATGTAAAGCTTTTAAAAATCCAGCTCTTCATGTGGTCCTGCAAATGATTACTTGACCCTCTTAACATTCCAGTTTTTTATGTTTCCTGTATATTTACTAAATATGTTTCTTTCCTGTTGTGTCATATTGCTATCACATAATTTTGTCTTGCCTTTTGTTTCCTGAAAGCCAATTATTGATACGTTTGTTTTTTCCTTGGGCAGTATTTTGGACCGAATTTTGTCCATGATGCAAGCAAGACGCCCACGTCACCATATGTCGATTGATCCATATGAATTGCTGGAAGATGAAAGAATATCACAAATAGCTCCTAGTTTAAAATGAAGGAGAAAATATTTGTAGGAACATCGAATTCTTAAATCTTGCGAAGCAGATCTCTGTAACTTTCTTTGAATCCTTGTTAATTCTTTACTATGTAAATACTTCATACCTATAACAGGCAAGAACAACTCTTAACAGGTTAATTTTCAGTATCTTTCATTGTATTTTTAATCCAGTTGCTTGTTTAATAAGCATGACTGACTTCACTCTTGTTTATTTATGCTGAGCAACGACTATTAGGATATGTGTATGTGTGTGAGCATGGAAGTAGGATTTAATGAATAAATCAAACGTGAATCAACAAACTTTTTAGGGGAAAAAAAAACTGGAAAAGTGTGAATTAAATACTGAAAAATGGAATATGAAACTTCCTAAAAAGTTGTAGTTTTCAAGACGTTACTTTTTCTAGGTTGAAAAGATATGGCCAATAGCCAAGGCAAACAGGCTTGAATGCTTGATCAAATTAATGTGCCTTAAATGGAAACGCGAAAATTGGATAGGTGTTAATAATGATATAAGCAATTGAGTTGACCATGATGCCACATTTTCCCTCCATGTTATAGGTATACTAAATTTATGCTAACAATTTTTTTTATATTTTTCTGATGAAAATTTTTCATTCCTGACAAAAGTATAATTTAATATTAATAGTGGAGTTTTCAATTATTTTCTCTTAAAAGTTTCTTCTAGTGTTTGACTTAGATGCTGTAAGTTAATTTGTAATTATAAATATTTAAAATTTAAATAGTTATATATTTGATTAAAATATTTATAAACGGCAGATAAATAATTAATATTTTTAATAAAAAATAATTTATAAATATATTTATTATTAAAATGATTGAAAAAGATATTAAATAATATTTATGGTAAAATATTAAATAAAAACTAAACATGTGGCTTAAAGTAACAAAATAAAAAATTAGGTCTTCACTTATTATTATTATTTTTTTATTCTATAAACTCAACTTGTAAATCTAAAAATTATTATAAATAAATAATTTATTTTCAGAGCTTATAAATTAAGATGAACACCTTCTAAATACTCTTCTTACGCTGTTGAAGGTTTCTCCTTCCGCACCTCTGGCAAGTTGTAGATAATCCTTTTGTGAGTTATTCTGTTGATAGTGCTTTATCGGAGGAGTTGCAAGCCATGTACAATTTTTTTATTTTTTGTATCTAGGCTTACCTCTAACCTTTGGGTTTAAACTTGGTGACACTAACGATGCCACCTATGGTTTGTGAGCATCTAATCTCCTATGGTTTAAATGCACTTCTCCAGCCTTTCATTTATGGTTGGAAGTTGTAGGCGATTTCCCACCAATTTTCTATTCAACTCGGCCACTAACTGATCATCGCTGGCTCTCAAATGGGTCTCTTGCCCTGTTTACAGCGCTGGGAGCCTGGTCGAGATCCCAGGGATGGGATATGTGTTCATGGAGTGTTTTAACCCAATAACTGGAATGAAATTTTAGCGTTTCTTCATTACAAATGAAGAAATGAATACTCCATAAGTCCAAGAATCCAATTTTGTCACTTGCAATTCTAAGTATTTCAGCGTCCATAGAAACTGGAGGCAGGAATCCAATTTTGTCACTTGCACTCCACAGCGCTAGCGATAAACAGTAAATGGCACAATTAAAGAAAGCTAAGTAAGAAATGAAATCCCTAAAATAATTGTGAACATTACTAAAATAATAGTACCATTCAACACAGAATATATCTATTTAAGCATCCTTGAAGCAAGATAGCTTCAAATAATTGCATATATTCGCAATAAACAACCAACAAACACAAACCGAATAACACTGATTCAAATAGACCACAGGAACTTAATTAATACTCTTCATCGTCACCATCTTCACCCTCAGCCGATTCAGCACCAACCTCTTCATAATCCTTCTCAAGGGCAGCAAGATCCTCACGAGCCTCAGAAAACTCACCTTCCTCCATGCCCTCGCCCACATACCAGTGCACAAAAGCACGCTTGGCATACATTAGGTCAAACTTGTGGTCAATTCTTGAGAACACCTCAGCAACACTGGTTGAGTTGGAGATCATGCAGACAGCTCTCTGCACCTTGGCAAGGTCACCACCAGGAACAACAGTGGGTGGCTGGTAGTTGATACCGCACTTGAATCCAGTTGGGCACCAGTCAACAAACTGAATGGTACGCTTGGTTTTGATAGTGGCAACTGCAGCATTCACATCCTTGGGCACAACATCACCACGGTACATCAAGCAGCAGGCCATGTATTTGCCATGACGAGGATCACACTTGGCCATCATAGAAGAGGGCTCAAAAGCACTGTTGGTGATTTCAGCAACAGAAAGTTGCTCATGGTAAGCTTTCTCAGCAGAGATAACTGGTGCATAGGAGGAAAGCATGAAGTGGATTCTTGGGTATGGGACCAAGTTGGTCTGGAATTCAGTCACATCCACGTTCAGGGCACCATCAAACCTCAGAGAAGCAGTCAAGGAGGAAATCACCTGGATAGTCACAACAATGAGTGTTAAATGGAAATATTCATACAATCATTACTGAAGACTGCCTTGGCACTATATCAGATTAATTAATTAGTAAAATTTAAATTTTAGTATTTAATCCGTATATATATATATATATATATATATATATATATATATATATCCGTCAAAGGTCCGTCAAAGGCACCTAGTTAAAACTATAAAGATACAACCATTCACCTGAGAGACAAGCCTGTTAAGATTGGTGTAGGTGGGTCGCTCAATGTCAAGGGAACGCCTACAGATATCATAGATGGCCTCATTGTCAAGAAGCACAGCAACATCAGTGTGTTCCAAGAGGGAGTGAGTTGAAAGGACACTGTTGTAGGGCTCAACAACAGATGTGGAGACTTGGGGAGAGGGGTAGACAGTGAAACCCAACTTGGATTTCTTTCCATAATCAACAGACAAACGCTCCAACAGGAGAGATCCAAGACCAGATCCGGTACCACCACCAACAGCATTAAACACAAGGAATCCCTGGAGGCCAGTGCAGTTGTCAGCAAGCTTTCTGATGCGGTCCAAGCAGAGATCAACAATTTCCTTGCCAACTGAAAACAAACAACAAAAATGCAATCATTAGACTGCAAAAAGGTGGACTTAATAAATAATCAATATAGCAGAAAATCTGATTATATACTTACTGGTATAATGGCCACGGGCAAAGTTGTTGGCAGCATCTTCCTTGCCACTGATGAGCTGCTCAGGGTGAAAGAGCTGGCGGTAAGTTCCGGTCCTAACTTCATCAATGACAGTTGGCTCAAGATCTACAAAGACAGCGCGAGGAACGTGCTTCCCTGCACCAGTTTCACTGAAAAAGGTGTTGAAGGCATCGTCACCACCGCCAACGGTCTTGTCACCTGGCATCTGGCCATCAGGCTAAACAAAGAAAGCAAAAAAATAAAAAACAAATCAATAACTCACTAATCGCATATCTAAACACTATTAGAAAGCAGATCTGGAGAAAGAACAGCATTCTTAATCAAAATGAGAATCAAAACTTGCAGATCTGATTCAAAACCGGAAGGCAAAACAGCAAACACGCACAGATCCAGCTTTTTTTGGAGAATTTGTACATACATTACCATAATTGAGACAGATTAAACACAAATCTACCAGAATTGACACATAATTGCTAAAAATGCCAAAGATACCCAAACAAATTCAGATCCAACGCAAAAAAATGGAAAAATTGAACACACATTATCAATGACGATAACTACTAAACACAAATCTACCACAAATAAATACAAAAATGAGAAAAATACAAGAAATCCCCAAACAAGTACAGATCCAAAACAACATGATGCTAAAAAACGCAGATCCAAGCATCCAATTGAACAAAGAGAGGTACCTGGATGCCATGCTCAAGGCAGTAAAGCTCCCAGCAGGCATTGCCAACCTGGATACCAGCCTGACCAATGTGAATGGAAATGCACTCTCTCATTTTCGCTGATTGATTTCACAATAACCAGAAACGACGAAAAGAAGAAGTTGGAAGAGACTGAGAAAAGCTATGAAACGAAGGCGTTTATGAAGACGCCTTCTGATTCAACCTTAGGGATGGAGGCGAGGCTTTAGCTGAGACGGGGTATTTATGCTAAGAGAAACGATAAACGGAGGTTGAGATATTTGGTGGATTTAACTGGGGTTGGGTAAGGGACGTTACGGATGTGATGACGTGTAATTGTCTGATTGGTTCCTATGTTAACTGTGGTTAAGCTTTTCTCTATTTTTGATTTTTGAAATTTTAAAATGTTGCCGCTCGTGGCCAGCTATGAGGATCAAAAGGATGTGGCTTAGATGAGAAAATGACCGTTGTCCGGCCTGTTTGGGAACAGGAGTATTGCAGTTCTTACAGGGCTTTAACTTTTTATCGTCCCCTTTTTTTTTTCTTTTTCCCTTACTCCTTGGTTCGATTTAGATTGCTAATGCCCGGCTAGGTTGCATTTTATTTATAATATATAAAAATATAAATATAGAAATATGAAAAAATTATTTAAGAAAATATAAATTTTTATATGTATATTATATATTTAATTTTTTTTATATCTGTACGTATTTATTTTAATTATTTATATTTATAATATTATAAATAACAAGAAACTTAATAAAAGGAATTTCACAATTGATTTAGGTAGCATTTGTTAAAAATAAATTATACAAAATTTTATATAATTTATTTATAAATTTAAAATTTTAGTGTTTGGTTTAAATAAAAATTTATTTAAAATTTTTAATAATCAATTCTATGAAATTTATTATAACTAAAATAAATTCTATTAAAATTGATAAAATTTATTAATAAATTTTAAATTTAAAATCATATATATTTCAACTGATAAATTATTATGTATTATTTTATTTTATTTATTTAAATATAAAACTTATTTCATTTAAAATAATTTTTATATTTAATATAAAATATATTAAAAAATTTATTTATAAATTAATTTTATCATATAATTTATTTATAAATAAAATAAATTTTATCATAAAATTAAACCATGTCTTAATTTTATTTATGTTATTGTTTTATTTTTAAAATAATTTATATAATTATTTTCTTAATCTACGTAAACTATTATTTTATAAAGAAAATTTTATTTATATAATTATTTTATAATGGAATTTCAATACCATAATTACCTTTAATACTATTGAGGTTTTAAAAGTTCTGTTTTTTCTTTTTAAATTAGTATCCTATTTCACCATGCCTAATCATACCAAAAAAAGCTAAAAAAATGAAATGGCTTCACTTTTTGTGATTTAACCTAATCGTTTCAATTTTAGTTAATAAATTAATTTTTAAAATTTAAAGAATTTTATCCATATTTTAAATTAAATTTAAAGGGAGCATTCCCCACCTAATTAACCAGTCAAGAGTTTTTTTAACATAAACTTATGGGTTCCACTTGACACATTAAAAATAATTTTTAAAAAAATTAACCCTAATTAACCGTTTAACAAAGGATAGTATAGCAATTTAATATACAAATAAACCCTACTGTTTTGCCCGAATTCTTCTCTTCTTCGGTTCTCCATCAATTTCTTCCACCCAATAATTCAAATGTCAAATCCCTTCAAATGGAGTTCAATGTAACACCCCAAAATTTTAAATTTTAATTTTATTTAAATTTTAGGAATTTTTTTGAAATTTTTCGGATTTTAAAAATCGAGTTCGATTTTTCGAAAATATAAACTTTGATAATTTTTAAAAATTAATTTAAAGATTACGTGGCAAAACTAAAAATATATTTGGAATCTACGAATTTTTCTGAGTTTTCTAGAATTTTTTTCGGAATTTTTGGACCTCGTTTTCAGTCCCGAGGCCGAGTAAAAATTCAAAAAAATTTTGTATTCTGAATCAAACCGGCCGAATCGAGCCGACCGATCGAATCGGGCCGCCTTTTCTTTTTCTTCTTCCCTTCCCCGCGCTCGTCCGACCTCCTTTCTCTCTCCTCCCTCCTCCCCTTGCCGTGCTGCCACCTCCCCTGCCTCCCCACCTCGCTGGTGCGCCGCCTTAGCCCTCCCCCACGGTTGGCCGCGGCCTGGAGCTGAAAGCGGCTCCTGGCGACCGGCCGCGCGATTGTTAAATCTTCCGGCCAAAATCCGCCGATCCGCCTGTCGGACCGGTCTTATTTCTAAACTCATCTACTCGTCGATAGCTTTCCATAGACACCAAGAACGCCAAATCCATCGGCGGTTTGTCCAATTTTTGCACAGGAAGTTTTAGCCTATTTTGACTTTTGGGCTAGATTTCACAAACCGTAAACCCCACGAGAAAAGCGAGAGTACCGGAGTGCTCCACTCGTTGAGAGCTTGAGCGACATAAATTTCGAATTTTTTCGACACCGTTTTTCGGTGGGTCCCACGAAACTTCTTAGTATTTTTTCGAGCATTAAATGAGCTTAGAAAATTCCGTAAAATTTATGTACTAACCCCCGTGTTGTGGGCTTCGTAGGTATCCTCAATTATTTGAAATTCGACGGTTAATCAGATGCATGAATTTCCGGCGACATGAACCTTCAAAAAAGTCTCCGAATTGGGCCGAGGTTTTGGCTACCCCATTGTCGGGCGTCCGAGCTCGTCACTGAAGTCGAGAATCGGCAAAGGTAAGCCCGAACCTTGTTTTTGTAATTTTCTAGTGCTTAAATAGGATTAAAAATCTATAAAATATTCGTGGTAGCTCGAGAAAATTATGATTCTTTTGCAATAGCCTAGTAATATTGCTAAGGGCATGAGGCAAAGTTTTAGAATTTTTAGAGCTTGTTTGGGTAGTTTTTGGAAAAATGATCAATTATAAGGACTAAATTAAAATTTTACATATTGTGATGGATGACTGATTTGATGGGCCCAGGAGAGGCTGTGTGATGTGATTGAATTGTGGATATATGAGTTGCGAATATAGAAGTGTGTTTTAAGCCCTTTTGCAGGTTGGGTAGGTCCTAGGTATAGGGAGACTAGGATTTTCACAACTTAGGGCGTGTTGGTCTTTTCTTGATTTGTATTGAGTCATTTGTATTAAATAATTGTAATGTAATTGTCGGTGGCCGATGACCTTCTTCCTCCGCCCGACCACGATGGCCGTTGTCAAGTCTGTGAGTAAAATATTAATTTTAATTGTAATTTCACTATTATTATATGTTCAAGCATGCCCATGCATCACTTATATGCATATATCTATGTAGATAAACTTTAGGCACGATTTATGCTGCATTCATAACTGTGAAAGTGCCATGTATGTTGTTGTGGTAATTTGGAGCAGTGTGCGTGCGTTGGCGTGCGTGTGATGTGGTGTGGACTATGGATAGGACAGGTAGACACGGCTTAAGATCTTCGCTGGGACCCGGTCCTTCGGGGTAGACACGGCTTGAGTTCTTCGCTGGGACCAGATTTGGTTATTAAGTGGAAGTCAGAAGTGAGTTCTTGGCAGATTGGAATTAAGAGAGCTGTATAGGGGATCAGCTCCCATATATTATGATTGATATTATTGGGTGTGTGAGTGCTCCAAATTACCTTTTTGCTGTTATAATGTGAATTTATTACTAATGTTGCATTTCACGTCACAAGGTGCATTAGTTTTAGATAGTTATAGAGATTATGGTTAAAATTGATATTTTACTCTCTGAGTCGAACGCTCACTCCTGTTCAATATTTTTTCAAGCTACTGGGAGGATTTTATTGTGGTTAACTGCTTTTCTCCTTCGCGAGTTGTTTATCAATATTTGTGTAATTTTATTTACTCCTAGAACTTAGCATGTGTTAGAAATATTTAAATGATTCGGTCTGTAATATAAATTGTTATGTGGACTGTAAAATTACTATATGCATGTTTGATGGGTGGATGAGGAGTGAGCTCCCATTTATCTTTATGTTGATGTGAGTATGTGGAGGTGGTGAGCTCCCAATTGATGATATATTTTGTTTACTGGTCGGGTGAGTCAAAAACTCCCGTTGAAAGGTCCACTTGTATGGCGGACTCTGTCAGGTTGATTTCTGAAATTGGGCCCAAATGGGCCTTAGAGTTGGGTTGAGTGAATAGTTGGGCTTACTACGGGCCTCGGGGCTTTAGGCGGCCGGAGTCCTAGTCTTGGTCCGCCCATAGGTTGGGTCGTGACATTCAACAACTACACTTCGTTTAACATCATCTAGTTCAAATTCAAGGGAATCATTTATAAAGAATAGCTCCCTTTCATTAGCAGTATTAATTAAAAAATTTGAAATTCATACTATAGTAATCTTCCATGGGCAATTTTTCTCATTTTTGAGTTTTCAAATATGTACTCCACAAAATAATTAAAGGAAATTAATCAGTGTCTGTTCTTTCCCATTGCACAAAATCACTAACAACAACCTTATCTCCATAAATGAAAGCTTGTTTGTAAAGGCCTTTAGCTAGTGCATGTTTTATCCAATGTTCTTATCCATCTCTTATCCTGATTAAACCATAGCGACTTATTCACTTTCCAGTTGATTGAGATATTTTATTTTTATTTTCAACTTGCATTTTTCTTTTCTTCAAACACTTGCTTCCTCTTAAAAACGAGACTTTCTCTCTTTGATTTTGGTTTCTTTGAGGTCCGGTCCTTTTTCTTCTATTGAAGTCATCAGTCATCCTCTGCCTCATCTGGCAGGGGATGGCTTTCGTTCACTAGCCTAAAGAGTGGGTTTGTCACGACCCAACCTATGGGCCAGACCGGCACTAGGACTTGGGTCGGCATAAAGCCCTCAAGGCCTGTAGTAAGCCTTACTATTCTCAAATCCATAACCAAGGCCCAAAAACTTAGGCCCAACATGTAAATAAAATAAAATAAAATAAAATATTTTTTTATTCGGGTCAAACCAACCCGATAACCATAAAAGCAAGTAAGGGAGCCTCGCTCAACCTTCTATCACCACTTACAAATTGTTTAAATACCACACAAATCTTTATTTATTAATCTCAAAATTTTAAATTAACACGATTTCTAATAAGGTTCACACTATTACTAACACATGCGGAGTTTTAGATTTTAAATTTTGAAAAATAATAAAATAATTAAGTAACCCATGTTAAACCTGCAAGGAATAAAGCAGGTTGCTCTGTAAAAGAACTCCTCCTGTTTGGAAAAATAGGTGGCTGGGTGAGTATTCGACTCAGAGAGTAAAATATCAATTTTAACCATAATCTCTATAGCTATCTAAAGCTAATACACCCTGTAGAGTAAAATGCAACATCGTCAATGTTTTCACATCATAACAACAAAAAGGTAATTTAAAGCACTCACACACTCGATAATGTCAAATAATACTTATATGGGAACTGATCCCTATCTGACTCTCTTAATCTAAAGCGTACGTGAAGAACTCAAGCTCGGACTTCCACTTAATAAACCAAATCGAGGTCATGAAGAACTCAAGCCGTGTCTACCGAAGGACCGGGTCCCAGCGAAGTTCTTAAGTCGTGTCTACCCGTCCTGTTCATAGCCAACACCACACCACACGTACGCCAACTCACGCACACTGCTCCAAATTACCACAACAACATCCATGGCACTTTAATAATTATGAATGCAACATAAAACATGCCTAGTGTTTAACTACATAGATATATTTTTATAAGTGATGCATAGGCATGCTTGAACATATAATAATATCGAAATTACAATTAAAATTAATATTTTACTCACTAATCACTGAGGACTATTGCGATTGTTGGATGGAGGAAAATAGCTGACATCGATCACCTAATTATTAAATTATAAATTTATTAGTACTAAGTCAAGATAAAACTCTAAAGAGGCAACAGACAGCCTAATTTATGTCGAAAATCCGGCAGAATTTCCCATATATACAGGATCTACCCAACTGCAAAAAGGCTCAAATAACACTTCTAAAGTCAACTTATATCTCATCATCATTATATAGCCCCTCACAGGCCCTCCAAACCAAACAATACTCAAAACTTTAAAAATTACGTTTTAGTCCTATAATTGACATTTTGTAAAAATCCACTCAAACAAGCTCTACAAATTCTAAAATTTTGCCCATGATCCTTAACAATATTATAAGGCTATTGTAAAAGGAATTGTAATTTTCTAATCACCTATAAATATTTTACTCAAAAATATTACTCAAGTTCATAAGTTTCCAATAGCTAACATATTATTAATTCAACCCAATTCAATATTCACATATTTAAACCTCCATCCTCAAGCTTCAACCAATCATATAAAATTTAAATATCTTAATTTCAAATAATCTTATATGCCCATATGCTAATAATCTAACTAAAATCCATCTATATTTTCAAAAATATTCTACAATCACTCAAAAATTCAATAAACACCATAGAATATCTCCAAATAATTTTACTTTTATCATATATTTTTCTTAGAATTTTTCTCAAATTTTTTCTTGTTTAAGGAACACTGCATTTATGCTCCACAAACAGAGAAATAATGAAAATAATCTTACGAAGCTTATCAGTGTCTCAAAAAATTTAAAAATTTATGAGGAAGTATTTGTAATATGAATCATCTCCCAAGCCCAAGACCCACTGCGCCCAGAACCACGCGCATACGATGGCGACCGTCGGTCTCACGACATTTGCGGATCTGATCATACCATCATGTTCCTCTCCTCTTCCTCGGTCCATAGGTGGTCTCGGTTATTAATCCAAAGATCGGATTATGAAAATCTCAAAAGTCAAAGAAAAGCCGATTTTCTCTCTCTCGCCCGGTTAGGAAAGCGACCACCCAAATCAGCGGTGGTCTCATCTAAAGGGCTCGCTCTTAGGAGTACATAGCCGCTGGAATCACTCCAATCGGACGTCGGGATCGCCGGATACGAGCATTCAAAGTTTGGTACCTCTTTTTTTTTTTTCTCTCTCTCTCTTTCTCTCCACTGTTGGCAGAATTTCGGGCTACTGCCACCGCTTGGGAGGTCGCCGACCGAGTGGGGAGCTGCTTGGGAGATCGGCGGCGATCCTTGGAGAAGGAAAGAAGAAGAAGAGAGGGGAGGAGAGGAGAGGAGAGGAGAGAAATTTGGGGGCTCCTCAGATTTTGTTTGAAAATTTTTTTTTAATTGGCGGTGTGTGGAAATCCTTTGTCACATGAAATCCATCCCCCTTTCCCTTTTTTTTTTTTTTTTTTCTGTTGTTACATTCTTCCCCCCTTAAGAAAAATTCGTCCTCGAATTTTCAAATAAACAAGAAATAAGGAAAATAAGATTATTAGAACAAGTGCAATCATTACTCCTCCAGCTATGTAGAGATTGGTAAAACATTTACTTTTCAAACTCCTCGTATATTATATATGACATTTTACTGCTCTCTGATTCTACTATATAGTCCTATTTGTCATCATCTCTTTCTAGAGGGCTTTTATCTTGTAACTATTTATTGACAATTTTTGACATTTCAAGTATTCGCTATACCTCCTTGCTCTTGACTTGATGTCTCATAATTTCAATCAACTTTGGCGCTTACCTTACTTTTATTCGCCCTAAAGTGTCTCTTGGTGACTTGATCCTCATTCCTTTGTGTTCAATAATCTCTGTTTCCCCAATGACATAACTTATGTTCCTTATTCCATGGTATCCTATGAGTAACTTTCTGTAGCACCTAATCTAGGCATCTTGTTGAGATCTTCAACATTCTTATGACCTCGGTGGTCAATACCTATAAATCTTCTCACTCCCATGATACTTCAAATTTTTAATCTCTTTTGTGTCATTACTAAGGTACTTAGACCAACCTCTGTCCATCTTATGTAACTAGTCAGTGGGAGTCCTCCAAGGGCTAAGTGTATCATTTATCAACATTGAAAAGTGAATGGGTCTTTCTTTCTAGGTAACAAAAGTGTTTATATTCACGACAACTCAATCCATGCGACTTTATCAATTCTCACTCCTCCTGCGGAATGAGAATATCTAGACTTTATCCTAAAGCTTCTTAGTAGGTGGCCTACTTCGACACATTAGCACTTAGATCGAGGCTCTACTGCTTCTTTAATCTATCATCTCATAATAACTTGTTTTAAACATCTCTTAGTGTGTTCCTAGCATACCTATTCCTTCTTATCCTCATCATTATAACTAGCTCTATCGAGCTTTCTTCTATCCTTTGCATCTTATCCACTTCCTTTTTCTATTTACGGTATTGTTGATATCTTTTCAACTCTTTGTACTTATTCCTTAATTTTAGTCCTATCTCACCCTTACACCTTTTTCCTTTAAAGATGTCTATCCATCATCAACTTTAACTTTCTTTTTATTTCTTAGTCTTATTTTGATTACTAGTTCCATTACTTGAGAATTCTAACCTTACGATTTACTCCTACAGCACATTCTTCACCTTATGTAACCTTATAATTGCCCATAGAAATTTCTTGTTGTATCTCCTTTTCCCAACACCTATCAGACATTATCATTTCCCTACCTGACCTTAGTGGAAATTACTCATCTGGATGGATAGGAGCTCTAGAAATTATAAGTTCCATCTGAACTAACACAATTTGTGGGAAATGTGTGCTATGCCTTAATTCTAAACAAGATGCTTGGTGTTTATTCTCCTTAATATAATCACATATCTGCCCACAACTTTCCAAACTTCAACCTCAAATTACCCATCGGTAATAATTTCATCTATTGAAACTCATCCACAATTAGTATTTCCTTTAGCTCTTAGTTTAAAGAGTTGCAAGCCTTAGTAGCTAACTCAATTTAACTCTGTCATTACTCGATCGTCCTTTCATACTTAACACTAAGTATGCATTTCTTATCATTCTCATATCGAGGAAATTGTGTATGAATTAGTGCCTACCAAACTCTCAAATAACTAGGTCTCCTTGACCTGATCTCTGTTCCTTATATAACCCTCTAGAACCAATAGCACAAGCTAAACTTGAAAGAAAGAAAAATATCCTCTTATATTCAACTCATGATTATCTATATAATAACGTTTAACCTATGTTTCTTGGTCTTTCTCTTAAAATTTCATCATCTCCTAGCACAATTGTGCTCTAACTATAAGGTATCATCTGCATGAACCCTTTATCGTACCATTGTCCTTCTGACATAATACTTTATAATTTTATTAACTTTACTTATACTCGACCTATGATTCATATCCATCATACGTTTATATTGTGCCCTTAAATTTTGTTGAATCTGAAAGATTTCTCTTACTAATAGATTCTTGACACTAATTCCACCCTTATCTATGGTCATTAATTTGATCCTTGAACTTTCTAGTGATTTATTACCACCCATACTTGTCACTTTTACGTTCTACCCCTCATTTGTTGTTGTTATTGCTTCCTTTAAAGTGAATTACATTGATCACACTAACAATGTTTTGACATTCATAACAAACCTCTAACTACCTTCTCACTATCTCAAAAGTCTAACCTAAAACCTATGTGTCATTATCTATAATTCTTTCCTCTCATCATACCTATTTGATCCCTTAGATTGACTTTTATTCAACTTACTACTTACTAACTCCTTTGTCTCTGCCTAAGTAGATAGTCCGCAATACCATCGCACACTTCTAGCTTTTGCTCATTATTATTGTATTCCTCACCTAATCTTCTTGATACTGTTAACAAGTTAAAAGAATCTTGCCCGATTGCTATCCACTTCACTTTAGGAATAAGGAATAGATAAAGTATGATCCGATCATGTAACTCCAAGCTCTATATTTTAGCCCCTAGCACTACCTCAATTACATCATGCTATGAGTATCACATTACTAGATTCCATATCTCCATCACTATTCTCACTAATGTGGTCCCATTTTGGGTTCTCCGTCCTTATCATTTACCTTGCCAAGAATAACACTTAGCCTACCCTATATCTTAACTTTGTTCCCTTTTATTATACGCATGGCTTGAGTTGTCGCTTTCATTTATTTCTTTTGCCTTACTCAAAATAGAACAGCTATTCTATCCACTGGTTCCATTCTTCTTCCTAACATAGCCAGTTGTACTTGCTAACTATATCTTTCAGTCTCTACCACGTTATCACATATGTCTGTGCTACTAAGATTTGAGTCCTTTGCCACTCTAGCTAAATACTTTCAGCATTTAGATAATATTGCATCTGCATGATCAATTGTCCAAACTTTCATTGCAATACTTTCTCTACATGCATTGGCCTTACGTGATTTATCTTTGCTAATTTATTACTCTTATCTTTATTACAATTTAGATTATACTATTATTTTGAATAATATGAAGTTAGAAAGGAACTCGAGGAAATTGCAGTCATACTTTTATTGTATGATCTCTATTTTTATCCTTTAACCACATAATACCTTACTACCTAGGAAATGATTCTGCGGCAATTTTATTTATTTTATTATTATGTGTGTATTATTATTATTATTATTATTATTATTATTCTTTGATTTTAGTTTCTTTGAGGTCCAGTCCTTTTTTTCTATTTAAGTCATCAGTCGTCCTCTGCCTCATTTGGCGAGGGATGGCTTTCGTTCACTAGCCTGAAGAGTGGGTTTTCTTCCTCCTTACCTCTAGGCGAGGTTGTATTTATGTTTTATTGGTTTTCTTTATGCATGCAGGGTTAAAGGCTAATTGATGAGGGATTTGTTACAATCTATGTTGTCGCAAGTGTGTTATGGCTTTTTTAAAATTCAATGGGTTGTTGTAATGGATTGTTTTTTCGACTACTGAGTCCTTAGAGGTCTGAGATTTAATGTGTGACAACTCTTGAGTCCCTACCTACCTTGTTGTGGTTGACTCTTAAAGGCTCATTTGCCTTGGAGCTCTGCAATGCCACCTCCATGCTGATGGCTTCCTGGCACCCCATGGTTTGGTCATGAAATTTGATTTGGCTCCTAGCTTGGATTGATCTTGTTAATCGAGGTTCTTTTGTTGTGCTTTTGATATGATGTTTGTTGTTCTTTCGCCCTTCTATTTTTTTCAAAAAGTTCATCTCCAATGAAGGCTCTCAGTTGGTGGTAACAATGTGGCTGAAATTGCTCTTTTCCTATTTTTCTACTTCTACTAAGGTTTGGATTAATTGAGCTAGACTTTATGTATTTTCACTTTATGATTAATTGAGCTAGACTTTGATTAAAAAAAAAAAATTGCTTTCTGGTAATCCTTAACTTGCATTTTCACCTTTGCTTCTTAAGGGCAAAATGATAGATTTTTTTAATTTTTATTAAATTACAATACCACCCTTAGTTCAATGGTTAACTAAGGTCAAATTTTTTTTTTTATTATTTGTAATGTGTCACATGCAGCCTCACAATTTTAAATTAATAAAAGACATCTGGCTTGCCAAGTAAAATGGGGCACACACCCCCAAATTTCCCCAAATTTAATTTCAAAAAATGAATAAATTTTCATCAATTTTTGAAAAATTATTTTATTTTATTAAAATTGAAATGAATGAATTAAATCACGAAAAAAAAAGACTTTTTCATGTGATTCGACATTACAATAAATGCCTAATTGTGAAAAAAAAATTCAAATATTTACCTTTTTTTATAATAATATTTACCTTTTTTATAATTATATTCAATTATTTTTTTAACAATTTTAGCTTAATTTTAAAAATTTATTTTGATTATAACTCATAATCAAAATTAAAAATTAAAACTACTAATGTTACATTTGACGTTGTTAAAATATTATTATTTTATATGTGGGTATTGATACAGAGGTACATTTTAATAATAAAGCAATCTAAATCTTTTCAAATTTCTAAAATTATATATACTTATTTTAAATTTTGTATTAATTAAAATCGATTGACAAAATTTGATATAAATTAATCATAAATTAATATCTTATTATTAATAAAATAAAAAATAAAAATTTCCTCTCTATCCCCACATTTACCCACCTCCATCCACCCCTCCACCCCCTTTCTCTTCTTCCACCCATAGTTCCCTCTCCCTCCCTTCCCTCCACCCACCGTCCCTTCTCTCCCCTCCTCCCTCCACGGCTCCCCACCCAACAATATATATACACATCCACCCATATTTTAATGATTAATTACATTTGTTAAAACGATAATTATTATTATTAATGAAATTTTTACATGAATTTATAATTTTTTAAAAATAAATAATTTTATTTATTTTTACAAATAAATTTCATAAATACATTTTAGAAAAAAGGGCTGAGATGTAAAAATTTATTTTTTATTATACTAGATAAAATAAGTATTAATTTTTTTTATTGTATTAAATAATAAATTAGTAATTTTAGACAAAATGAAAATTAGTCTGTTAGCTATAATTAAAATAAACTTTTAAAATTGAAATATAATTGCAAGAAATAAAAAGGTTTGGATCTCGTTATTTTTAGGGTGCATGTATAAATAATAATATTTTACCCAATTAGATGCCACATTAGTTGCTTTAATTTTCAATTTTGACTGTTGTTTATAATTGCAAGAATTCAAAGCTGTCGCCCAATCCTTAAGCTGATCCATTGCTTCTTGGCACATCTCAGAGCAATCTGTTAGGCATTGCTGACTGAATTTATCAGAACTTTCGTTCATCAACAGCAAGGCAATGTGCTTGTTTACTTCACTTCCACTTAATGATGTAATCTTTATAGCAAATTCGGCTAAGCTCTGCATATCTTTTACATTGGATGATCCTTGAGCAGATTTACAAAGCTCCTTGTATAAGGTTTTTTCACAAGTTTGAGTTATTAAATCTGAAGCTTGAAGAGTAGGTCTTGCAAGAAGAACAAAGAAAAAGATTGTGAAAGACATAATATTCAACATTTTTTTTTTATATATAATTGAAATTAAGATGGCTTGTAGGCTTAGGTTTCGATATTTATTTTAATATACTTTTGTATGAATATCTAATTAATTTTGTCATTTATGTATTTATTTTAATGTTAATTATTATAATTGCAATATTAAATTGCACTCTTATTTTAGTAAGTTTTGTTATGAGTATTAAATTTTTAATTTTATTTTAGATTTTTCATATTCGTATATAAATTTTAAGGATTTTAATTCTTAATAATATTTCTCATTTTCTTAAATAATTAAATATTTACTTATTTATGTATTAGCCTTTATATAAGCTTCACAAGGATTCAGATTAAATATTATTATTTATATAGGGATAAATCATATAACTATTTTTTTTTATTTTATTAAAACTTTAATGTTTCTTTTTTTCCTTTGTATGTGTAGATATGTTAATAATATATTATTCTACAATGATTTTTATTAATAGTATATAGTTATAATTGTATTTTTTTTATTGGGGATTAAGCAGTAGAGACTGAAATCTAAAATATATCAAGTGAATAATATGACTTTAGTCATTGGATCAAGCCATTCTAGATTATAATCGTATCATATAATTTATAATTTAAATATTATGATTGAAATTTATTTATATAATTTTGATTACTTTAGTCAAATATTTTTATCTATATAAATTTTTTGATCTTTTTTATAATTGATTTAAAATTTTTACACTTTAAAAACTACAGTTTCTATATGATTTTGCTTCAATAAATAGCTTTGCCTGTCATCTAGATCATGGCCATGCTTTGCAAGAAAGAAACACATGCAATTTCCTCAAGGCATCCAATACAAAACTAAACAAAGAAAGCAGAACTGCATAAGCTATTCCTTATTCAGAAATGGGATGATTTCACCTCACTTATAAGCTTGAGAATGATTATAATACAACATTGTTAATGTGATGTTAACATGTAAATTTGAGCTAAAGAGTACTACATGATAAACTAAATGAACTAATAGATGAATGTACTTTGTGTGAATATATAAAGAGGCAGTCATGCCCACCCACATATTGCTAAATCTTTCCTCTGTTTTTAGTTCCAGTTCTCTATTAATATCAAATTGGAATATGCTCTGCTGGATCTTCATGTGAGAAGCAACTTTCATATCAGTAAATTATTTGACATGCTAACTGAAATCCCCTTGTCCCATCTTCTCAACATCCTTTATTTTGGATGCTTTATTCGAATGACGCCTTCATTCTTGATCGGGATTGAATCCTTGTATCATTTCGTATTCTGAGTAGACAAATCAAGTTGCAGGTTGTGTGCCAGTCCACGCGTGGTCATCATCAAGTTCATTCATCTTAAGATACCGGCTTTCTTGTAGATAGGTTATCCCGGACCATATTCCACGTATGAGTAAGATGCTTACAAAAACTACACTTCCAAGCGTGCAAACCACCTACATTTAAAACACCAACAAACAGATAAAATGATCGACAGGAAGTGACACAATCTCAGCATCTATGTATCTTAAACTTCTATAATACCCTCTCCATTCAGAACAAACACAATTGCATATATGTAGAAAAATTAATATACCGGGATAGGGAAGGAAATTAAGCAGCAATCATCAATGCCCAAAACTTTTAAAATGAATGCCAACATAAAAAGGCTTACAAAGCACAAATGCTTTTCTCATCAAGGGGCTCATGCGTCACGCCACATTCAAGCAAAGCAATATTTGCAATTGCATGAGCTCAAAGCCCACGTTGTTAATTTTGGTTACCATAAGCACAAGCAATAGAGCATGACATGTTGGCTAATTATTGATTGCATTTCATTATAAATGCATAATTTTAAAATAATTAAGTTTCAAATGGTGGAAAAGAAAAGAATGGCCCAGATTCGAACAAAATTTGAGGCAGCATGAGCTATCATACCAGATAGCAGCTCAAGCCCAAGAGATGGAGAAAAGGTGGGGTAGGGACCAAATTCAAGCTCAAATTCATTCTACTCAAGAACAAATCAAGCTCTCAAACAAGCTGAGCCCGATCAGTCTAAGCTCCTTCTATCCCTATTTATGCCACTGTCTATCAGCTGTACAATACAGCCACAATCATATTTTTGGAATCGGAAACGTATGCATTTATTTGTTTGTTTCAGCATGTTAGGAAGTAAATATTTCACTCAACCATGATTTTTTTTATCATTTCTTCTTCAGGTTGCAGATGAAAAAGAATGCACAAAAGCAAAACACAATGAGTATGGGAAATTCTTTGGAAAGTTTATAAAATGCTTCATTGTGAATCGCTCTGCTGATCCATTTTCAAAATGATAAAAGACACAGGCTTTCTCATTTCTTTCAACCAAAGTGACAATCTCATAATGAGACTCTTTTATGATATTAAACATTAAATTATACTAGCACATCCTTACAATTACAAGGACCTTGATACTAAAATACAAGAAGGCAGTCAAATTTGGCCAAAAGAAACAGAAGAAGCTTCTCTAACAAGAAATTACCAACCATGGAATTTGGCAACACATAACAATAGAATAAACTGGAGGACAAACAATCCATATTTCATGGTTTTCTAGTGCATTTCACATGCTTACCACACCCAAAGACGCCTGATGTCTCAGCTATTGAGCTCAGGAACCTCAACAACAAGGGTAGGCCAAGAAAAAATGAAGTCGTCGAAACTGAAAACACTAAATCACAACAAACAGAAATTTGGCAAACATAATAGAAATCATCCTAGTCTTATTTCAAGCTTAAAAAGATTAAAACAGACATGAAATATATCACCTGGACAGCAATACTGCTTTTATCTATTTGTTTTAGGGATATTTATAAATGAAGCGTAACTTTAACTTAAAATGTAGATTGTGCCAAAAATCAATCCATGTTTAGATCTAATGCCATAGAGTGAAACTAACTACTACCCAGTTCTAACAATGATATGCATAGGCACACTACTATAGCCCCATGATAAAGATAAATGGACATCTGGCAATTCAACTGTGTTCCATTTTGCTGGATTTTGGGAACAACAATCTAACACATGTACAGATGTACACACATCATTGCACAGCATAAATTCCCGAATAGCATAACAAATGGTTGATTCTACTATTCACAACCATAAAATGCAAACTTATTAACTATTATTCAAACAGTGTTTGTAATAAGGGAACAATATCATGAGACATTCTTGCTGAACATGCTGTTCATTATTCATGGTGTTCTTGTGACACAGCTTGCCCCATTGTTATACATGGGTTATCCCTTTTGTGGTGGCAACAGGCAAGCAGGTCCTGTGGCAGGGTGACAAAGATACTTAAAACAGAATTGTGGGTTCAAATGCTGCTATGACCACCCTTAATCTGATCTGCCCCTTATGACCGTTGAGCTAAATGATTGTTAGTATTTTCCTGCCAGCCTTGTCATCTGTCTGTACCATTCCCACCAAACTAGTCAATTACACCACAGAAGTCTTCTGTATCTTCCTCTCATATTCAACATACCCTGGAAACTTCAACTCAAAGCTACGCCTCTCCATTCCACCTTGGATTTAACATTTTCTTTGGTTTTACTGTTGCATTTAACTTCATAAAACTGAAGCTAATAGCCCAATACCCATTGAAGACCGCATTTTAAGTCGGAAGAAAATAGAACTATAGAAAGGCTAGTTTTACTGTGCAAAAATATATTGGCAGTTCTGATGTTTCAGAATGATAATATCAATTGCCAAAGGACCACTAACGTTTTCACTACTAACTGTAACGGATCAAGAATCATCACAGTTCCTATTTGTATAGGAACAAGCAAAATCTAACAATCAAACAAATAACTGATCCCATGTACATAACTACCAGATAGAAACGAATTCATCCCTAAAATTACCACTGTAAACAGCCAGCAATCAAAAACTAGCAGAAATGCAAAGTTGAAGATATAAGGTAGAGTATATTACCTCAAGAAAAGCCTTCAAAACCCACAAAAGTGCGAGCATTAGGACCCCATTTACGGAAAACCCCACCTATAATCAACAAAAATACAAATTAAAAGCAACCCAGAAATAAAACTCACTAATCAAAGATTAAACCATCTAAATTACCAATTTGGTGGAGATGGAAGCAGGCAAGACCGATCGCACCGCTTTCCTGGCTCGTTTAGATACCTTCTTGAAAACATTTTGAATGAACCTAACCAACAGATCCAAACTCCTATCTTCATCTTCATCCTCATCTTCCTCCTCATCTTCATCATCATCATTCAAAAATTCATTGTTAATCGATCGACTCCAATTCCGAGGATCATCTACGAGATTGCCATTATTACTATTCAAACTAGAAATTCTCCTAGAAGCTTGAGGAAGCAGAAGAAGAAAAGGAGGAGGAGCTTTGTGAGAGAGAAGTCGGATGGTCGATTCGGGATGAGATTGGAAGCGGTGAGTTCTTCGTTGGTGCCGGTGGTGGTGCGTTTGAGAGAAGGAAAAAGGAGATGATAGAGTGACTGTAAATGACATAACTAAGATCGATAATAATAGAAAGAAATTAGTTCGTGTAGGTGATTTCTGTGACAGTGCCGACCAGACATGAATGGAGATTTGAAACCTTAGAAATAGTAAATAGTAGCAGTGAGTTTCTGCGCCGGCGAAGAGATTTTGATTGAGTAAAATATTACCTATTCTTTCCACTTTTATTTATATTCCTTTACAAAATCCATTTTTCTACTCTCATCCTCATATCATCGTTCTCTTACCCTGCACAAACTTTTTTTTTTTTACCCTCATCTTCATATTATTTTATCATTTTAAATTATTCAATTTATATAATGATAAATATTATTTTAGAGTAATAATATATAAAATATGAACATATTATGCCACTCTATTTTAATTTATATAAAATTTTAAATGAATAAATTAATAATTTAATTTAAATTAATTTAATCAACTTAAAAATATTTTTACACGAAAATATAATAAAATAATTATAAAATAAAAAAAAATAAAAAAAAACTAAACGATACGAAAGAAAATGATTTCAAAAAATTTATAACCTTTCAATATTCATACAAAATTAGTTTTGAACATAATTTAATTTCAAAAAATTTACTTTTAATTTTTGGAATTATATCTTTTGTTAATTAAATTTTATATTTTTTAATTTTTACCGATTTTACCAATTGTTAGTCGAGGTTGAAGCTAAGATGGCAATTAAATCTTCCTGCTTACACTTTGTCATTTAAAAAATAATTAGATATAAATAATGTATATGTACCATCTTTTATAATTATATAAAATTTATTTTTTATATTATAAAAAAAATTACTTTTTTATAAAAGAAAAAGTAATATTTTTTGGTAAGATAAGGGGCTCATTTTTAATGTAATAATATTAATTAAGTACATTTTTTAATTTATATAAAATGTTAAATAATTTAAAAGATTATATTTTTATTATATATTTTTTAAAAATGATACATATTATAAAAAAATTTGATATATATTAAAGTCCAAAAAAGTTTTTAATTTTTCATTAATTAGAAAAATATTTTTGATTAATTTATTTACTAAATACTCCAAAATGCTAAAAAATATTGAATTTTTTTCACAAAATAAACGAAGCTTAATTCTATTACACTAACAATCTAAAGACAACACTTTGGGGGCGAAACTAGAAATCAGTCTTTACAGGTTAAAAATAAACAGTAAAAAAAAAAACTAAATGACATCTTGATAAAAATGTATAAACTAAAATAAAAATGTATAATATTAAAAGATCAAAAATTGAATAACATAAAAATATGAATGAAATTTATATAGAAGTGTAAAAAATACAATAAAAATAAAAATATTAGAGAGGCAAATAGTAATTTTGTAAGAATAAACTAAAATTTTATAGGTAAAATTTTAAATTTAAAAGTTTTTACAGAGCAAATAGTAATTTTTAAAAAATTAATTAAAGTTTATAAATAAAATTTTCATTTTGAAAACTTTTAAGGGGTCAAACAATAATTTTTTTAAAAAAATTTATTAAATTATATATTTAAAATTATAATTTTAAAAACTTTTGGACTAACCGCTGCTCCTGCAACACTTCCTTAGTAGATGTCATGGAATTATGTTAACGCTCCTTAATTTAATTAATTATTTTTAATTAATTTTTAAATTTAAAATAAAAGAATTTATTTTTTTTAATTTAAAATAAAAAAATTATACATAATTATGTAATAATTCTTTTAAATTTGTCTTTACAAATAATTTATTCCAAACTAACTATTTTAAATTAATTAATAAGAAGAGGGCAAGCAATTAAGTTGAAGAAACAAAAAGTTTATTCTTAAATTTCCCTTTCTCCAAATTCAAACAATCCGAGACTTGCAAAAGAAAAATGAAAAACGTCAACGAGCGCCCCGATTTCTTCTTCTTGCAGCTGCTTTCATTTTCTCACTTGACAATCTATAAGCAGTTCCATCCACAAATGCAAAGTACACTCCACCCCAAGACCTTTTCATTGCAAAAACTAAATAAGGAAGCAATAAACCTGCTGCAAATCCCACCCCAATGCTCATGTAAAACCATTTATCAATGAAGCCATTGCCATTGTCAGTCTGATCTGCTTTCCCTCCACCATCTGGATAATTGTCTCCTCCATTGTTTGAATCATTAGAACACTTCACCGTAAGAGGATCTCCACATAGACCAGGGTTCCCAGCGAAAGAGGATGCATTAAAAGTTGACATCTGATTTGTAGAAGGTATTATTCCTGACAAGTTATTGTTTGACACATTCAAATTCCCCAGAAATGTCAATGAAGATATGCTTTGGGGAATAGGACCTGAAAGCCTATTGCCTGAGAGATCAAGAGATAACAACTGACGCAATTCCGAAATGCTCTTAGGAATCTGGCCACTGATGTGGTTTCTTGATAGATTCAAAACTTCCAAACCAACTAATTTTGTTATTGCTTCAGGAAGTTCTCCACTTAAATTGTTTCCAGACATATCTATGCTGGTTAGCAGGGAAAGAGTCCTAGTGTACGTTAATCCAAGGCCATTTATGGTCACATATATGTTCTCTTGGTAATTGTGATCGTCAAAAAGAGTTCCATAAAGCAAATAATGGTTAACGTTCTGCTGTTGAGTCATGGCTTTGAGATTGCTCAAGTTAGCAGGAATGGAACCATTTAATTGGTTTTCCGCCAGATCCAAAATTTGCAGGGAACTCGAATTTGAAAGTGCCAAGGGAAGTTCTCCAGAAAATTTATTTGACCTGAGACTAAGTATCCTGAGACGCGGAAAAGCTTCTCCAATCCATCGTGGTAAGTTTCCTGTCAACATGTTGTTTCCGAAGTCTAAGGTTTCCAACTTTGACAAATTCTGAAGAGATGATGGAATTTTTCCTGAGAGTTGGTTGTTGCTCAAGTGAAGTGTTTGAAGCCCAGTTATCTGACCTATAGAGTTTGGAATCTCACCGGACAAATTGTTTTTTTGAAGGTCTAGAACAGTAAGAGAAGAACAATTTCCTATGCTTGAAGGAATGCTTCCTGCCAAGTTATTTTTTGAAAGATCAAGGACATCGAGCGATATCTCTCCAATTGAGGCTGGGATTGCACCAGTCAACTTGTTACCAGAAAGTGAAAGAAATGACAACACTGACATGACTTGACCAATATTTTCTGGTATACTACCGGAAAACTGGTTATTAGAAAGATCTAGTAAGATGACATTTGGAAGAGGAATGGGTCCTTTGAATTGGTTGGAGCTCAAATCAACATTTGCATAGGAAGTTACACTGAATGGATTTGGTATATGACCCTCTAAACTATTGAAAGAAACATTCAAAAAGGCTAGAATGCTAGTCATGTCCCAGAACCAATTTGGGATAGAACCGGAAATACCAGCCCCTCAGAAATCTAAAACGAGTACCTGTTTTTGAGATCTGAGCCAAGAAGGGAAGGACATACCTAGATGGCATGAACCCATCTCCAAGGCAATGACTTGGAAAGGCGGGACCCAAATGGAGCTTACATTCAAAACGAAAGAATTTTCTGATAAACTAATGTTCTCCAGTTTCCCCAGACTATGAAAATGTGCTTCTGAAATAACGCCTGTCAATTTATTGAGAGAAACATCAAGGGAAGACAACTCAGAGAGCAGTCCAATGCTATCAGGGAGAGTACCATTTAGCTTATTTGACGCAAGCGTGAGGGTAGTCAAACGCTGCAAGTTTCCAATGGAAGAAGGAATGGAACCTTGAAGCAAGTTATTGTTCAACCGGAGCTCGACAAGATTCTTGAGCTGGCCAATTGAATCTGGTAAACTTCCCGTCAGGTTGTTTAACGACAAGTCAATGTACTGCAAATTAGAAAGCTTGCCAATGGAGCTTGGAATCCCACCCTCAATATGATTGAAGTGTAAATCAAAATCAATGAGAGATGTCATATTTCCAAGAAGAGCAGGAAGTCTACCATGTAACTCATTGATAGATAAATCAAGAACTTGTATCTTTTTCCAGCTTCTTGAAAATAGTTGGAAGCAGCTTGCTGAGAGTTTCACATTATAAGCAAGCATCAATGACTCCAAATTTGGTAATTCAGCAAAACCAAGTGGAATCCTTCCAGTCAACCAGCTATTTCTGATGTCAACAGATACAAGGCTGCTAATGTTCAGAAACCAATTCGGTAAGTTGGCCTGGAAGGAGTTTCCTTGAAGGCTTAGGAATTCAAGGGAAGTAAAATTAACAGAAGGAAGATAATATATGAAACCAGATAAAAAACAGAATTCTAAGTGCAACTCAGATAAAAGTGGAAGCTTGTTCAATGGCTCAATCCATCCTCCTCCTACCTTTGAAAGGTCTGCAGAATACATATTCAAATATTTTAGCGAGACAAGACCACTCACCCATTCAAGATTATCAACATTTAAACTAACTGAAGAGACATCAAGAAACTGCAAGTTAGAGAGGTTTCCAAGATTTGGAGGAATTGCGCCACTAAACCCAGCAAATGACAGGTTCAAATATTGCAAGTTCTCTAAAGTGGAAAAGAAATGAGGAATTTTACCGCTGAATTTGTTCTCACTTAAATCCAGATGTTTCAAGGACTTGAGTTTTGCGAGTGAAGGTCTAATCTTCCCACCTAATGGCCGACGACCTGATGAATTTGGGAGATCAACTGCGAGAACCGCACCAGTTGTATTGTCACAAGCTATTCCTGACCATTGACAGCAATTGGTTCCATGCCATGAGGAGAGCCGATTCCAGGAATCATTAAGACCCATTTTGAGGTCAAGAAGAGCCTCTCTCTCAGCTGCATTGCAGTGCACCAATTGAGCAACTGCACCCCAAATTAATTCTCCAGATAACAGACAGATAATCCAAAGAAATGGAAAGGTCTCCATAGATCAAACACTCAATGCCTTGTTCAGAAACAAAGAATTTAGACTAATTTTCAAGTAAGTTTTCTAAGAAAACTGCATGCATAGGTAGGTTTTAGTCCAACGATATTTAAAGGGAAAACTGGAATCAATTGTAACAATTTTTAATTCTGCATCGCTGACTACAAACAGTTTAGTCTGCCAGCTTTTACCAGCCATTGAATAAAAAATAAGTGGCGTATTATCAGGTTTTTTTTTTATGCCGTATTTTCAGGTTTTATCCCCCCACCAACTTAGCCTCACACTTTTTTTTTTTTTCCATGTTATTAAATTTTAAATCCAAACTCAACCTCAAATTGTATTATATATTATTTAAATTCATTATAATAGGTTTGATCAGATCGGATATTCACAAAAAACTGAACTCGTTGCTATCATTATTTTTATGCATAACTAATTAACAAAAGTATTTTTATTAAGACATGCTAAATTATATATTTTATACACATTTTTATTATCGATGTAAAATCCCAAAAGATATTAAAACAACAATAACAAATTTTCACTTATTTAATTTAGGAAATTAAGTAACTATTTTACATGATTTAATTAATTTAAAAAAATATTTTACATTTAAAATATAAAATAATATTTATTATATTTTTATTTTATTTCATATTAATTTGTAAGTAGAGCTGAGTATTCGGTTCAAACCGAACCAAATCAAATTATTAAAACTGAATTAACCGAATTACTATATTTTAGAAAATGAACCAAATCAAAATGAATGAAAAATCGAATCGAACCAAACTACTCTATTTCAGTTCGTACAGGTCGATTTTGAGTTTTGATGGGTTTTTTAATTTAGACTTAATTTTTAAGTTATTTGATATGATTTTGATCTTGATTTGACCGAACTACTCTATTTCAGTTCGTACAGGTCAATTTTGAGTTTTGATGGGTTTTTTAATTTAGACTTGATTTTTAAATTATTTGGTATGATTTTAACCTTGATTTGAACCTAATAACCATTAATCAATGAAATTAAACAATATATATATATATATATATATATATATATATATATAATTACATATAATTCATATATTCTCTATAAAAATAAATTAATTTAAAAATTAATAAAGCAATTCGATTTGATTCGATTTAATTAATTTTTTTTCTCTAAAACCGAACCAAATCAAAATAATCGAAATTTTTAAAATATAAAATCGATTCAAATCAAACCAAATTATCTTAAAATTCAAACTGAATTATCAAATTAAAATGATTAGATTCGATTTATTCAGCTCAAATCGAATAGTGCTTACCCCAATCCATAACCAAGTGAAGTTTCCATATTTATCAATTCTTATAATAATAATAATAATAATTATTAAAAAAGAAATTGGCCGTCTATTTCATGATTTGCACATTATGCATGATCTTTTGTTATTAATTAATTCAGAAAAAAAAAAAAAGTTAAGCTGATGACCAGCTGTTCATAGGACTGGAGAGAAATTTCTTATATATTTCTGGGGTATAAGGTATTTTGAATGATTACAGTAGAGTTTACATATGCCTGTCAATAAAAATGGTTGATAAAATTTAAAATCTTAATTTAATGATAATATTAGATGAATCTTATCAATTAAATTAACCTTTTAACTACTTAATTATTATTATTAATATAATGCTTTTGGAAAGTAAATGCCATTACTAAAGACTAATTTTAATTATATATTTTAATCTTTTTAGTCAAAAAGAAGAATCGGTATTATTGTTTTTTCATTCGCTTCTCCTCTAAGTAAAAAAGCAACCGTCATTTAAGGTTTGCCATTGTAGCGTTGGAAGATGGAGTAGCTTGCGTCTTTTGATTTGGAGTGAACTTAAATTGGATTAATGGTGAAGTCTCTGCTAATTTATTTATTCAAAATTTTGATTCATTTTCTGGGGTGGTTCTAATTTTAGCTTCAAATAGAATTCTTTAATTCAATACTTTTCAATTTTTATTAATTACATCCTATTATTATCGAATTCATACATTAATTACTTAAAGAATTTATCACATCACACTAATTATAGGATATAATTACAATTTAATGAATATTAATTAATTTTATATTCTATATATAACGAATTTATCACAATAATTTTTAAAAAAGTTGAAAAGTATGGAATTTAATTAATATGTGGTGTAATTATGAAAATTGAAAATACAAATTTTTTTATATTTTCTCTAAAATTATTAAAAATTGTAAAATATAAATTATTAATTGAAAATACAAATTTTTTATATTTTCTCTAAAATTATTAAAAATTGTAAAATATAAATTATTAATTATAAATATATATTATGTAAATTATTAATTAAAATATGTAAATTTAAATAGATTCAATTATTTTTCAAGTAATATAATCAGATTTGGGTATTTAAAATACTAATTGAATTCAAATAGAATAATTTTTATAGATATTTTATATGTTGTCATCTTAATATAATGTAAAGGCTAATATTTAATTTTTCCTTAAATATTTACTATAAATTTATATATAATTAATTAAATAATATACAACAACAATAATAATTAAGTCTCACAAACTAGTTAAAATTAACTATATGAATCTTTTTATTTCTATTAAGTTATATTTGAATTCAATTTTATGTCAATATTCAAATATTGTGACTATTTACTTAAATCTCTCCCTTTTCATTCTTATTTTTTTTAATCATTAATTTATCAAATATTCGTGATAATCCAAATTAAACAGTTAATTACTTCTCAATTTTAAAAATAATTTAAAATTTTGTATATATTAAAATAGATTGTGAGTAATTTTATAAGAAATTACCAAAAAAATTGTGCTTTTAATTTTTTTTTTCAATTATATTATACACTAACTAAATTATAATTCAAACTCTATGTTTTATAATTTTTTTTATTTATATCCTATTATTGGCATGACATGACAGCTGATGTCGCAACACTCTGATAATTAACAGCATAAGTGATAATGGGATATGGTTAGTAAAAGTCGAAAAGTATAAGAGTTAAATAGCAATTTTAGTAATAATGACAAAAAATACATCTAGCTCTTCGGCCCAAGATTCCAACATGCAGATTTCCTCATGCATGTTTTTATATGTAAAAGATCTATTAAATTATAATTATTTTTCAATATTTTCAATGAATTTTGAGAATTTTTTTCAATAAATATAACCTTTATTTGTATTCCATATAGCTTAAATGAGAGTATAATATATGTATTATATTTTAAATAAAAAATATAATTATTTAACTATAAAATTTAAATAGATAGACCATTTTTTAACAAAAAAATACTCAAAATATATAATTATTGAAAATTAAAATAAATTAAGGATATTAATTGGACTAAATTTCAAAGGATTGACCATTTTATTAATAGAATTAAAATTTTAAAAATAATTTAATTCAAATTTAAAATAGAGGAATTGTTATGTATTTTTAATATATTTAAAAATTTACTCCTAAGGGGTGAGATGGAATGACAAGTATCCATTTTCCTTTAATTAGTAGTTTCGGGTTCAAACTCTAAATATGAAGCACCTTTAAAACTTAGAAGGGAGCACTTTACTTTTTTTTATGAGCCTGCCCAACGCAAATTCGGATTAGTTGGGCCAATAGATTTAGAATACCAAATGGTTTCTACCAATATATATATAATTTATAATTTACTTTAATTTACACTAAAATTAATTTAAATAAATTAGTTTCGGATCAAATAATAAGAATTAGAGAGTTAACTTGATTTTACCAATAAACTCAGAACACGTTACTACTCTTAAAAACATTTTATTTTTATTTTTATTTAATTTTATAAAAATATGATTTAGATCAACAATGCGGTTTATTTGTTTTATCATTAATAATAATTAATATGTGGAGGGGGCATGCATCTTATTTTCATTTTTAGTCATATATTTTTTTTAAGAAAAAAGGGAAATTAGTTCAAACTAGATTAGCAAATAAATTTAGGGAGACCAATGAGTTAGATATTTGTAGGTATTCGATCTGACTTGTCACTACTCAATTTATGGGCCAGATTGGTACTAAGATTTGGGGGAGGATAAGGCTCCTAAAATCCGTAGTAAACCTCACTGTTCAAGCCTAAACTATAAGCCCAATTTCAAAATCCAAATCAAGAAAATATCCGAACAGAGTCCGGCCATATCCAGAACTATCTAATGTAGAGTTTTTGACTCACCTGACCTGTAATAACAATATATAACCATTTAGGGAGGTTAACTCACCCACAACATTTTTAATTAACACAATGTGATCACTGGGAGCCTAGCTCCCTCATCCACATAAACAAAAAATCCATAAGTCCACACATACATAATCAATAAATTAATAAATTTAAATAGTTAATCTTTTACAGACCTAGCTAAATAAAATATCAGTAGCACAAACAAAGTTTTGGATTTTAATCAACAACAATAAATAATATTTAATTAGATTTGGGATGAATTCGAGTTTGAGTAATAATACTCATGACATGTTCGAGTTTGAGAAATAATATCTGTGATAGGTTTGGATTCTATACTTAAAACCTAAACTTATCCTAAATCCGATCAAAATTTATGTTCATTTACTCAAATCAGTCTCAAACTCAATTGTTATTATCTAAAAATACTTAAACTCATTTAATTTTATATATTTAATTAATAATATACATAAAAAATTATTTTTATTAATAATTTATATTTTAAAATTTAATAATTTAAAAATATATTTAAATACTATTTTATAAAATATATAATTTAGACTAATTTTCAAGTAAGTTTTCTAAGAAAACTGCATGCATAGGTAATTTTCAGTCCAACGATATTTAAAGGGAAAACTGGAACTACTTGTAGCAATTTTTAGTTCTGTATAGCTGACTACAAACAGTTTAGTCGACCAGCTTTTACCAGCCATTGAATAAAAAATAAGTGGCGCATTATCAGGTTTTTTTTTTTTTTATGCCGTATTTTCAGGTTTTATCCCCCACCAACTTTGCCTCACGCTTTTTTTTTTCATATTATTAAATTTTAAATCCAAAGTTAATTTCAAATTGAATTATATATTATTTAAATTCATTTTATTAAGGTTCGATCAGATCGAATATCTGAAAAAAATTAAACTTTTTGCTATTACTATTTTTATACGTAACTAATTAATGAAAGCATTTTTATTAAGACATATTAAATTATATATTTTATACACATATTTTTATAAACAATGTAAAATCCCCAAAAAAACAATAACGGTAACAAATTTTCACTTATTTAATTTAGAAAATTAAGTAACTATTTTATGTGATTTAATTAATTTAAAAAATATATTTTACATTTAAAATATAAAATAATATTCATTATATTCTTATTTTATTTCATATTAAACCATAAGCAAGTGAAGTTTTCATATTTTTCAATAATAATAACAATAATTATTATTATTATTAAAGAAAGACTTCGCCGTCTATTTCACGATTTGCCCATTATACTCGATCTTTTGTTCACTAATTAATTTAGAAAAAAATGGTTAAGTTGATGATCAGCTGCTCATAGGATTCAAGGGAAATTTCTTAGATACTTCAAAGGCATAAGCTATTTTAAATGATTACAATAGAATTTACAGATGCTTATCAATAAAAATGGTTGGTAAGATTTGAAATCTCAATTTAATGATAATGTTAGGCGAATCTTATCAATTAAATTAATCTTTTAACTATTTAATAATTATTATTAATATAATGCTTTTGGAAAGTAAATGCCATTACTAAAGACTAATTTTAATTATATATTTTAATCTTTTTAGTCAAAAAGAAGAATAGGTATTATTGTTTTTTCCCTCACTTCTCCTCTAAGTAAAAAGCAACCGTCATTTAAGGTTTGCCATTGTAGCGTTGGAAGATGGAGTAGCTTGCGCTTTGTGATTTGGAGTGAACTTAAATTGGATTAACGGTCAAGTCTTTGCTAATTTATTTATTCAAAATTTTGATTCATTTTCAGATAAGTTTTGCGAGGTGGTTCTAATTTTAATTTCAAATATAATTTTTTAATTTTATACTTTTTAATTTTTAAAATTATCCCCACCAATCACAATTAAGCAAACTCATTAAAAGATGATAAAAACAACCCAAAAATTTGCTTCTTCAATTTATCCCTCCCATGGCCGAAACTTAGTATCTTTCCTCCATTAAAATTCTTTTCATCTCTCTCTTCATGCTTCTTTGATTTCCCACCATAATACCCTTCTTTCCTTCATTAAACCTTGTCAATTTTCTTGGGAGAGTGTTTGGCAGCCTAGAAAAAGAAAGAAAGTGAAGGAAAATCTAAGTTGGGCTAAGAGAAAATTCTGCCACTAAGGTTAGTGCTTATTCTCCATTATTTTCTTGATTAATTCTTGGATTTGGTTTCTAAGCATGGGAAATAGCAAGAAGAATTTATAAAATCGGGTATGTATGCATCGGAGGAATTTTGCCAGCCTAGGTATATGGAGGAAGTGATGTGTTTAATGAGATTTAAACTTGAATTCTAACTTAGGAGAGGTGCTAGATATGAAAAGTAAGTTAAATTTGCATGTATAGTATGAAATTGTGATTTTGAAGTTAGGGTTTAGAACCAATTTGGGAGAAATGATGTTATGATGCTTAATTGTGGATGTTGAGGTCAATTGTTGAGCAATTGATGTGTGTTGGTTGCAATTTGAAGTTGGTAGTTGATGGAATTGGGCTATTGGAAGTGTAGTTTCTTTACAGGAATTTTTAAACCTTGAGTCCAGTACATAATTATGATCATAACTAGAGTTGTGTTACTCCAATTGGTGTGAGGCCAATTGAAGATGAAACGTTGGACAATTTCCCACATTTTTTATGAAGAAACCCTGCCCAGAAAACCAATTTAAGTTGACCTAAAAATTGCCTCAATCCGGGTAACACACAAGCTATCCCCGGAAAATGACCAAATGAACAGTGTTTGTTCAAATGGTCATAACTCAGTGTAGAAATGTCCAATTGACCTCATATTTATATCAATAGAAAGCTTAGACAATTTAGAACAACTTTCATGAAGAACATAACTCTAAATTTTGATCAGAACTTAATGAAATTGTCCATCAAATTCAGGACACCAAAACTGCCAGAATTGGTTTTTGCCCAGAAATTCTGGGTAGAGACTAATCCGGCCAGTTATGGTAATTTGGCCATAACTTGAGTTACAAAACTCTAAATGGAGTGATTCAAAAAGGGAATTAAAGAAGACACATAAAGGAACAACTTTGATAAAGAAAAGTTTGCCAAATTCTCACTGTAGCTTAGACCAATGGAACAGTAAACATAGGACACAAAAACTGAATTTTTGAAAATACTTCTAGGAGGCTTTGAAGTACAATTGGCAATCAATGCCAATAAATTTAGAACTCAAAATGTGGTATAATTATGTATCTAAAATTTGTATACAAATTATATATGAAAAAGTCAACAAATTGAGTGAATAGTAATGTGTGAATAGTAACTCAAAAAATATAAGAAATAATAAATTAAAGAAGCCATTATGAGTACTAATATATATAGTGTAATTAGTGAATTAAAAATTCTTGAATTTGAGTGACCCTAGGACATAAGGGAATAACCAATATAAAGGACCTTAGGTAAAAATTATGACTGTAATATGTTCAACCATTTGGACAAGATTGGGATTCCAGAATTTTTTTGGTTCTGGATTTAGAAGAAAATAATGAACCAGTTATTGTTATTTGACCATAACTGGAGCCCTAAAACTTTAATTGACATAATACAAATTAATATGAATAAATAAGATGAAGACTTAGGACTTTATTTTAGGAACCTGGAACCAATTCTAAGCCTGAGTGCTTGGAATTGTATGACCAATAAAAATAGAAAATCTGGAAATGAATAGACTTACAGGGTTCAGCACCCTGGACAGTCATTACTTATTTCTTTAAAATTAAAGTTATACTACTTCAAAATAAATGATTAAAAAGAGAAATTTAAGTTAATCTAAAATCCATAAAATGTTCATGGATTATTTGGAATCTGAATGATAATTTATATAAATGGTATAATGAATAAATGAATCAAAAGAATGTAAGCATGAGACATTAGTTCTCTTTATTTGAGAAAGGAAAAATTGCTTTGAGTACAGTTATATATGAGAATAATTGTTATGAATTGTGATCAATATGGATAATATAATGAATGTATAAATTTGAATGTATAAATTAGGATGAATGTATAAAGTTATGTAAAAATGAGATTAGATATTTATGCTTCTGCTATGAATAAAATTTAAATACTATAGATTATAATTAGAAAATAAAATGAAATAGTAAAACTTAGGAACATTTAATGGTACTAATGTGCTTATATATTGCCTAGACACTTCTATCAGATTTGATAGATTGGCATGCCAATAGGGTATTGTTTTAGCAGTACTGCGTAAGGTTTTATGCCTTATTTATGGCTTTTATCCCCGATTATCTGTTATCATGGCTTTTAGTCATACTGATCTGTTATCATGGCTTTTAGCCATACTGATTTCATACATGGTTGACGTTCCGTATTTCACGTCTCATGGTATGACGGCCCAAGACACCACGGTGTCCAGTGCCCAGTGACCCGCTTATCCAGTTTAATCAGCCTATCATAGATTACTTGGGCAGTGTAATTTGTTAAAATAAGTTAAAAATATTAGAAATTAAAAATATTAGAGATTAACTAAATGAGTAAGAAGACCTGAAATAAATTAGATTAGCTCTAAGAATCTATTTAATAGAAAGAACTGAAATGAACTGGACTGATGTTAAAATTTATCTATTATAAAATGACTCTGAGAACGTTAATTATTATAAAATAATCTAAGATAACCTAGCAAGTATTGAACGAAATGATAAAAAGATTAGCAATAAAAATATAACTTAAATAAACATTACAAATGCACATTTTCATAATTATATAAAGTTAAGAATAATATTCTTAGAATTTTTGTGGATTGTATATTATTACTGTGAATTTAGGAATTAAGCGCTTCTGAAGAGGAATAAATTAGAACAAAAAATAGTTGATGCTAGAAGTATTATATTAAATTAGATTAAATTCTAGAATATCCAAATTATGATCCATTCTTTCTTTATTTGTATATATTATTTTCTTGTTATATTATTGCACCACTAAGTAGAAATGCTTAGCGCAATGGATTTGTTTTCCTCGCACAGGTACTGGAGACAAAGCCTAGTAGACATTAGATCGATTTTGGAGTTCCAATCTGCAGAGTATTCAAGGTTATCACCTCCTCAGCAATGTATGTAGATAAAGCTCATATAGGTTATATTATGTATTTTGTACATTATAATTAGTTATTATTTATAATGTAAATTATGAATTGTATGTTGAAATATAGATTATGAAATTGTAATTAATTTATAGATCATGTAAATTATAAATTCATGTAATCATTCTGTAAATCATGTAAATTAATAAAACTTGAGAATTTTTATATATAAATTGTGCATGCATGGAAATGAATATGAAATTGAAATATATGGATGATATTTGGAATATGAGTTGATTGTGAGAATAATTGATGAGATTTTTATTGTAGAATGTTATTGAAAAATTTCAAGCAGGTGAATAGTGAAATACACTAAACGGTAATACAATAGGGAAAACTCCGCCAGTTTTTCCCTCATAAATAAATTGAATGATTAATTAAAAGGGCAAGAAGAAAAAAAAATTTATTTAGGAATAAAATAATATAAGATAGGTGCTCCTAGATCGAGTGTGACATGCCTCGCCGCCTACGCTTAGACGGTAAGGTATGTTACAATTAATTAATTTTATATTCTAAATATAACGAATTTATCACAATAATTTTAGAAAAAGTTAAAAAGTATAGAATTTAATTGATATGCGATATAATTAAAAAATTGAAAATATAGATTTTTTGTATTTTCTCTAAAATTATTAAAAATTTTAAAATATAAATTATTAATTATAAATATATTTTATGTAAATTATTAATTAAAATATGTAAATTTAAATGGGTTCAAGTATTTTCTAAGTAAAATAATTGGTTTTGGGTATTTAAATTACTAATTGAATTCGAATAGAATAATTTATATATATATATTTTATATGTTGTCATCTTAGCATAATGTAAAGACTAAAAATTAATTTTTTTCCTTAAATATTTACTATAAAGTTACATATAATTAATTAAATAACATACAATAACAATAATAATTAAGTCTCTCAAACTAGTTAAAATTAGCTATGTGAATTTTTTTTTCTATTAAGTTATATTCGAAATCAATTTCATATCAATATTCAAATATTATAAATCTTTTGATACTATTTACTTAAGTATCTCCATTTTCATTCTTATTTCTGTCACGACCCGATCCCTCGAGCCGTACCGGCATTAAAACCTAGGTCAGTATAAAACCTTCGAGGCCTATAGTAAGCCTTATTATTCTCAAATTCATAACCAGGGCCAAAAACTGATGCCTATTTTGTAAATAAAATAAAATAAAATATTACATTTTTATTTGGGTCAACTCAACCCCATAACCATCAAAACTAAAATCAGGGAACACAAATTTCACCGATACCATCAGTTTGCAAACATTTTAAATATCATAAAAATTTTGCATTTAGTAAAACGCCAAAACTTAAATTTATATAATACTTGATGAGATTATTACTCTTGCTAATACATGCAGTATTCTAGATTATAATTTTGGAAAATCATAATACAAATCACTAAATCGCTAATAAAATTACGAGGAAGGAAACAAGTTATTCTAAAAAAGAATTTCTCCTGTAGTCTGGAAAAATAGGATGAACAAAAGCGAGTGTTCGACTTATAGAGTAAGATATTGATTTTAAATACAATTTCTATAAAAAAAAAAAACCTAAATGAAATCTTGATAAAAATATATAAATTAAAATAAAAACATATAATATTAAAAGATCAAAAATTGAATAATATAAAAATATGAATGAAATTTACATAGAAGTATAAAAAATACAATAAAAATAAAAATATTAGAGAGGCAAATAGTAATTTTGTAAGAATACACTAAAATTTTATAGGTTAAATTTTAAATTTAAAAGTTTTTACAGAGCAAATAGTAATTTTGAAAAAATTAATTAAAGTTTATAAATAAAATTTTCATTTTGAAAACTTTTAAGGGTCAAACAATAATTTTTTTAAAAAAATTTATTAAATTATATATGTAAAATTATAATTTTGAAAACTTTTGGAGTAACCGCTGCTCCTGCAACACTTCCTTAGTAGATGTCATGGAATTATGTTAACGCTCCCTTGTTTCGAAGGTAAAATTTTTTAAGAAATTAATTTAATTAATTATTTTTAATTTAAAATTTTTTTATTTAAAAAATTATACATAATTATGTAATAATTCTTTTAAATTTGTCTTTACAAATAATTTATTCCAAACTAACTATTTTAAATTAATTAGTAAGAAGAGGGCAAGCAATTAAGTTGAAGAAACAAAAAGTTTATTCTTAAATTTCCCTTTCTCCAAATTCAAACAATCCGAGACTTGCAAAAGAAAAATGAAAAACGTCAACGAGCGCCCCGATTTCTTCTTCTTGCAGCTGCTTTCATTTTCTCACTTGACAATCTATAAGCAGTTCCATCCACAAATGCAAAGTATACTCCACCCCAAGACCTTTTCATTGCAAAAACTAAATAAGGAAGCAATAAACCTGCTGCAAATCCCACCCCAATGCTCATGTAAAACCATTTATCAATGAAGCCATTGCCATTGTCAGTCTGATCTGCTTTCCCTCCACCATCTGGATAATTGTCTCCTCCATTGTTTGAATCATTAGAACACTTCACCGTAAGAGGATCTCCACATAGACCAGGGTTCCCAGCGAAAGAGGATGCATTAAAAGTTGACATCTGATTTGTAGAAGGTATTATTCCTGACAAGTTATTGTTTGACACATTCAAATTCCCAAGAAATGTCAATGAAGATATGCTTTGGGGAATAGGACCTGAAAGCCTATTGCCTGAGAGATCAAGAGATAACAACTGACGCAATTCCGAAATGCTCTTAGGAATCTGGCCACTGATGTGGTTTCTTGATAGATTCAAAACTTCCAAACCAACTAATTTTGTTATTGCTTCAGGAAGTTCTCCACTTAAATTGTTTCCAGACATATCTATGCTGGTTAGCAGGGAAAGAGTCCTAGTGTACGTTAATCCAAGGCCATTTATGGTCACATATATGTTCTCTTGGTAATTGTGATCGTCAAAAAGAGTTCCATAAAGCAAATAATGGTTAACGTTCTGCTGTTGAGTCATGGCTTTGAGATTGCTCAAGTTAGCAGGAATGGAACCATTTAATTGGTTTTCTGCCAGATCCAAAATTTGCAGGGAACTCGAATTTGAAAGTGCCAAGGGAAGTTCTCCAGAAAATTTATTTGACCTGAGACTAAGTATCCTGAGACGCGGAAAAGCTTCTCCAATCCATCGTGGTAAGTTTCCTGTCAACATGTTGTTTCCGAAGTCTAAGGTTTCCAACTTTGACAAATTCTGAAGAGATGATGGAATTTTTCCTGAGAGTTGGTTGTTGCCCAAGTGAAGTGTTTGAAGCCCAGTTATCTGACCTATAGAGTTTGGAATCTCACCGGACAAATTGTTTTTTTGAAGGTCTAGAACAGTAAGAGAAGAACAATTTCCTATGCTTGAAGGAATGCTTCCTGCCAAGTTATTTTTTGAAAGATCAAGGACATCGAGCGATATCTCTCCAATTGAGGCTGGGATTGCACCAGTCAACTTGTTACCAGAAAGTGAAAGAAATAACAACACTGACATGACTTGACCAATATTTTCTGGTATACTACCGGAAAACTGGTTATTAGAAAGATCTAGTAAGATGACATTTGGAAGAGGAATGGGTCCTTTGAATTGGTTGGAGCTCAAATCAACACTTGCATAGGAAATTATATTGAATGGATTTGGTATATGACCCTCTAAACTATTGAAAGAAACATTCAAAATGGCTAGACTGCTAGTCATGTCCCAGAACCAATTTGGGATAGAACCGGAAATACCAGCCCCTGAGAAATCTAAAACGTGGACCTGTTTTTGAGATTTAAGCCAAGAAGGGAAGGACATACCTAGATGGCATGAACCCATCTCCAAGGCAATGACTTGGAAAGGAGGGACCCAATTGGAGCTTACATTCAAAATGAAAGAATTTTCTGATAAACTAATGTTCTCCAGTTTCCCCAGACTATGAAAATGTGCTTCTGAAATAACACCTGTCAATTTATTGAGAGAAACATCAAGGGAAGACAACTCAGAGAGCAGTCCAATGCTATCAGGCAGAGCACCATTTAGCTTATTTGACGCAAGCGTGAGGGTAGTCAAACGCTGTAAGTTTCCAATAGAAGAAGGAATGGAACCTTGAAGCAAGTTATTGTTCAACCGAAGCTCGACAAGATTCTTGAGCTGGCCAATTGAATCTGGTAAACTTCCGGTCAAGTTGTTTAACGACAAGTCAATGTACTGCAAATTAGAAAGCTTACCAATGGAGCTTGGAATGCCACCCTCAATATAATTGAAGTGTAAATCAAATTGAATGAGAGATGTCATATTTCCAAGAAGAGCAGGAAGTCTACCATGTAGCTCAGTAATAGATAAATCAAGAACTTGTATCTTTTTCCAGCTTCTTGAAAATAGTTGGAAGCAGCTTGCTGAGAAATCGAAATTATAATTAAGCTTCAATGACTGCAAATTTGGTAATTCACCAAAACCCAGTGGAATCCTTCCAGTCAACATGCCATTTCTGATGTCAACAGATACAAGGCTGCTAATGTTCACAAACCAATTCGGTAAGTTGGCCTTGAAGGAGTTGTCTCGAAGATTTAGGACTTTAAGGGAAGTAAAATTAACAGAAGAAATAGAATATATGAAACCAGATAAAACACAGAATTCTAAGTGCAACTCAGATAAAAGTGGAAGCTTGTTCAATGGCTCAATCCATTCTCCTCCTACCTTTGAAAGGTCTACAGAATACATATTCAAATACTTTAGTGAGACAAGACCACTCACCCATTCAAGATTATCAACATTTGAACTAAATGAAGAGACATCAAGAAATTGCAAGCTAGAGAGGTTTCCAAGATTTGGAGGAATTGCGCCACTAAACCCAGCAAATGACAAGTTCAAATATTGCAAGTTCTCTAAAGAGGAAAAGAAATGAGGAATTTTACCACTGAATTTGTTCCCACTTAAATCCAGGTATTTCAAGGACTTAAGTTTTGCGAGTGAAGGTCTAATCTCCCCACCTAATGGCTGACGACCTGATGAATTTGGGAGATCAACTGCGAGAACAGCACCAGTTGTATTGTCACAAGCTATTCCTGACCATTGACAGCAATTGGTTCCATGCCATGAGGAGAGCCGATTCCAGGAATCATTAAGACCCATTTTGAGGTCAAGAAGAGCCTCTCTCTCAGCTGCATTGCAGTGCACCAATTGAGCAAACCCACCCCAAATTAATTCTCCGGATAACAGACAGATAATCCAAAGAAATGGAAAGGTCTCCATAGATCAAACACTCAATGCCCTCTTCAAAAGCAAAGAAATTAGACTAATTTTCAAGTAAGTTTTCTACGAAAACTGCATGCATAGGTAAGTTTCATCCCACGACATTTAAAGGCAAAACTGGAACAAATTGCAGCAATTTTTAATTCTGTATAGCTGACTACAAACAGTTTAGTCTACCAGCTTTTTCCAGCCATTGAATAAAAAATAAGTGGCGTATTATCAGGTTTTTTTTTTTTTTTTTTTTTTATGCCGTATTTTCAGGTTTTGATCCCCACCAATTAGCTACACTTTTTGGAAAATTATTGTACGAGCCATAGCACTAAAACCTAATAGTGCCCTCTTAAAAATAAAAAGTCAGTTTTTCCTTAATTTAAAAAAGATGACACCTTATATTTAAATAAAAAAAAGATGCATATCACAATTACTATCACATAATCGAGATCCTAGAGGACAGTGGCCATCTATCTTCATTGGGTAGATATAATGACTATCCGCAGTGATTGCTTTAATGGGGTACTACATTTTCTTTTGAAAAGTTCTGTTATGTTATTAACTAGGAGATCCAGCCGAAAAGACTTTTGATAACTCAATTTCCGAAATTGGTTGCCTCCAAACCCGATTATATATTGTCTCAATCTATTTTATCAGGTTTCAGTTAGAATGAGCACCCATAAAAATTTGATTTGTTGTCATCCCTACTTTTATGTCTAATTGATTAATGAAAGCATTTTTGTTAAGACATATTAATTTATATATTTTATACACATATTTTCATAATGGATGCTTAATCTTGAAAGATATTGGAGCCACAATAATAACAAATTTTCACTTATTTAATTTACGAAATTAAGTAACTAGTTTACATGATTTAATTAATTTAAAAAAAATTGTTTTATATTTAAAATATAAAATAATATTCATTATATTCTTATTTTATTTCATATTAATCCATAAGCAAGTGAAGTTTCCATATTTATCAATTCTTAGCATTATTTTATTATTTTTAAAAAAGGGACTTTGCCGTCTATTTCACGATTTGCCCATCATGCACGATCTTTTGTTTATTAATTAATTCAGAAAAAAATAGTTAAGTTGATGACCAGCTGCTCATAGGACTCGAGGGAAATTTCTTAAATATTTCGGAAAGTTATTTTAAGTGATTATCGAAAAATTTATAAATTATTAAAAAAAAACGATTATTAAGGTTTAAATTATCGATTTAATAATAAAACTGAATAAATTTTATTAAATAAATTAACTATATTAATTATTTAATAATTTTTTTAATATAATTATTATTTAATATAATGCTTTTGGAAAGTAAATGCCATTCCTAAAGAGTAATTTTAATTATATATTTTAATCTTTTCAGTCAAAAAGAACAAGAATAGATATCATGTTTTTTCCTTCACTTCTTCTATAGTAAAAGCAACCGTCATTTAAGGTTTGCCATTGTAACGTTGGAAGATGAAGTAGCTTGGCAACAAATTGGTTTCGATTTGTGATTTGGAGTGAACTTAAATTGGATTAACGATCGAAGTCTGCTAATTTATTTAGTCAAAATTTCGATTCATTTGCAGTTTTATGGGGCGGTTTAAATCTTATTTTCAAATAAAAGTTTAAAGAATCAATTTAATCATATATGTTAGAATTATAACTCAAAATTCTAGTAAGATTTAAAGGGACTTTTTTCTAATTTGAGTAAGAGAAATATTCCTTAATAGGATATAGAAATATTTTCTATAAATGAATATTTTCTATATAGTAGAACTCCTATTTTAGTGTTATTCCTAAATTAAGTGGGACTCTAATCAGATTAGGATTGAGGGAATTAACACTATAAATAGGAGATGGTGGAAAGGGTTATTTGGCTTTCAACTTATGGAGTGAGGTCATGTTGCCCATTGTAGAGAGGCCTTGCCAATTGCTAAGGATTTGGCTCTTCACATTTATGAGGTGCACTTACACATTATAGTGGAGAAATGCTTTGTGTTAAGGTGGAGTTAAAAGATATTTTTCATGAGAAAGTGATTATTATCCATTTGTGAGAGTACTATTGTTAATATAGTTGAAGGCACCCTTTGTGGTGTAATGTTGTAATAGTAAATATATTAGGTTATGTCTAGAAGAGACTGAGAGGGACTAACTAATATATTTACTATGAGCAGTTTGATATTGTATGGGTTTTCTTGGGTGTTATTGGGTTAATGGGTAGTATAGTTATAAGCTTGTAACGATGATTTATTTATTGTTGATAGTGAAAATGGCATGCCCGTGAATGTAGCCGTATGTTGAGAGGGTGAATCACGTAAGTATTGGTGTTTTGTGTGTTTGCTTCATTTCTTTGTAGTTTACATACTTCCGCAGTACACAACAATTGGTATCACAACATGGAAATAATATTGGTGAGTTTGGTTGAAGGTGGAGCTACTGCGACATGTAAAAGTCGCACATGCAATAATGGTGATGATGGTGAGTTGAAATTGAAGTGAAGCTCTTGATGCAAAATCAAGAAGATTGATTACGTGAAAAGTTTTTGAAGAAAGAAGCAAAGAAGCAAAGAAGCAAGTTACATCCAAGATGAAGATTGGAAAGATTGATGATTTGAAGGGTTCGAGTTCAAGCATAGAGATGTGATGATTGAAGGCACCCAAGAATTTGAGGTATGCAATGGTTGATGGATTTTGAGTCAAGGTGGAGATTGTTAGAATTATGACTCGAAATCCTAGTAAGATTTGAAGAGACGTTTTTCTAATTTGAGTAGGAGAAATATTCCTCAATAGGATAGAGGAATATTTCCTATATAAAGTAAAACTCTTATTTTAGTGTTATTTCTAAATTGAGTGGGACTCCTAATTGAGGGAATTAATACTATAAATAGGAGAATGGTGGAAAGGGTTATTTGGCTTTCAGTTCATGGAGTGAGGCTGTTGCCCATTGTAAAGAGGGGCCTTGTCAATTGCTGAGGATTTGACTCTGCCCATTGATGAAGGTCACTTGTCCATTGCAGAAGGTGGAGTAAAGACATAGAATTCAAGAGGAAGGGATTCTTGTCCATTGGTGAGAAGGCTTTTGCCCATATAGTTGAAGGCACCCTTTGTGGTGTAGTGTTGTAATAGTAAATATATTGGGTTATGTCTAGAGGAGACTGAGAAGGACTAACTAATATATTTACTATGAACAATTTGATATTGTATGGATTCTCTTGGGTGTAATTGGAATGATGAGTAGTATAGCTATGAGCTTGTAACGATGATTTATTTATTGTTGATAGTGGAAGATGGCATGCCTGAAGATGTAATCTTATGTTGAGAGGGTGAACCACGTAAATATTAGTGTTTTGTGTATTTGCTTTATTTCTTTGCAGTTTACACACTACCACAGTGCACAACACTATATTTTTCAATTTTTACTAATTATATTCCACCATCGTTGAATTCGTATATTAATTACATAATGGATTTATCACGTCACGCCAACAATAAGATATAATTAGAAAAGGCTCAAAAGTATATGATTTAAATGGTAATTTAATTAGTATATAATATAATTAAAAAAATTAAAAATACAGTTTTTATATATTTTCTCTAAAATTATTAAATTTTAAAATATATAATTAATAAATGATATATAATTTATATAAATTATTAATTAAAATATATAAATTTAAATGAATTCAAGTATTTTTCAGGTAATATAATCAAGCGAAACCAGAAATTTAAGTTGGGAGGACAAAACTTAGCACGTTCAAACGTAAAATATTGATACATCAAATCTTCCATCTATCTATACATAGCTCAATAAAATTCTAATACTGTAAATGAAATTATCAATTAATTCTATTGAATTACGGGTCATTTAAGTATATTTCAATTAGCATAATCTTCTATTCCATTTTGCACCTTATACATCCACCCCAATATTTTCTTTTTCTAATCTGTAACACTTTCTTGGAACAAGCCTTTCCTGCCATTTCTTCTAATTTAGGGCTGCTGGTTTAATCGTTGAATACAAATTGATAATTGTTAATTGATAGTTACATTATTAGCCGATAGCCGATAAATGTAGTTGATGATAGCCGATTTATGTTCGTGTTTAGTAATACTATATTTAGTTGTTACCATTTATATGCGAAATGATTAATAAAGGTATATATTATATAATTTATTTTATTATTGAAATAAATATAAAATTATAAATTTATTATATTATTTATTTTATTATTAAATTAAATATATAATTATTAAATTAATATATTATATTATTTATTATATTATTAAAATAAATATATAATTATTAATCTATTATATTATATCATTTATTTTATTATTGAAATAAGAAAATAATTAAATTTTTTTAAAAAATAATTAAATAACTTTTAAAATATAGATAAAATAATAAAGTAATTATTATTGTTGATAAAGGAAAACTTATAATTAATTTTAAATTTTTAGATATAAATAAATATTTTATATTTTATGTTATTAATAAAAAAAATATTTTAATAAAGTTGAAATATCTTAGTTAAAATATTAAAATTATAAATAAAAAAATAAAAGTATTAATCAAATTAATTTTTAGTTAAATAAAAATGGATAATATAGTCAAAATAAAAAATAAAATCAAATCAGCTATCAGTCGATAAGAAATAGCTCTAAAAATAGAGCTGATACAAACTGCAACTGATAGGTAGCATATCAATTACCTATCAGTCATCAGCTTTATTTTTTGAAGCTTACCAAAAACTCTAGTTCACCTATCAGTCATCAGCTATCAGTTATATCCAATACGTAAACTAAACACCTCCTTTGTTAGGGGTGAGCAAATTTCAGTTTAAACTAAAAAATTGAATCGAACCAAATCTTCGGTTCAATCGGTTTGGTTTTAAAATTTAATCAGTTTGGTTTGATTTTATATTATAAAAATTTCAATTATTTTGGTTCGGTTCAGTTTTGAAGAAAAAAATCAGTGAATTGAACCGAATAGTAATTTTATATATTTAAATCGAACTAAATCAATTTTTGAATTGATTTATTTTTATGGAAAATTCATGAATTATATTTAATTATATATATATATAAATTGTTTAATTTCATTGATTAATGATTATTAGGTTCAAACCAAAGTCAAAATTAGGCCAAAAAACTTAAAAATCAAATCTAAATTAAAAAATCAAAACCAATCTATTTAAATTGAACCGAACCGAAATAGAACGGTTCGATTCGATTTGATTTTTATCCATTTTAATTCGATTCAGTTTCTAAAATATGTAATTTGATTTTTATAATTTAATTCGATTTAGTTCAATTTAATTTGATTTGAATCGAATACTCACCCTACCCTTAGTCACCTTCTTCGAAATCATCACCTTTCACACGCCATAAAAGTCGTCTTCCGTCTTCTTCTTCTTTTTTTTTTTTTTCAACTTCCATATCCATTATAGAATTATTGATAATGGTTTAGTACATGTTATTTCAACAAAGGATCATTACTCATTAGTACTGACAAAATAACTAAATCAGCAAAAATAATGAAAATCATTTCTAGGTTTCGCTTAAAATTAGATAATATACACAACAACAACAATTAATTAATTAGTTTTAACTTAATTAATATTAAAAAAAATCAAAAATCATAATATAAACTATATAAATCAATATGACACATCAAAATCAAATTAACCACCTCTTAATATAAATAGAAAAATATAATATTCAACCAAAATTTTCCATCAAACCTATTCAATGATATTTTAATAATCAAAACATTAAAAGAAAATGATTAATTTTTATTTATTTGTGGTATTTATTTTCTTTATATTTTATGATTCATTTTACAAACATTTCTTAGAGCATTTTAAATAGATTAAATATAAATAAAAGAAATGTTATATTGCTATATTTTCATTTACTTAAATAATATACCAATAATGATTATATCTACACATTTCTGATTGAAATTCACCCGAAATTTCACAGTTTCAAAGTTGATCGATTACATGAAAAATATATACATAGATATACGTCTTTTACACTTTGAAAAATTCTATGCACGAACAAAGATAAATCTTAAAGATCACCCCGGAAAAATGGATCACTTAAGAATGGGTTGGAGAAGGTTCCTCCTCCATTGGGGAAGAGTGAGGAGACAGATAAGGCCAAGAACAAACCCCCAAGCATATCTGTCATTTACCAAAGAAGTTATCTCATCTTTAGCAGGTAGTTCATCCCCAGCTCGAAAGAAGGTTGCAAATATTCCCCACGCAAGACACAGCTCACTTCCACTCAGACCACCAATGCCCAGCAAGAGGGATGTTGCAAAAGAAAGCAATGTGGCTGTGCTTCTTCCAAACATAGCTTGTGCTATGCGACCTCCTTCCAGTCTTCCACAGGGCAACAAATTCAATGAAGTCACAACCATTCCTGCAGACGCATAGTATTGTCAGGAGTCAAGATCTCAAACACGGGACACCATCTTCTGTAAAAATATAGAACCAGAACAACCAAACCAAAACAACAAACTTCAAGTGGGTCTCGCTGTCCCAGGCTGCTAGCCAAACTCATAAACCAGCTCACAACCCAACATAACCAATCAGCAAATGTAAAAGTGTACGCTAAATTAATGTTACTGATCATAACATGATAATTATAATGGCAACCATGACAATTAATAAATGTAGAATTTGTGGAAATAAAAAATCGAATGATCCATCATTCTTCAGTTTCATTTGCCAACTTGATTATTGCTACAGTGCACAAAGTCTGTATCAGTCAAAAGAGGTGCTTATAAAGCTTCTGCTTCTCATTATTGTTTGTAATAGGACCTTAAGCATAGTCCTAATATAAAAGTTCAAAACAGATAATTAACAGCAAGTGTACAAGTCAGTTTACACCTGGCTTCCAGGGCTACGGATAAATGATGTACAAGAAGGATCTGTATCCTTCACTATATTCTTTTATCAGGAAACTTTTACCAGTACCATGTGACTGAACATATCCTAAATCTTTAGCATTCTTCATGGCCATATTAAGCATTGACACTCACTTATCAGAAGGTGATAAAAAGAAAGTACAAAATTGCTTAACTAATTTGTTTCTTTGCTTGGTAAGTTGTCTCATCTCATATCCAACCAGAAAGTATTGCATACATAACAGAGATCCAAAAGATCAAGGACTCACCTAAAAGTCCAGCAAAAGCAAGGGGATCAACAGGAACCCCCACACCCTCCACTGCATAAGGCAATACATTTCCAAGGTCATCTGTATAAGGTCAAATAACATATTGGATTAAAGAAAGTAAGGCATTGTTGTGGAAGAATTGTGGCCTTATATACCTGCAAGAAAAAAAAAAAGGTAAGCATTAAACTAATCAAATCAATCAAGGAGGTTTTTACAATGATATGCATAGGCACACTACTATAGCCCCATGATAAAGATAAATGGCCATCTGGCAATTCAACTGTGTTCCATTTTGTTGGATTTGGGAATACACCAATCTAACACATGTACAGATGTACACACATCGTTGCACAGCATAAATTCCAGAATAGCATGACAAATGGTTGATTCTACTATTCACAACCATAAAGTGCAAACTTATTAACTATTATCCAAACAGTGTTTGTGATAAGGGAACAATCTCATGAGACATTCTTGCTGAACATGCTGTTCATTATTTCAGGGTGTTCTTGTGACACAGCTTGCCCCATTGTTATACATTGGTTCATCCCCTTTGTGGTGGCAACTGGCAAGCAGGTCCCATGGCAGGGTGACTGTTGTGAAAGGAACGTAAGATGGCTCACTAGAACTCACAAATGCTGCAAAATAAAGTAATCACAGCAAGCAATAAAGTGAGGACAGCAAAGAGATAACTAGTTCTCAAAGAGAAATTTAATCAAACATATGGTGGGCACAAATCTGCAGAAAGCTTTGACATACAAAGGCATTTTATTCATGAACCAAAGTGGCCTTTAAATAGGCTTAACACAATAACTGAAAACAATAAAATAGCAGAATTAATTGGCACTAAATCAAAAATGCTCCCACTACTAACAAACAACCAGAATTTTAGGAAGAAAAACGTGCCTAAGACAAAGTCAGAAAATAAAACAACTGTCACTTTGAATCAATCTCTAATACTCCCCCTTGATTCAAAGTTGCAAACTCCAAGCTGATTTCTGAAGTAGACATGCTTGTCCCGTGGAAGTGATTTTGTGAAGATATCAGCAACTTGTTCATTTGTGCTACAATACTGTAATTTGATTTCTCCATCTGCCACAAGATGTCTAATAAAATGAACACGAATGTCCACATGCTTTGTTCTTCCATGGTACACTGGATTTTTTGTCATGGCAATTGCTGCTTGATTGTCACAAAAAATTTCAGTTGCTCCAGATTGTTCTTGACAGAGATCAGCAAGAATTCTCCTTAGCCATACTCCTTGACATGCTGACGATGTTGCCGCTGCGTATTCCGCTTCTGATGAAGACAAGGCTGTCGTGCTCTGTTTCTTTGAACTCCAAGAAATTGCACTGCACTCCAAGATTAAAAATATATCCCAAGTGCTCCTTCTATCTTCCAAGCATCCAGCCCAATCGCCAAGCTGAACCCACTTAACTTGAAAAATGATACTTTTTCATACCACAGCCCATAATCAATGGTTCCAGCTACATAACGCAGAATTCTTTTTGCTGTTCCAAGATGATGCTTTGAAGGATTATGCATGAACCTAGAAATTACACCAACTGAAAATGCCATGTTTGGCCGTGAGTGTGTTAAGTAAATCAAGCCACCAACCAAGCTTCTAAAGTGACTTGCATTGGCTTGTTCAGTCCCATCATCAACCTGTAACTTATCATTTAAGTTCATAGGAGTGGCTGCAACTTTGCAGTTTAACATGCTGAATCTTTTAAGTAAATCAGTTGCATATTTCCTTTGTGACACAAAAATACCATCTTCAACTTGCTTAACCTCTAACCCAAGAAAATAATGCAACACACCCAAATCTGACATCTCAAACTTCTTTTTCATGCAGACTTTGAATTCATCAATAAGAGAAGGACAAGAGCCCATATAAATCATATCATCAACATAAAGGCAAATAATTAGAAGATCATTTTTACCTTGCCTTTTTGTATAGAGAGTGGGCTCATTCTTACTTCTCTCAAAGCCATTCTGATGGAAATAAGAGTCGATTTTGATGTACCACGCCCGTGGAGCCTGCTTCAATCCGTAAAGTGCCTTTCACTGTAGACTTGGTCTTCTTTTCCATGAACAACAAAACCTTCAGGCTGAGAAACATACACCTCTTCTTCTAACTCCCCATTTAGGAACGCCGATTTAACATCAAATTGGTAGATGGGCCAATTTAATTGAGCACAAGGCTATTACAATTCTCACCGCTTCAAACCGTAACCGAGAGAAGGTGTCGCCATAATCTACACCTTGTTGTTATGAATAGCCTTTCACTACGAGTCGTGCCTTGTATTTTTGAATGTCGCCATCCGCATGAAACTTTGTTCTAAAGACCCATTTAACTCCAATGGCTTTCTTATCTTGAGGAAGATCTACCAATTCCCATGTTTCATTCTTCTGGATTGCTTCAAGCTCATCTAACATTGCATTGCGCCATTCTTCTTTTTCTCACGCTTCTTCAAATGTTGTTGGATCACCACAAATAAGGCTTGTGTGCCTTCATAAATTTCAGCCAATGATCTGAATTTTCTTGGAGGAGTTTCACCTTCGATGCACTCATCGCTAGGAACTTGAAGAAGTAGTGCTTGGTGAGGTTGATGAGAATGGACTAGGAGTGTTTGGAGGGGTTGCTTGTCGCCTAATGGTTGGTGATCCTTCATTTTCTGCTGGAATCTTGAATCAATGTCATCCGATTTCTCCCGCCAACACCACTTGCCTCTTCATCAAACACAACATTCTCGCTAACAATCACCTTGCCACTCACAGATTGTAAAGCCTATATGCTTTGGATTGAGTACAATAACCAACAAAACACATTTCATAGATTTTTCATCAAGTTTGTCATGATTATGTGAATCTACCAATGAATAGGCAATACAACCAAATATTTTTAAGTGGCTTACCCAAGGCCTTCTTCCACTCCATGCTTCATACGGTGTTTGGTTTTGGACAGCCTTTGTTGGTGACAAATTCAACAAATATACAAAGAATCGCAACACCTTCAACCCAAAATGATCAGCATTCCCTTAGCCTTTAACAAACTTCTTGCCATTTCAACAATAAGGCGATTTTTGCGCTCACCACTCGCTTTGCTCCTGTATATGGTGTCATAGTTCTCTGCAGTGCCTTGTTCATCACAAAATTGATTGAATTCTTGAGACACGAATCGCCCTCCTCTATCGGCGAAGGACCTTTATGCTTTTTCCACTTTGCTTCTCAACAAGTGCCTTGAACTTCTTGAAAGTGTCAAAAGTTTCGATTTGAATTGCAAGAAGTAAACCCACCATGCGACTATATTCATCTGTGAACAACAGAAAATAACGACTCCCACCCAACGATTGTGTTTTCATGGGGCCGCATAAATCAGCATGTACAAGCTCAAGACATTCAGATGCTTTTCTAGACTTTCCTATAGGAAATGGTTTTTTACATTGTTTCCCATATACACACCCTTCACACAAATCTAATGACTCAATTCTAGGTAACCCAAAACCATTTCCTTTGACTCAATAATTTGCACTTTACATTCAAATGCCCATACCGTAAATGCCATAATCTAGACTCTCTATTTTCATTGACAATAAGAGCATGTTTTTCAACACTTGAAATTTCAAGTGGAAAAAGCTTGTTTGGTGCCATGTGAACATCTACAATAATCTGTTCTGATTTTTTATCTCTAATCACACATGAGCCATCATCAAACATAATTGAATATCCACTAGACACAAGTTGTTCGACACTTAACAAATTTTGTGATAGACAAGGAATAAAATAAACATTGTAAAGGAGCTTCACATCGTGGCCTTTGCTTATTGCCACCGTGCCTTTGCCTTCAACTTGCACTTGTTTGTCATCACCAAGTCTCACTTTCACTTGTATGACTCGCCAAGCTCCTTAAACAAAGATTTTATTCCAGCTTATATGATTGGAACACCCACGTCCGTAAACCAAATGTCACTTGAGGCTTTGTTGTCATCTTGAGAGGCCATAAATAGCTTGAGCTCTTCCTCATCTTCTCAGAAATTTGCTTGCTTTTCTTTCCTCCAAAGATTCTCGCCTTCACATGCCCATACCGCTTGCAATTATAGCACCGGATATTGCTCTTGTAATTTTTCTCGCCTCTGTTGTTGGCCCTTGCTCATCTTGTCCACCAATTTTGCCTCTACCTCTACCACCTTTGCCGCGATATCCTCCTCTACCACGCCCTCTGTTAATGCCTTCCTTGAGTCATCTTGTTGTTTAAATGACTCCCATCACTTGAAAAGCCTTTTCATCATTCTTTTCATTTGCCTGCTCAACCTTGCCTCATGGGATTGTAAAGATCCCATTAGTTCATCAAACGAGTAAGTAGCCAAGTCTTTCGACTTCAATAGCCGCCACTACATGATCAAACTTTGGAGTTAAATCTGCGCAACACTTTTTCAACAACAATACATCAAGAATTACTTCCATAAGACCTCATTTGATTAACTATTACAGATACTCTAGACAGAAAATCCTGCACCGATTCTCCGCTTTTCATTTGCAAGGTTTCAAAATCACGCGAAGTGATTGGAGTTTTACCGTGATTACCTTTGAGGAACCTTGGAACGCCGTCGCAAGGTCATCCATGCTTCTTTTCACTGTATTTGCTGCCGCTATTTTTGAAAAATTGACTCATCCATCGCTTGCTGGATGAAGAATGCTGCTTTGGAGTCCCTGTTCTTGTTTTCTTTAAGTCTAGCCTCTTCATCTCGCTCAGATACCCGTTCTCAACCAAGTCCCACAAATCTTGAGACTTGAACAATGTCTTCATTTTGATGCTCCAGAATTCATAGCATTCACCTTTGATGATTGGAATTGATGGTTGAGAAATATTCATTGCATTGCCATTAGATGCCATGAGCGTACGCCCGGTTACAATCGAACGAGGCTCTGATACCACTTCTGTTGTGAAAGGAACGTAAGATGGCTCACTAGAACTCACAAATGCTGCAAAATAAAATAATCACAGCAAGCAATAAAGTGAGGACAGCAAAGAGATAACTAGTTCTCAAAGAGAAATTTAATCAAACATATGGTGGGCACAAATCTGCAGAAAGCTTTGACATACAAAGGCATTTTATTCATGAACCAAAGTGGCCTTTAAATAGGCTTAACACAATAACTGAAAACAATAAAATAGCAGAATTAATTGGCACTAAATAAAAAATGCTCCCACTACTAACAAACAACCAAAATTTTAGGAAGAAAAAAAATGTGCCTAAGACAAAGTCAGAAAATAAAACAATTGTCACTTTGGATCAATCTCTAATAGTGACAAAGATACTTAAAGCAGAATTGTGGGTTCAAATGCTGCTATGACCACCCTTAATCTAATCTGCCACTTATGACTGTTGAGCTAAATGATTGTTAGTCTTTTCCTGCCGGCCTTGTCATCTGTCTGTACCATTCCCACCAAACTAGTCAATTATACCACAGAAGTCTTCTGTATCTTCCTCTCATATTCAACATACCCTGGAAACTTCAACTCAAAGGAGATGATAAAGTGACTGTAAATGACATGACTAGGATAAAGAAGCTAGCTCGTGTAGCTGATTTCTGTGACAGTGGCGATCAGACATGAAAGAAGACTCGAAACTTTAGAAATGGGAAAGAGTAGCAGTGAGTTTCTGTCCCGGCAAAGAGATTTTGATTTAGCCGCACGTTGTACAGATGTCCGACACTAACCGTAACTATAAAAATTTTAAATAAATTTCACATAATAAATTTTTTATAACAAAATTACATCTATTTTTGTTCCTTCGCAGAACTCATTTTCTTGGCTCTCATCTTTATATCACCGTCCCTTTTACCTCATAAAACCTAATTTTTTTCAAGCTCATTTTTATATTATTTTATCATTTTTAATTATTTAATTTACATAGATAATAATATATAAAATATGAACATATTATGTATCTTAATAAAAAAAATAAATATAAAATTATCATGTTAAGTAAAATAAATATAATTATAAATTTATTATTTATTTTATAAGATTAGGATATCAAAAATATTTTAGAAAATAAATGTAAATGAAATTTTAATTTTACATTATGCCATGGAGATGTCACATTAGGCCACAATAAAGTGCAATTGGAATTTAATTAGTAATTTTTTAGTATAGATAGAACTATAAAAAATTTGAAAAGTATAAAGGTTTTTCTTTATAATTTTCTCACTCTATTATAATTTATATAAAATTTTAAATTATTTTTAAATTAAGAATTAATTAATAATTTGATTTGGATTAATTTAATTGGTATGAAAATGTTTCAATATTAAAATTTAATAAAATAGTAGCAAAAAAAAAAAAAAATGAAAACTGAAAGAAAGATACTTAAAATGACATGAAAAAAAATAATTTTGAAAAAATTTATAATCTTTGAATATTGGTACAAAATTAGTATTAAACATAATTAATGGCAAAAAATGATTTATATAACTAATTTTATCTAATTAAGAAAAGCTAATTATTATTGTAGTTCTATATATTTTAATTAATTATATATAATTTTTATAGTAAATATTTAAGAAAAAAAATATTTTTTAGTCTTTAAACTATGTTAGGAATAACAATATATAAAGTACTAGTGAAAATTATTCTTTTTGAATCCGATAAGTATTTTAAAGACCCAAATTTGGTTATATTACTTGAATGACATTCGAACCGTTTTAATTTATATATTTTAATTAATACTCTACATAAAATATAATAATTAGTAATTTATATTTTAAAATCTAATAATTTTAGAAAAAATTATATAATGCCCTATACTTTTAATTTTTTTAGGCTATACTAATTAAATTTCTAATTAAACCTCATACTTTTTAACTTTTAATAATTATATCTTATCATTAGTATAATGTCAAAGAGGATGTGATAATTGACATAACATATCTGTTAATAAAATAATAATTTTGTTAATGGAAGGATAAAATTGATAAAAGTTAAAAGAGTCTAAGTAATAATTTTTATAATATAAAATAAAATTGTAAAAATTTGAAAATCATATGTTTTTTTTTAACAATTTTCTCCTCTAAATCATTTTGACTGCTTGATATTATATATATATATATGGTCTTAGTTATTTAGAATTCAGCTATTATTACTTTTTAATTTATTTAAAATGTCAAATAATTTAAAATTATGTTAGAAAATATAAAAAATATTTTTCACAAAATGAACAGAGTTTAACTCTAATACACTAACAATCTATTTACATTCTTTCCCAAAAGTCCAAGACAAGACTTAGGGGTGGAACTAGAAATTAATCTTTAAAGAGCCAAAAATAAATATTAAAAAGAAATTAAATGAAATCTCCATAAAAATATGTGGACTAAAATAAAAATACATAATATTAAAAGATCAAAAATTGAATAATATAAAAATATAAATGAAATTTACATAGAAGTGCAAAGACCACAATAAAAATAAAAATATTAGAGGGGTAAATAATAATTTTCTAAAAAATACAGTAGATTTTTTGCAGGTAAAATTTTAAATTAAAAAATTTTACAGAGTAAACAGTAATTTTTGAAAAAAATCATTAAATTTTATAGGTAAAATTATAGTTTTAAAAACTTTTAAAGGTCCCAACAATAACTTTTTTTTTAAAATTATTAAATTTTGTAGGTAAAATTATAATTTTAAAAACTTTTGGACTAAAATTTTGGACTTCCTTAGTAGATGTCATGAAAGAATGTCAATGCTGGAAGAATTTTCCTCTTATTAAGAATTCAATTTAACTGATTTTTTAGTTAATTTTTAAGCATAAAATAAAAGAGTTAATTTTTTTTAATTAAACAAAATTTTCATTCAAAAAAAAAGTGAAAGAATTTTTAAATTTTTTTTTTATAAATAATTTTTTGCAATTGAACTCTTTTAAATTAATTAATCAAAAAATAGCATACAACTAAGTTGAAATAACAAGAAGTTGGAAGATTATAAAATATTATGGTGCACATAAAAATAATATTCCCTCTTTTACAAAAGAAGTGAATTCTCCTTAATAGAGAGGATGAATCTCACATTCCTATGAGAGGTGATGAGAGCACTTAATAATCCCTCCAAAAAGTTTATTCCTAAATTTCCCTTTCTCCAAATTCAAGCAACTTTAACATCCCAGACTTGCTGAATTACTTCACTAGATTGTATAAGAAATTTAAGACTTGCAAAAGAAAAATGAAAAACGTCAGCGTGCCCCCCGATTTCTTCTTCTTGTAGCTGCTTTCATTTTCTCACTTGACAATCTATAAGCAGTTCCATCCACAAATGCAAAGTACACTCCACCCCAAGACCTTTTCATTGCAAAAACTAAATAAGGAAGCAATAAACCTGCTGCAAATCCCACCCCAATGCTCATGTAAAACCATTTATCGATGAAGCCATTGCCATTGTCAGCCTGATCTGCTTTCCCTCCACCATCTGGATAATTGTCACCTCCATTGTTTGAATCATTCGAACACTTCACCGTCAGAGGATCTCCACATAGACCAGGGTTCCCAGCAAAAGAGGATGCATTAAAAGTTGACATCTGATTTGTAGAAGGTATTATGCCTGACAAGTTATTGTTTGACACATTCAAATTCCCCAGAAATGTCAATGAAGATATGCTTTGGGGAATAGGACCTGAAAGCCTATTGCCTGAGAGATCAAGAGATAACAACTGACGCAATTCTGAAATGCTCTTAGGAATCTGGCCACTGATGTGGTTTCTTGATAGATTCAAAACTTCCAAACCAACTAATTTTGTTATTGCTTCAGGAAGTTCTCCACTTAAATTGTTTCCAGACATATCTATACTGGTTAGCAGGAAAGAGTCCTAGTGTACCTTAATTCAAGGCCATTTATGGTCACATATATGTTCTCTTGGTAATTGTGATGTTCAGAAAGAGTTCCATAAAGCAAATAATGGTTAACGTTCTGCTGTTGAGTCATGGCTTTAAGATTGCTCAAGTTAGCAGGAATGGAACCATTTAATTGGTTTTCCGCCAGATCCAAAATTTGCAGGGAACTCAAATTTGAAAGTGCCAAGGGAAGTTCTCCAGAAAATTTATTTGACCTGAGACTAAGTATCCTGAGACGCGGAAAATCTTCTCCAATCCATCGTGGTAAATTTCCTGTCAACATGTTGTTTCCGAAGTCTAAAGTTTCCAACTTTGACAAATTTTGAAGAGATGATGGAATTTTTCCTGAGAGTTGATTGTTGCTCAAGTGAAGTGTTTGAAGCCCAGTTATCTGACCTATAGAGTTTGGAATCCCACCAGACAAATTGTTTTTTTGAAGGTCTAGAACAGTGAGAGAAGAACAATTTCCTATGCTTGAAGGAATGCTTCCTGCCAAGTTATTTTTTGAGAGATCAAGGACATCGAGCGATATCTCTCCGATTGAGACTGGGATTGCACCGGTCAACTCGTTACCAGAAAGTGAAAGAAATGACAACATTGACATGACTTGACCAATATTTTCTGGTATACTACCTGAAAACTGGTTATTAGAAAGATCTAGTAAGAAGACATTTGGAAGAGGAATGGGTCCTTTGAATTGGTTGGAGCTCAAATCAACATTTGCATAGGAAGTTACATTGAATGGATTTGGTATATGACCCTCTAAACTATTGAAAGAAACATTCAAAAAGGCTAGAATGCTAGTCATGTCCCAGAACCATTTTGGGATAGAACCGGAAATACCAGCCCTTGAGAAATCTAAAACGTGGACCTGTTTTTGAGATCTAAGCCAAGAAGGGAAGGAAGGACCCAGATGGCATGAACCCATCTGCAAGAAAATGACTTGGAAAGGAGGGACCCAGTTGGAGCTGACATTTAGAATGAAAGAATTTTCTGATAGATCAATTTTCTCCAGTTTCCCCAGCCTACGAAAATGTGCTTCTGAAATAACACCTGTCAATTTATTGAGAGAAACATCAAGGGAAGACAACTCAGAGAGCAGTCCAATGCTAGCAGGCAGAGTACCATTTAGCTTATTTGACGCAAGCGTGAGGGTAGTCAAACGCTGTAAGTTTCCAATAGAAGAAGGAATGGAACCTTGAAGCAAGTTACTGTTCAACCGGAGTTCGACAAGATTCCTGAGCTGGCCAATTGAATCCGGTAAACTTCCGGTCAGGTTGTTTAAATACAAGTCAATGTACTGCAAATTAGAAAGCTTGCCAATGGAGCTTGGAATCCCACCCTCAATATAATTGAAGTGTAAATCAAAATGAATAAGAGATGTCATATTTCCAAGAAGAGTAGGAAGTCTACCATGCAACCCATTGATAGATAAATCAAGAATTTGTATCTTTTTCCAGCTTCTTGCAAATAGTTGGAAGCAACTTGCTGAGAGTTTCAAATTATAATTAAGCTTCAATGACTGCAAATTTGGTAATTCACCAAAACCAAGTGGAATCCTTCCAGTCAACATGCTATTTCCGATGTCAACAGATACAAGGCTGCTAATGTTCGCAAGCCAAGTTGGCAACTTAGCCTTGAAGAGGCTGCCCTGAAGGTTTAGGACTTTAAGCGAAGTAAAATTAAGAGAAGGAAGAGAATAGGAGAAACCAGATAAACCACAATATTCTAAGTGCAACTCAGATAAAAGTGGAAGCTTGTTTAATGGCTCAATCCATTCTCCTCCTAACTTTGAAAGGTGTACAGAATTCATTGCCAAATATTTTAGTGAAAGAAGACCGCTCACCCATTCAAGATTATCAACAGTTAAACCCCAATAAGAGACATCAAGGAACTGCAAGCTAGAGAGGTTTCCAAGATCTGGAGGAATTGCACCACTAAACCCAGCATATGACAGGTTTAGATATTGCAAGTTCTCCAAAGAGGACAAGAAATGAGGAATTTTACCAGTGAAATTGTTCCCACTTAAATCCAGATGTTTCAAGGACTTAAGTTTTGCAAGTGAAGGTCTAATCTCCCTACCTAATGGCTGACGACCTGATGAATTTGGGAGATCAACTGCGAGAACAGCACCAGTTGTATTGTGACAAGCTATTCCTGACCATTGACAGCAATTGGTTCCATGCCATGAGGAAAGCCGATTCCAGCTATCATTAAGACCCATTTTGAGGTCAAGAAGAGCCTCTCTCTCAGCTGCATTGCAGTGCACCAATTGAGCAACCCCACCACAAATTAATTCTCCAGATAACAGACAGATGATCCAAAGAAATTGAAAGGTCTCCATAGATCAAACACTCAATGCCCTGTTCAGAAGCAAAGAATTTAGTCTAATTTTCAAGAAAGTTTTCTGAGAAAACTGCATGCATAGGTGAGTTTCAGTCCCACGATATTTATTGAGAAAACTGGAACCAATTGTAACAATTTTTAATTCTGTATAGCTGACTGCAAACAGTTTAGTCTACCAGCTTTTACCAGCCATTGAATAAAAAATAAGTGGCGTATTATCAGGTTTTTTTTTATGCCGTATTATCAGGTTTTTTTTTTCTATGCCGTAATTTCAGGTTTTAACCCCCACCAATTAGAAACACTTTTTGGAAAATTATTATATCCAGATAACACTAAAAAATAGTGCTTATTTAAAAACAAAACGGTCAATTTTTTCTTAATTTTAAGAATGTGGCACCTTATATTTAGATAGGGAGTGCATATATACTGGATGCATTCAATAATTTTTTATACATTTTTTTCCATGTTATTAAATTTCAAACTCAAATTCATCACAATCCTCAATTATATATTATCTGAATCCATCCTATTAGGGTTTAGTCGGATCATATACCCGCAAAAATGTAATTTTTTGTCATCCCTACTTTTATGCCTAATTAATTAATGAAAGTGTTTTTGTTAAGACATACTAATTTATATATTTTATACACATTTTCATAATCAATGTGTAATCTTAAGAGATATTAAAACAGCAATAATAACAATTTTTCACTTATTTAATCTAGGAAATTAAGTAACTATTTTACATGATTTAATTAATTTTAGAAAAAATTGTTTTATATTTAAAATATAAAATAATATTCATTATATTCTTATTTTATTTAATATTAATCCATAAGCAAGTGAAGTTTCCATATTCATCAATTATTATTATTATTGTTATTATTATTATTATTATTATTATTAAAAAAAGGACTTCGCCGCCTATTTCACGATTTGCCCATTATGCACGATCTTTTGTTTATTAATTAAATGAGAAAAAAAATAGTTAAGTTGATGACCAGCTGCTCATAGGACTAGAGAGAAATTTCTTAGATATTTCAGGGGTATAAAATATTTTAAATGATTCCTGTAGAGTTTACTGGTGCCTATCAACAAGAATAGTTAGTAAGATTTGAAACCTCAATTTAATGATAATATTAGATGAATCTCATATGAGAAAAAGGAAAAGAATATTATTGATTGAGAAGAACGAAAAAAATACTGGAGTCTCTTCAGCCTATACATATATATATACAACCAGCTAAAGAAGAAACTAAGAAACTGTCTCTAACTAATCCGGCTAACTAATCAAATACACATAGAGCAGCTAGCTAACTGACTAACTGACTTTTGAAGCTTTAGCGCCTAATTCTGTTTTCTGGTCTAAGCACCTAATTCTGTTTTCTGGTCTAATAGCCCCCTGCAAGCTGGGGAGTATATGTTCTTCATGCCTAGCTTGGTAGTAAGCTTTTGAAAAGAAGCTACAAGAAGCGACTTTGTGCAAATATCTGCTAGCTAAGTTATGGAAGAAAAAGGAAGCAATTTGATGAGACTAGAATGAACCTTCTCACTTACCAGATAGCAATATATCTCAATATGCTTAGAACGTTCATGGAAGGTGGGATTAGCAGCAATCTGGAGAGTTGATTTATTATCACAGAAAAGAAGTGCTGGGTTTGAGTGAGGAACATGGAAATCTTTGAGCAAGTAACACAACCACTGTAACTCACAAGTTGTTGAAGCTAGTGCTCGATACTCTTCTTCTAAAGAGGATCGAGATACTGTTGATTGCTTCTTAGCTCTCCAACATATAAATGACCCTTTAAGAAAAATACAATAACCAGTTATAGATTTGTGAGAATCCACACATCCTGCCCAATCCGAATCAGAAAAAGCTTTCAATTGCAAATTTGATAATGCTAGGAAGAAAATTGTTGCTCCTGGTGACCCTTTAATGTACCTTAGAACTCTATGTGCTACTTGCAAGTGCTGCGAGGTAGGTTTGTCCATAAACTAACTTACTTGTTGTGTGGCAAAAGAAAGATCCGGCCTTGTAGAAGTGAGATACAAAAGCCTGCCAACAAGTCTTCCATACTGTTGAATGTCAATGAGAGGATCACCTTTTGATTGATTAAGTTTCAACTTGCTGTCCATTGGTGTAAGAGCCGGTTTGGAATCTAAGAAGTCTGCGTCAGGGAGTATATCAAGGGCATACTTTCTCTCACTTAAAATGATACCAAAAGAAGTTCTAGTCACTTCAAGACCATGGAAAAATTTTAAATTTTCAAAGTCTTTAATTCTAAATTTATGGTCAAGAAAGGCTTTTACATTAATCTCTACAAGATTAGTGCCAGCTAGGATGACATCATCGACATAAACAAGAAGCAGTATAATATCTGCTGAAGTTTTCTTGACAAAAAGAGAGTAATCAGAACTTGATTGATGATACTCCAATGCCTGAGTTAGTTTGCTAAACCATTGTCTACTTGCCTACTTAAGTCCATAGAGTGACTTTTGAAGATGACAAACTTGGTTGGGTTTAGAGCTTCAAAAACTGGGTGGTAATACCATATACACTTCTTCAAGGAGGTCACCATGAAGAAATGCATTAATGACATCGAGTTGTTGTAAAATCTAGTTATTGGTAGAAGCAATTGCCAATAGCAATCTAATTATAGTCATCTTAGCAACTAGACTGAATATATCAAAGTAATCCACACCCTCTTACTGAGGGTACTCTTTTGCAACTAAATGTGCATTATGCCTTTCAATTGTCCCATCCGCCTTATATTTGATCTTAAAAACCCATTTGTAACCCATTGGAGTTTTGCCAGTAGGTAACTCAGTAATATTCCAAGTTTTATTTTCCTCAAGATCCTGGATTTCAGCCTGCAAAGCCTTTCTCCAACAATCATGTTTTACAGCTTGTTGAAAAGTTTTAGGTTTGTCATAAGCAATAATAGAGAGAAGAAAATGTTTATGTGTAGGAGAAAGATGAGAATATGAAATGACAGACTCTAAGGGATAAAGAGTACTGTAGATCATTAGTAACAATCAAACAAAAATAAGATTGCAATGGTAATCTTGCAAGTATGATGGAGGTCTTTTGATTCTTTGAGACTATCTAGAAGGAATATTTTATGAGGAAGTAGAAGGAAGAGGAGAATGAGAAGCAGAAGAAGAAGGATTTTTGTGAAGTAGCAGAAGGAATGGCGGGGAAATCATCAAAAATAGGTAAAGAAGAATTTTGAGGAAGAGAAAGTAATGGTGGAATGGTAGTAGAAGTGTGATGGAAAGGAAATATATTTTCATGAAAAATGACATGTCTGGATGTAAAGATGTTTCCATTTTGAATGTCAAGCAACATAAATCCTTTAGTTCTAGGTTTAAAAACTAAGAAAACGCATTTTCGAGCCCTTGGATCAAATTTAGTTCTATGAGTTGTCAAGGTGGATGCAAAACAAAGAGATCCAAATGTTTTCAGTTCTGTAAAATCTGGTATTTAAGAATAAAGCATTTCATAGGGAGTTTTGTTATTGAAAAGGGGAGAAGGAAGTCTATTGATGAGGAAAACAACATGAAGAATAGTGTAAGACCAGTAAACTTTAGGTAAATTTGATTGAAATAAAAGGGATCTAGCAACATTCATGATATGTTGATGTTTTCTCTTCACAATGCCATTTTGTTGTGGAGTTTCAACACAAGAAGTTTGATGGATAGTTCCTTTTGCTGCATAAAAAACTGGCATATTAAATTCAGCACCATTGTCACTTCTTATAATTTTAATTGAGGCAGAAAATTGTGTTTCAACTAAAGAAAAAAAAGATTTTAAAACTTGTCTTATTTGAGATTTAGATTTTAAAAGAAATATCCAAGTATGTCTAATGTAATCATCCATAATTATCAAGAAAATTTATGATTATGAACTGACGGAACAGAGAAAGGACCCCAAAGGTCTACATGTATCAATTCAAATGGTTTATTTGTAATAGAGGTACTAATAGCAAATGAGAGTTTCTTTTGTTTAGCAAAATGACAAATGTCACAATTAGCATTATTTACAGCAGAAAAACTTGAAAGATATTGTTAAAGAATTTTGAGTCTTGAATCAAATGGATGTCCAAGTCTATAATGCCAAGGATCAAAGGCAATAGAGGAAGAAGCAAAGACTTTGTGAAAATGAAATGAACTTGTAGGATTGTTCAATGTATAGAGGCCTCCTTGCTCTTCAGCTATACCAATTATCTTCCAGTTTGGAAGTTTCTGAATAAAACATATTTGTTTATGAAAAAATAAGCAACAATCAGAAGAAAAAATTAATTTTGTGACTGAAATGAGATTAAAATGAAAAGCAGGAATATACAAAACATCATATAGAACTAAGTGAGAAGAAAGAATGACAATACTAGAAATGTTAGTTGTGACTTTAGTACCATTTGGCAAAGTGACAGAAACAAGAGGAATTAATTTTGAAGAACAAAAAAACTTTAAAGAATGAGTTATGTGATCTGTGGCTCCAGTGTCAAGGATCCACTAATCAGAATTACTTTTACAAGGAAAAACAAAATGATTGCCTATGTTGGAGTCAAAGGAAGAAACAAGATTGGTTGTATGAATAGGTGTAACACCCCTATATTCGGTAGTGCGTTCTACTATTCCGGTGACCAGTGTCTGTCCGGACAGATAGAATGCCTAGAACTACACTTAAATGTTAGTGAGAAGACATAAAATAATGAAATACAATAGAGGAAAATACAAGAAAAATAAAGAAAAAATAAGAGCAATAAAATGTAACTAAGTTAAACGAGCCAAAAATCGTAGCGATGGGTAACCGCACCGGGAAGTTACGGCGATGACTGTTGACTAGCTTTGGACCACGGGGAATCCTGGGAAATATTTTTAAGACTTAAATAAAAATTCATAGAGGTGTAATTGACATTGGAAATGTCAAAGAAAATTTAGCAAGTCAATATAAACAAAAACGAAAATTAAAGAAATCGATAGGTCAAGAAGTTAATCGGTAGCATCGAAAAATTCGAAATACAACCCGAAGAAGGGCATTTTGGTCAATTGATATCCCGAGTTGCCTTTTGACCTAAATGTCTATAAAAATAAAATAATATTAAACTTTGAAAATGTCATGAAAAATAAGAAATGTGGTACATATTATAAATAGTGAAAGTTGGTGGCAAAATTGCAAAATTAAGAAACTTTAGATTATTTAAATAATTAAGCAAGGTTAGTGCTCCACTAACCATGCTTAAGTGGCCATATGTAAGCCTTCTTGGACAAAAAATAATCTCATCTTCAACCTCTCACCATTCAGCCGAAACCAATTCTCCATGGAAACTCCATGGCCGGCCACATGCATGAGCTCCACTCCACCATCTTCAAGTCACTATTTCTCCTAGTTGTCTTCATTAAAGTTGATCACCACACCTTGGGCAGCATTTTGGAAGCAAAAAGGGAGAGATTTGAAGAGGTTTGACAAGTTTCACTTGAGGTACATGTCCAATTTTCTTTCATTTCATTGTTAAAGTTTGTGTTGGTGTTGTGGTGAGTGGATTTGTCAAGAAATTTTGAGGTTTTAATGAGTTATTGGAAAGTACTATTTTCGGCAGCCATGGAATCTCAAGGTTAATGAATTATTTCTTCATGTAAATGGTGATTTGAGGTGTTGATTTAAGTACTTAAATGTATAGGAGTTGATTTACCATGTATATAGTTTGAATTGTTAGTTTATGAATTGAAAATGAAAGTTTGATGTATATGTGTAACTTGGACAGCATTATAGTGAAGTTGGAAGTGTTTAATTTCATGAATGGTTTGTTAAATTATGGTATTAAAGGTGGCAGAATATGTATATAATTTACTAGTGAAGTTAAATGTAATATTGGGAGTGTTTACATGTATATATTGTTGTAAATGAACTTTGTAATTTAGGACTATATTTGGTGTATTGTGATTTAGGACTATAATTGGTGTATTAAAGGTTATTGTATTCTGTCCAAAGTGACTATAATATAAAGTGATGAATGGTTGTGGTATGATACAAATGCAGAATTAGGTTTGGGAAGTGAAGTTATAGCTAGTTGAATGTGTGATTGGTTGGTGCTTCATAAATGTGTTAAGGGCAGTATGTATTTTAGGCTATAAATGGAATTGTGTGACTCCAATTGGTATGAGGCCAATTAGAGGTGAAACTAGACACAAAATGTGCCAACTTTCATGTTGAAAGCCTACCAAAATTTTGTCCTAAAGTGACACTAAACCGACCTAATCCGAATTACAAACTTGGTAACCCATAAATTGACCATTTGAACAAAGAATACTTTTTAGCCATAACTCACTCAAAACATGTCTAAATGATCTGAAATTTATACCGTTGGAAAGCTTAGGAATAGGTCTAAAATTCATTAATTCATCCCACAATATCTTTAATTCTGTAAAATATTCAGTAATTGTTTGATTACCTTGCTTGAGAGAATAATCTCTTCCTGCAGATTCCAAATTTGAAGGATGTCTCCTAAGAAAACCTTTCCTTCAAATCTTTCCATACATCTGCCGCCTTATCAATCCAAATCACACCGTGAGTAATTGACTAAGACAAAGAATGGATTAACCATGATAACACCATAGTGTTACATATCTCCCAAGCAGATACAAAGTATCTCAGAGTCGCAAGAGCCTTCAAAGAACTGTTGGAGAATGATTCAAAGTCAGTTACCAAAATATTAGTTTTTTTTTTTTACTGAGTTGGATGTTGTTAATTCTGTTCCTTTATTTTCTACTTTATGCTAGTATTTTGCTGCTCTTCTTTTGCTAATTTGTTATTGTGTAAAGCCTATTTATAGGCCTGTTGTTTACTTCATTTTGCAAGTGAATAAAATAGCAACTTCAGTCAACTATATCCCGTCTTTCTATTATAATTCCTCTGTTTTTTTGTTGCTTTGTTTAATTCTTAAATTAGCTCAAGCCTACTGCAGATTTTTTTGGTCACTATCTATCTAATAAAAGTCTTGTGCGACAGCCTCTTGCATTTACTGCAGATTTCCAACATTAGTGGTATTAGAGCCAGGTTTGTTTGTAACTGGGCGTAAAGATTCATGGCAACTAATGGCAATGTTGTGAACATTTCTCAGCCAGCAATTCCAGTTTTTAAAGGTGAAAGCTATGAGTTTTGGAGTATTAAGATGAAGACATTATTCAAGTCTCAAGATCTGTGGACTTGGATGAGAATGGATTTGTTGATCCAGATGAAGAGGCCAGGCTAAGAGAGAACAAGAAGAAAGACTCGAATGCATTATTCTTCATTCAAAGAAGCAAAGGCATGAGTCAATTTTCTCAAAAATTACAGCAGTAACTACTGCCAAAGAGGCTTGGACTACTTTGCAGACAGTGTTCCAAGGCTCCTCGAAGGTAATCACAGTGAAACTTTAAACTCTTCACTGAGATTTTGAAACCTTACATATGAAAAGTGGAGAATCAGTGCAAGAGTTTTTGTCTAGAATAACTACAATTGTTAATCAAATGAGGTCCTATGCAGAAAAGATTTTTGATCAAACCATAGTTGCAAAAGTGTTGCGGAGTTTGACTCCAAATTTTGATAATGTAGTAGCAACTATAGAAGAATCCAAAAACTTGGCTACCTACTCATTTGATGAATTGATGGGTTCACTACAATGCCATGAGGCAAGACTGAATAGGTTAGATGAGAAGAATGAAGAAAAGGCTTTTCATGTGAAGGGGAGGCATCACACAAGAAAAATGAGCAAAGAGAAGCAAGCAGTAGAGGACGTGGCAGAGGTGGATTTCATGGAAGAGGTGGTCGCGGCAGAGGACGAGAACGAGGTGATGAGCACCAAAATCAAAAACAGCAGCAGGAAGGTAACAAAAGTGGTGTTCAATGTTACTATTGTAAGCAGTTTGGGCATATAAAAGCTGACTGCTGGAAAAGAAAAAAACAAGAACAAGCAAATTATGCAGAACAAGAAAAGGAGGAGCTCAAGCTTTTCATGGCTCATCAAGAAGAAATTATTGACAGCAGCATTTGGTTCCTGGACAATGGATACTCTAATCACATGACTGGTGTACGGTTACTATTCAAGGAGCTTGATGACACTTTCAAACAAAAAGTAACACTTGGAGACAGCAAGAAGATTCAAGTGGAAGGCAAAGGTACTATGGCAATAAAAAATAGTTATGGTAATGTAAAGCTTCTCTATGATGTCTATTACATTCCTAGTTTGTCACAGATTTTATTGAGTGTTGGGCAACTCATGGCTACTGGATATTCTATTGTATTTGATGATGTGTGTGATTAGAGATAAAAAATCAGATCAAAAGTATAGTTGATGTTTGCATAACACCAAACAAATTATTCCCACTTGAAATTTCTAGTGTTGAAAGCCATGCACTTATTGTTCAAGAAGCTAGTGAGTCAAGATTATGGCATTTACGGCATGGGCATTTAAATGTAAAAGGTCTAAAATTATTGAGTCAAAAGGAAATGGTTTTTGGGTTGCTTAAAATTGAGTCTTTAGATGTATGTGAAGGGTGTGCATATGGAAAACAATGTAAGAAACCATTTCCTATAAGGAAGTCTAGAAGGGCATCTAGTTGTCTTAAGCTTGTGCATGCTGACTTGGTTGGTCCCATGAAAACATAATCGTTTGGTGGGAGCAGATATTTTTTGTTATTTACAGATGACTATAGCCGAATGAGCAGGGTGTATTTTTTGCAATCCAAGTCAGAAACATTTGAGAACTTTAAAAAGTTCAAGACACTTGTGGAGAAGCAAATTGGAAGTTGCATCAAGGCGCTATGCACAGATAGGGGTGGTGAGTTTGTATTGCAGGAATTTAATTAATTTTGCAAAGAACAAGGCTTGCAAAGAGAGCTGACTGCTCCATACACTCCAGAGTAGAACGATGTCATTGAACGTAAAAATCAAACAGTTGTTGAGATAGCGAGAAGTTTACTGAAAACTAAAGGACTTCCATATCAGTTTTGGGTAGAAGCAGTAGCAACGATAGTATCCTTGCTCAATTTACCCCCAACAAAGGCTGTTTTGAATCAAATACCATATGAGGCTTGGTGTAGGAGGAAATCGTGGGTAAGCCATTTAAAGGTTTTTGGCTGCATTGCCTATACTTTAATTGATTCACATAATCATAGTAAACTTGATGATAAATCAACAAAATGCATTTTTATTGGTTGTTGTTCTTAATCTAAAGCATATAGGCTGAATAATCCCATTGGTGGCAAAGTTATTATCAGCAGGAATGTTATTTTTAATAAGGAAGCAAGCTGCATTTGGGAAGAAAATTCAAATGGTGTTCAGTTTGAAGTCTTAAATAAAGCTCCACAGACTGAAGTCCAACAGCCTCCTTCCCCAAATTCTTCAAGTTCATATCCTCCAACTTCACCAAACTTGTCATCTTCAAATAGCAGAAGTTCATCTGAAGATGACACTCCTCTAAGGAAATTCAGATCATTGGCTGAAATTTATGAGTCTACACAGGCCTTGTTTGTTGCTGATCCAACAACTTATGAAGTAGTAGAAAAAGAAAAGTGGAGCAATGCAATGAAGGAGGAACTTGTAGCAATTTAGCGAAATGAGACGTGGGAGCTTATAGATCTTCCCAAAGATAGGAAAGTAATTGGAGTCAAATGGGTCTTCCGAACCAAGTTTCAAGCAGATGGCGGTATTTAAAAGCACAAAGCACTATTGGTAGTGAAAGGTTATTCACAACAACCAGGAGTGGATTATGATGATATTTTCTCTCCAGTTGCATGGTTTGAGACAGTCAGAATGATCTTGGCATTGGCTGCATATTTGAAAAGGACTATGTATCAGTTTGATGTTAAATCAACATTTCTAAATAGCGAATTGCAAGAAGAGCTTTACATTGCTCAGCTTGAAGGATTCACAGTTAAAGGCAAAGAGGAGAAAGTGTATAAGCTCCGAAAAGCTCTCTATGGACTAAAGCAGGCACCGCGTGCATGGTACAACAAAATTGATACTTACTTTCTCCAAAATGGCTTTGAAAGAAGTAAGAATGAGTCCAATCTTTATGGTAAGAAGCAAGGTTGTAACGCCCTCACCGTAGGTAGTCCGTACATTCTTGTAACGCCCTCACCATAGGTAGTCCGTACAATTTACTGTTTCGACGACTCATATCTGTTCGGACAGTCAAAATGTCTGGAACTACACCTAAACTATAGTGAGAAGGCATAAATTAATGAAATAAATATTAAAAAAAAATATAGGAAAAATTTTGAGAAATAAAATAAAATTTAAAGAATTTATTAATTGATATAAAAAATAAATAAAAATAATCCAATGAGCACCATGAAAGGCATTTTGGTCATTTTACCCCTAGAGGTGAATTTTGACTTAAATGTCAAATTAAAATTTGGAAATAGAATAATTAACATAAATTAATTTTATGAATTTAAATTTGAAAAATAAGAAGAGAAAGAAGAAGAAAAGAAAAGAAAAGAAAAGGAAAGAAAAGAAAAGAAAGGAAATAGATTTATGAAATTTAAAAACAATAAAGTACACATAAATATATATATATATATATATATATATATATATATATATATATATATAAATAACCACAAGAGACAAAACCCCCCACCAACCATCTTCTTCTTCCTCTTCTCTCTCTCTCCTTGCCGTCTCCCTTGCTCTCTCCCTCCCCACCATTGTTATCAAGCTTAAAGCTTGATTTCCCAAGCTTTCACTCACCAAAACCCATAGACCCCTTCACAAAAAATTTAGCCCACACCATAAGGAAGCTTTAGATACCCATAAGAAGAAGAAAGATTAAAGTTTGAAGTGGGTCACAAGAGGTTAGTGCACTAATCCCTCTTCTTCTCTTTATTAAACATGAAAAGCATGTTTAGCTAAGCATAAATACCATTAAAACAAAACGAAAATCTAGAGGAAAGAACCCTTGAATTTTTGGCAGCCATGGAACTTGAAGTTTATTGCTTTTAAGTGATGAAAAATGGTTCCATGAGAATGTGTAATTAGTTGAAATGTTTGGGTGTTTGATTGTGTAGTGTTTGTGTAAATTTGAAACTTTGAAAACTAGGGTTTGTGTAAATGTTGAGGACTTTGTGTAAAATGTTGAAATTGATCTATTGGGATGAGATTGTTGCTTATAGAAGTGTATTACATGCAAATTGATGTAAGGAAGTTGGAGGAGATTGAGTTTTGGAAGTGTCAATTTTCTGCAGGTTGTGTTTGTTGAGGGCAGTGTACATTTAAGAGAATTTATTAATTGGTACAAAAATAATAAAAATAATCCGATATGCACAATGAAGGGCATTTTGGTCATTTCACTCTCAGATGTGAATTTTGATCTAAATGTCAAAATAAAATTTAGAGAATGAAATAATTAATATAAGTTAAAAATTATGAGTTTAATTAGGAAGAAGAAGAAGAGAAAAGAAAAAGAAAAGAAAAGAAAAGAAAAGAAAATGAAAAGGCTAATGACATTTTATAAAATTAAAGTACAATAAGTATATGTATATAAATAGACACAAGATGGCAAAACCTACCTAACTCATCTTCTTCTCCACCTCTTCTCTCTCCTTTGAGCCGGCTGCCATAGATGCTCCCTTCCACCATTTTTGTTTTCCTTAAAGCTTGATTTCTCAAGCTTTCTCCTCATCAAAACCCATAGTCCCGTTCATTAAAAATTTAGTCCACTCCATAAGGAAGCTTTAGATACCCATAAGAAGAAGAAAAGTTGAAGTTTGAAGTTAGGTCACAAGAGGTTAGTGCCTAATATTCCTTTCTCCCTTTATTAATCCTTGAGTTAAGGTTAAAATAAAGTGAAATTTGTAAGAAACTAAAAGAAATTGGTGAGTTATGAGGGGGGTGAATTTTCGGTACTCATGGTAAGTGATGGACTTTGATGACTTTAGTGTATATAAAGTGATTTAGTGATGTTGATTTATGTATTTATAAGTATTAGAAGTTGATTTACATTGAAGTTTCATGAGGTTGAAATTGTGAGTTAGGGTTTGACCTAACTTTGGTACTTTTGTATTATACCTTGCAATTGGGATTGTTGAGATGTGTTGATGATATTTAGAAGTGTCTTGAATGTCAAATTGAAGTAAGAAAGTTGGAGGAGATTGAATATTGGGAGTGCCATTTTCTGTAGGTTTGGGACTCAATGAGTCTAATGTGTTTGGTGAACCATAACTGAAATTGTGTGACTCCAATTAGTATGAGGCTAATTGGAGGTGAAACTAGACCCAAATGGTCCATTTTTCATGAAGAAACCATGCTCAAATTTTGTCCAAAACTTGACCAATTTTCTACCCAAATCTGGATGACCTTGCACAAAACCCAGAAAATGACCAAATGAATAGTACATATTCATTTGGTCATAACTCCCTCTATACTGGTCCAAATGGCCTAAATTTGATACCATTGGAAAGCTTAGATATAGGGCTACAATTTTCATGAAGACCACTAAACCTAGAAATGCCTTAAACCAAACCAAATTGCTGGCCCAAGTTGGGTCACAAAACTATCTAGAATTAAGTTGTCCAAAAACTGTTGTATATAAACTTAGCCAACCAGTTTTGGCAAAATGGCCATAACTTGGTTTACAAGAACTCAAATGTAATGAAACTAGTGGCAAAATGTCCACAATACACAGATCTACAAAATTGGCATTTTGACCAAAACCTAGAAATCAAGAGAACTAGGTCAAATAGTTAGAACAAATCACTGCATCAAAACCTAAAATATGACCAAACTTCACTTAACCCCAGAACAGTCTTTTAGTCATAACTCCCACTAGAAAAATCCAATTGGGATGAGCCATACCTTTCCAGAAACATAAGAGATAGGGCTACAACTTTGTTTCAGGAACCTTTCTCAAATTATGAAGTTAAGATTCTCAAAAAGTGACCTGCAATCATTTACCTGAACTAAACACCTATTAGCACAGGGTATATGAGTCCAGGTAAGTTAATTGGCTATAAATAATTTCACAAAACTTGAAAAATTGTGATTCAAATTTCTCAATGATCATAGGACAGAGGAAAATAATTTCTCTGAAGATCACCATGCCTAAAAGTGACTGCAACATGTTCCATTAATTAGGGAAATTTTAAGTCTAAAAGCTGCCTAGTTAAGGAATCAGAATCTGGAAATGAATCAGTTATGATTATCTGACCATAACTTGACTAAACATCCAATTGACATGATTCAAAAGGAAAAATAAAGACAAGACATAGAGGAACAACTTCCATGAAGGAAGTGGGGGCCAAACAATGGTTACAAATTGATCAAATGGATAGGTTAAAGTTAGTGTGCAAAAACTGGAAATGGTATAAGTGACCATTAAACCCAAAGATATTCATTTAAGGATATTTCCCACTAGAAGTCTTCAATTGAAATGAGCCATACTAATAAGTAAAGCTAACAAACAGACCTAAAACTTTGTTTTAGACATCCTTCTCAAATTATAAATGTATGAAGCCTAAATTTAAGGTCAAAGCTATTGACCTAAATGGAAAGCATGTTAATATAGGCTATTTGAATTCAAGCCAATGATGTGACTATAAATAATTCCATAAGGCTTGAAAAATTATAATTAAAATTTCTAAATGACTATAAGACATAGGTCAACAAATTCTATGAAAAATACTAGGCATAAATGTTACTACAAGTTGTCCAAATAAATTGTTCAAATTGATTTGCAAAAATTAAGATACAAAAAAAAATTGAACCTAAAGAAAGGTTCTTGATATAAATTATTGACTTATTCCTAATAAGTCAATATATGCCAAATTACATAAAATAGTTATGTGGGACTCATTTTCCCACGATACATGGACATATAAATTCTGTTAAATGATTATTAATACTTAATTGCCCATAGTAAACCTAGGCTTATATTTATATAGTTGGATCGATTGGTATACCAATTAGGGATTACAGATAGCAGTACTGCTTACAGAGCAAATCATGAACTAACAATATATATCTGTTATGATTGTTCTACAGGCTATGTGCCTACTCATTGGCCATTGTGCCTAACCTTATTTCTGGCCTCGTGCCTGACAGCTGGCCTCATGCCTAATAGATGTATACAGAGTAGACATATGGCTATCTAACCCGTATACTCCCGTGTATCTAGCATTATAGTTTGTTATAGGTTACTTGGGCACAAATATGCAGATATGACATGAAATACACCGATATGACATAAAATACGCTGATACGATTCTACAGACTCTAATATGAGTTTAAAAAGCCAGAGAATGAAATTAATACACAGAAAAGATACTGATAATTATTTTATTTTTAAAGTACAAAAAAGTTATAAATGACTTAGACTATATAAGAAATTAATAGAAAAGATACTGTTAAATTTAACTGTTCTCAAAGTGTAACAAATTTATAAATGTCTTAGAATTGATGATAATTTCACTGATATGAGTTTAAGGAAACTGAAAATAAGATCTATACACAGATAAGATCCTGATAAGTAAATTTTTTCCAAAGTGTAATAAAATATATAATTGACCTAGAAGTGCCAAATTCTACATAGAGCTATTACTTTTAATTATTCAGTTATTATTCTTTAAAATTATGCACCACTCAGCAATTTGCTTAGCGCGTTGGTTTTTCCATCGCGTAGGTACTGGAGATCAGCAGTCACTACAGCAGCAACTGCCACAATAGTGTTCCGACCGCAGTTGACTAGATCTGCATACAGTTCAAAGTTTACCTCATTAGTCTTTTGTATTTTGGTAGGGCCCATGTATAGACTAGTATTTTGATTCATTGTGTATAATCATGATATAATTACTAGTTTGTGATGTAAATAAAAATTATAATTACATATTTTGGATTATAAATAAAGTTATGAATTTATGCATATGAATTTCTATATGAATGAATGAATGAATGAACTTGGAATGGTATTAGTAGAAATGACATGATATGACATGTAAAGAGATGAAATTGTTTTTAACAGGTAACTATTAGAACCCGCTAGATGCCAATAAAACAGAGGAGGCTCTGCCCGGGTTTTCACACAGAAAAAAAAAATTTTTCTACATGTTTTCTATAAAGTTTAAAATTAACAATGGACATGACAGGATAAGATAGGGTGCTCCGGCACCGAATGTGGCACTCCTCACTCGGCTACACTATAGACGGGAGAGGGGCGTCACAAAGGTACAAATGATTTTCTCATTATTTACCTCTATGTGGATGATATGATTTATATGGGATCTTCTTCTCCTCTTATTAATGAATTCAAAGCTTCCATGGAAAAGAAATTCAAAATGACAGATCTTGGAGAGTTGTAGTACTTTCTTAGGCTTGAGGTGAAGCAAGTTGAAGATGGCATCTTTGTGTCAAAGAAGAAATATACTGCTGATTTGCTTAAAAGGTTTAACATTTTGGGTTGTAAAATTGCAGCCACACCAATGAATTTTAATGAAAAATTACAAGTTAATGATGGTACTGAACCAGCGGATGCAAGGAGTTTTAGAAGTTTGGTTGGAGGCTTAATCTACTTGATTAATATGCAACCTGATATTTCTTTTACTGTTAGAGTTATTTCTAGGTTCATGCATTGTCCATCAAAGCATCATTTTGGAGCTGCAAAAAGGGTTCTACGTTATATTGCTAGAACAGTTGATTTTGGGATATGGTATGGTCATGTTTCAGAGTTCAAATTATTTGGCTATACTGATAGTGATTGGGCTGGGTGTTTGGAGGATAGAAGAAGCACATCTAGTTATGTTTTTAGTCTTGGATCAGCTGTTGTGTGCTAGAGTTCAAAGAAGCAAACAACAACAGCCTTGTCTTCATCTGAAGCAGAATATACAACTACAAGTTCATCAGCATGTTAAGCCTTATGGTTAAGAAGAATTCTAGCTGATGTCTATCAAGAACAGCAGGAAGCAACTGAAATTTACTGTAAAAATCAAGCCGTAATTTCTATGTCCAAAAATCCAGCTTTTCATGGAAGAACCAAGCATATAGATATTCGAGTTCATTTCATTCGAGATCTTGTGTCAAATGAATGAATCATTTTGAAGTACTGCAACACAAATGAGCAGGTGGCAGATATTTTGATAAAGTCCCTTCCTTGAGATAAACATGTTTATTTTAAGCTCCAACTTGGCGTCTGTAACTTTGAATCAAGAGGGAGTGTTGGAGAATGATTCAAAGTCAGTTACCGAAATATTAATGTTTTTTTACGGAGTTGGATGTTGTTAATTCTATTCCTTTATTTTCTACTTTATGCTAGTATTTTGCTGCTCTTCTTTTGCTAATTTATTATTGTGTAAAGCCTATGTATAGGCCTGTTGTTTACTTCATTTTGCAAGTGAATAAAATAGCAACTTCAATCAATTATATCCCGTCTTTCTACTATAATTCATCTGTTTTTCTGTTGCTTTGTTTAATTCCTAAATTAGCTCAAGCCTACTACAGATTTTTTTTGGTCACCATCTATCTAATAAAAGTCCTGTGCGGTAGCCTCTTGTGTTTACTGTAGATTTCCAACAAGAACTATCAACAAAATATAACTTGTTCTTTGACAGAAGCGCCATCCTTATTGCATGAGACCAAGAATGGTAATTAGGACTAGTGAGAACTGGAGATACCAGAACAAGAGCTGGATTTTCATTAGGATGAAGATAATACGGACCAGAGGGTTTTTGGGTAGGATCTTGATTAGTAGCCATGAACAAAGGCTTAGGGTTTCAGCAAGAAAATGAAGAACAATGAAGCAATCTTGAGAGAAAAAAAAAAAAAAAAGTGCTCTGATACCATATGAGAAAAGGGAAAAGAATATTATTAATTTAGAAGAATGAAAAAGATACTGAAGTCGCTTTAGCTTTTATATATATATATATAGCCAGCAAAAGAAGGAACTAGGAAAATGACTCTAATTAATTCGACTAACTAATCAAATACATGTGAAGCAGCTAATTAACTGACTAACTGACTTTTGAAGTTTTAGCGTCTAATTCTGTTTTTTTTATCTAGTGCTTATCAATTAAATTAACCTTTTAACTACTTAATAATTATTATTAATATAATGCTTTTGGAAAGTAAATGCCATTACTAAAGACTAATTTTAATTATATATTTTAATCTTTTTAGTCAAAAAGAAGAATAGGTATTGTTGTCTTTTCATTCGCTTCTCCTCTTAAGTAAAAAGCAACCGTCATTTAAGGTTTGCCATTGTAGCGTTGGAAGATGGAGTAGCTTGCGTTTTGTGATTTGGAGTGAACTTATATTGGATTAACGGTCAAGTCTCTGCTAATTTATTTATTCAAAATTTTGATTCATTTTCTGGGGTGGTTCTAATTTTAGCTTCAAATAGAATTCTTTAATTCTATACTTTTCAATTTTTATTAATTCTATACCAAAAAAATTGTGCTTTTATTTTTTTTTTTCAATTATATTATACACTAACTAAATTATAATTCAAACTCTATGTTTTTCAATTTTTTTTATTTATGTCATATTATTGGCATGATATGACAGCTGATGTGGCTACACCACTGATAAATTAACAGCACAAGTGACAATGGGATATGGTTAGCAATTTTAGTAATAATGACAAAAATGCATCACGCTCTTCGGCCCAAGATTCCAACATGCAGATTTCCTCATGCATGTTTTTATATGTAAAAGATCTATTAAATTATAATTATTTTTCAATATTTTCAACGAATTTTGAGAATTTTTTTCAATAAATATAACCTTTATTTGTATTCCATATAGCTTAAATGAGAGTATAATATATGTATTATATTTTAAATAAAAAAATATAATTATTTAACTATAAAATTTAAATAGATAGACCATTTTTTAACAAAACAATACTCAAAATATATAATTATTCAAAATTAAAATAAATTAAGGATATTAATTGGACTAAATTTCAAAGGATTGGCCATTTTATTAATAGAATTAAATTTTTAAAAATAATTTAATTCAAATTCAAAATAGAGGAATTGTTATTTATTTTTAATATATTTAAAAATTTACTCCTAAGGGGTGAGATAGAATAACAAGTATCCATTTTCCTTTAACTAGTGATTTTGGGTTCAAACTCTGAATGTGAAGCACCTGAGTACTTTATCCTCCTTTATGAGCCTGTCCGATGTGAATTCGGGTTAGTTGGACCAATAGATTTAGAATACCAAATGGTTTCTACCAATATATATATATATATATTTTAATTTATAATTTACTTTAATTTACACTATAATTAATTTAAATAAATTAATTTTGGATCAAATAATAAGAATTAGAGAGTTAACTTGATTTTACCAATAAACTCAGAACACGTTACTACTCTTAAAAACATTTTATTTTTATTTTTATTTAATTTTATAAAAATATAATTTAGAGCCACGATACGGTTTATTTGTTTTATCATTAATAATAATTAATATGTGGAGGGGGCATGCATCTTATTTTCATTTTTAGTCATATACTTTTTTTTAAGAAAAAAGGGAAATTAGTTCAAACTAGATTAGCAAATAAATTTAGGGACGATAATGAGTTAGATATTTGTCGGTATTCGATCTGACTTGTCACTACTCAATTTATGGACCGGATTGACACTAAGATTTGAGTCAGGATAAGGCCCCCAAAGCCCGTAGTAAACCTCACTGTTCAAGCCCAAACTATAAGCCCAATTTCAAAATCCAATTCAAGAAAATATCCGAAAAGATTTCGCCCATATCCAGGACCATCCAATATAGAGTTTTTGACTAACCTGACCTGTAATCATAATACATAACCATTTAGGGAGGTTAGCTCACCCACAACATTTTTAATTAACACAATCTGATCATTGGGAGCACAGCTCCCTCATCCACATAAACAAAAAATGCATAAGTTCACACATACATAATCAATAAATTAATAAACTTAAATAGTTAATCTTTTACAGATCCAGCTAAATAAAATGTCAGTAGCACATGCAGAGTTTTGGATTTTAATCAACAATAATAAATAATATATAATTAGATTTGAGATGAATTCGAATTTGAGTAACAACACTCATGATACGTTTGAGTTTGATAAATAATATCTGTGATATGTTTATGTTCGAGTTTGATAGGTGGCAATAGGTAGGATACCTATGAAAATCATCCTACCCAAACTCAAAACTGACTAATATACTTAAAACCTAAACTTATCCCAAATCCGATCAAAATTTATTTTCATTTACTCAAATCAGTCTCAAACTCATTTTTTATTATCTAAAAATAATTGAACTCATTTAATTTTATATATTTTAATTAATAATATACATAAAAAACTATTTTTTTATTAATAATTTATATTTTAAAAATTTAATAATTTAAAAAAATATTTAAATACTATTTTATAAAATATATAATTTAGACTAATTTTCAGGTAAGTTTTCTAAGAAAACTGCATGCATAGGTAATTTTCAGTCCAACGATATTTAAAGGGAAAACTGGAACTACTTGTAGCAATTTTTAGTTCTGTATAGCTGACTACAAACAGTTTAGTCGACCAGCTTTTACCAGCCATTTAATAAAAAATAACTGGCGTATTATCAGGTTTTTTTTTTTTTTTTTTTTTTTTTTTTATATGCCGTATTTTCAGGCTTTATCCCCCACCAACTTAGCCTCACGCTTTTTTTTTTTCATATTATTAAATTTTAAATCCAAAGTTAATTTCAAATTGAATTATATATTATTTAAATTCATTTTATTAGGGTTCGATTAGATCGAATATCTGAAAAAAAAATTAAACTTTTTGCTATTACTATTTTTATATGTAACTAATTAATGAAAATATTTTTACTAAGACATGCTAAATTATATATTTTATATACATATTTTTATAAACGACGTAAAATCCTTAAAGATATTAAAAAAACAATAGTAACAAATTTTCACTTATTTAATTTAGAAAATTAAGTAACTATTTTATGTGATTTAATTAATTTAAAAAATATATTTTACATTTAAAATATAAAATAATATTCATTATATTCTTATTTTATTTCATATTAACCCATAAGCAAGGGAAGTTTTCATATTTTTCAATAATAATAATAATAATAATAATAATAATAATAATAATAATTATTAGAAAAAGACTTCGCCGTCTATTTCACGATTTGCCCATTATACTCGATCTTTTGTTCACTAATTAATTTAGAAAAAAATGGTTAAGTTGATGATCAGCTGCTCATAGGATTCAAGAGAAATTTCTTAGATACTTCATAGGCATAAGCTATTTTAAATTATTATAATAGAATTTACTGATGCTTTTCAATAAAAATGGTTAATAAGATTTGAAATCTCAATTTAATGATAATATGAGGCGAATCTTATCAATTAAATTAACCTTTTAACTACTTAATTATTATTATTAATATAATGCTTTTGAAAAGTAAATGCCATTACTAAAGACTAATTTTAATTATATATTTTAATCTTTTTAGTCAAAAAGAAGAATAGGTATTATTGTTTTTTCCTTCACTTCTCCTCTAAGTAAAAAGCAACCGTCTTTTAAGGTTTGCCATTGTAGCGTTGGAAGATTTGGAGTGAACTTAAATTGGATTAACGGTCAAGTATTTGCTAATTTATTTTTTCAAAATTTTGATTCATTTTCAGATCAGTTTTGCGAGGTGGTTCTAATTTTAATTTCAAATAGAATTTTTTAATTTTATACTTTTTAATTTTTATTAATTACATCCTATTATTATCGAATTCGTACAATAATTACTTAAAGAATTTATCACATCACATTAACAATAGTATATAATTACGGAATAATGAATATTAATGTAACGCCCTCACTTTAGATAATTCTGTACATTTTACTGTTCTGGTAATCAATGGCTGTCCGCAGAGCCAGAATGTCTGGAACTATAATTAAACTAGAATGAAGACTCATAAATAACTCAAATAACGATAAGAAAAATTTAGAAAAAATTTTAGAAATAAAATACAACAAAGTTAAATGAGCGGGTGCCCCGGCAATGAGTGACCTAACGGGAAGTTGTTGTAAAAATAGCTAGTAGCCCTAAACTCGAGGGAAACCCAGTAAGATAATTTTTGTGACTCTAGAAAAGAGTCATTGAGGTTTCGATGGTATTAGAATGCCAAGAAAATGCTTAGAAAATTTTATCAATCGATACAGATGATTTTAGCTCGTTAAGCTAAACGGAGTGCATTTTGGTCATTTCGCCTTCAGAGACGATTTTTGACCAACTTGTCCATTTAAGTAAGAGAATTATATGACAAAAAATGTGAACAAATATTGATAATAATTTAATTAAAAATGAGTAAAGAAAGAAGAAAGAAAAAGAAAATAAAATGAAATTAAAAAGTTAATATTACATAATTGTGATATGTGATGATGTCATTAAAATTATCCCCACCAATCACAATTAAGCAAATTCATTAAAAGAGGATAAAAACAACCCAAAAATTTGCTTCTTCATTTTATCCCTCCCATGGCCGAAACTTAGTCTCTTTCCTCCATTAAAATTCTTTTCATCTCTCTCTTCATGCTTCTTTGATTTCCCACCATAATACCTCTTCTTTCCTTCATTAAACCTTGTCAATTCTTCTTGGGAGAGTCTTTGGCAGCCGAGAAAAAGAAAGAAAGTGAAGGAAAATCTAAGTTGGGCTAAGAGAAAATTCTTCCACTAAGGTTAGTGCTTATTCTCCATTATTTTCTTGATTAATTCTTGGATTTGGTTTCTAAGCATGGGAAATAGCAAGAAGAATTTATAAAATCGGGTATGTATGCGTGCGAGGAATTTTGCTAGCCTAGGTATATGGAGGAAGTGATGTGTTTAATGAGATTTAAACTTGAATTCTAACTTAGGAGAGGTGCTAGATATGAAAAGTAAGTTAAATTTGCATGTATAATATGAAATTGTGATTTTAAAGTAAGGGTTTAGAACCAATTTGGGAGAAATGATGTTATGATGCTTAATTGTGGATGTTGAGGTCAATTATTGAGCAATTAATGTGTGTTGGTTGCAATTTGAAGTTGGTAGTTGATGGAATTGAGCTATTGGAAGTTTTGTTTCTTTACAGGAATTTTTGAACCTTGAGTCCAGTACATAATTATGATCATAAGTAGAGTTGTGTTACTCCAATTGGTGTGAGGCCAATTGGAGATGAAATCTAGGACAATTTGCCACATTTTTCATGAAGAAATCCTACCCAGAAAACTAACTTAACTTAACCTAAAATTGCCTTAATCCGGTAACACATAAGTCGTCCTCGAAAATGACTAAATAAACAGTATTTGTTCAAATAGTCATAACTCAGTGTAGAAATGTCCAATTGACCTGAATTTTATATCAATAGAAAGCTTAGACAATTTAGAACAACTTTTATGAAAAGTATATCTCCAAATTTTGATCAGAATTTAATGAAATTGTCCATCAAATTTAGGACACCAAAACTACTAGAATTGGTTTTTGCCTAGAAATTCTGGGTAGAGACTAATCCGGCCAGTTATGGTAATTTGGTCATAACTTGAGTTGCAAAACTCTAAATGGAGTGATTCAAAAAGGGAATTAAAGAAGACACATAAAGGAATAACTTTGATGAAGAAAAGTTTGCCAAATTCTCACTGTAGCTTAGACCAATGGAACAGTAAACATATGACACAAAAACTAAATTTTTGAAAATACTTCTAGGAGGCTTTGAAGTATAATTGGCAATCAATGCCAACAAATTTAGAACTCAAAATGTGGTATAATAATGTATCTAAAACCTTTATACATATTATGTATGAAAAAGTCAATAAATTGAGTGAATAGTAATGTGTGAATAGTAACTCCAAAAACATAAGGAATAATAAAAGAAATTAAAGAAGCCATTATGAGTACTAATATATATAGTGTAATTAGTCAATTAAAAATTCTTGAATTTGAGTAACCCTAGGACATAAGGGAACAACCAATATAAAGGACCTTAGGTAAAAATTATGATTGTAATATGTTCAACCATTTGGACAAGATTGGGATTCCAGAATTTGTCTGGTTCTGGATTTAGAAGAAAATAATGAACCAGTTATTGTTATTTGACCATAACTGGAGCCCTAAAACTTTAATTGACATAATTCAAATTAATATGAATAAATAAGATGAAGACCTAGGATTTTATTTTAGGAACCTGGAACCAATTCTAAGCCTGAGTGCTTGAAATTGTATGACCAATAAAAATAGAAAATCTGGAAATGAATAGACTTACAGGGTTCAGCACCCTGGACAATCACTACTTATTTCTTTAAAATTAGAGTTATACTACTTCAAAATAAATAATTGAAAAGAGAAATTTAAGTTAATCTGAAATCCATGAAATGTTCATGGATTATTTGAAATCTGAATGATAATTTATATAAATGGGATAATGAATAAATGAATCAAATGAATGTAAGCATAAGACATTAGTTCTCTTTATTGGAGAAAGGAAAAAATGCTTTGAGTACAGTTATATATGAGAATAATTGTTATGAATTGTGATCAATATGGATAATATAATGAATGTATAAATTAGGATGAATGTATAAAGTTATGTAAAAATGAGATTAGATATTTATGCTTCTGCTATGAATAAAATTTAAATACTATAGATTATAATTGGAAAATAAAATGAAATAGTAAAACTTAGAAACATTTAATGGTACTAATGTGCCCATGTATTGCCTAGACACGTGTGTCAGATTGGATAGATTGGCATGCCAATAGGGTATTACTTTAGCAGTACTGCGTACGGTTCTATGCCTTATTTATGGCTTGTATGCTCGATTATCTGTTATCATGGCTTTTAGTCATACTGATTTCATACGTGGTTGACGTTCCGTATTTCACGTCTCATGGTATGACGGCCCAAGACACCACGGTGTCCAGTGCCCAGTGACCCGCTTATCCAGTTTAGTCAGCCTATCATAAGTTACTTGGGCAGTGTAATTTATTAAAATAAGTTAAAAATATTAAAAATTAAAAATATTAGAGATTAACTAAATGAGTGAGAAGACCTGAAATAAATTAGATTAGTTCTAAGAATCTATTTAATAGAAAGAACTGAAATGAACTGGACTGATGTTAAAATTTATCTATTATAAAATAATTCTGAGAACGTTAATTATTATAAAATAATCTAAGATAACCTAACAAGTATTGAACGAAATGATAAAAAGATTAGTAATAAAAATATAACTTAAATAAACATTACAAATGCACATTTTCATAATAATATAAAGTTAAGAATAATATTCTTAGAATTTTTGTAGATTGTATATTATTACTGTGAATTTAGAAATTAAGCGCTTCTGAAGAGGAATAAATTAGAACAAAAGATAGTTGATGCTAGAAGTATTATATTAAATTAGATTAAATTCTAAAATATCCAAATTATAATTCATTCTTTCTTTATTTGTATATATTATTTTCTTATTATATTATTGCACCACTACGTAGAAATGCTTAGCGCAATGAATTTGTTTCCTTTACGCAGGTATTGGAGACAAAGCCTAGTAGACATTAGACTGGGATTTTGGAGTTCGGATCTGCAGAGTATTCAAGGTTATCACCTCCTCAGCAATGCATGTAGATAAAGCCCATATAGGTTATATTATGTATTTTGTACATTATAATTAGTTATTATTTGTAATGTAAATTATGAATTGCATGTCAAAACATAGATTATGGAATTGTAATTAATTTATAGATCATGTAAATTATAAATTTATGTAATCATTCTGTAAATCATATAAATTAATGAAACTTGAGAATTTCTATATATAAATTGTGCATGAATGGAAATGCATGAAAATGAATATGAAACTGAAATATATGGATGATATTTGGAATATGAGTTTATTATGAGAATAATTGATGAGATTTTTATTGTAGAATGTTATTGAAAAATTTCATGCAGGTGAATAGTGAAATACACTAAACGGTAACACAATAGGAAAAACTCCGCCAGTTTCTCCCTCATAAATAAATTGAATGATTAATTAAAAGGGCAAGAAGAAAAATAAAATTTATTTAGGAATAAAGTAAGATAAGATAGGGTGCTCCGGCACCGAGTGTGACATGTCTCTCTCACCTACACTTGAGACGGGTAAGGTATGTTACAATTAATTAATTTTATATTCTAAATATAACGAATTTATCACAATAATTTTAGAAAAAGTTAAAAAGTATAGAATTTAATTGATATGCGATATAATTAAAAAATTGAAACTGTAGATTTTTTGTATTTTCTCTAAAATTATTAAAAATTTTAAAATATAAATTATTAATTATAAATATATTTTATGTAAATTATTAATTAAAATAAGTAAATTTAAATGGGTTCAAGTATTTTCTAAGTAAAATAATTGGTTTTGGGTATTTAAATTACTAATTGAATTCAAATAGAATAATTTTTATATATATTTTATATGTTGTCATCTTAGCATAATGTAAAGACTAAAAATTAATTTTTTCCTTAAATATTTACTATAAAGTTACATATAATTAATTAAATAACATACAATAACAATAATAATTAAGTCTCTCAAACTAGCTAAAATTAGCTATATGAATTTTTTTTTCTATTAAGTTATATTCGAAATCAATTTCATATCAATATTCAAATATTATAAATCTTTTGATACTATTTACTTAAGTATCTCCATTTTCATTCTTATTTCTGTCACGACCCGATCCTGTGGGCCGTACCGACATTAAAACCTAGGTCAGTATAAAACCTTCGAGACCTATAGTAAGTCTTATTATTCCCAAATTCATAACCAGGGCAAAAAATGATGCCTATTTTGTAAATAAAATAAAATAAAATATTACATTTTTATTTGGGTCAACTCAACCCGATAGCCATCAAAACTAAAATCAGGGAAACACAGCTCAGCCCTGATACCACTGTTTGTAAACATTTTAAATATCATAAAAATTTTGCATTTAGTAAAACGCCAAAACTTAAATTTACATAATATTTGACTAGATTATTACTAGTACTAATACATGCAGAGTTCTAGATTATAATTTTAGAAAATAATAATACAAATAAATAACTGCTAATAAAACTGCGAGGAAGGAAACAAGTTAAAAAAAAGAATTTCTCCTGTAGTCTGGAAAAATAGGATGAACAAAAGCGAGTGTTCGACTCATAGAGTAAGATATTGATTTTAAATATAATTTCTATAAAAAAAAAACTAAATGAAATCTTGATAAAAATATATAAATTAAAATAAAAACGTATAATATTAAAAGATAAAAAATTGAATAATATAAAAATATGAATGAAATTTACATAGAAGTGTAAAGAATACAATAAAAATAAAAATATTAGAGAGGCAAATAGTAATTTTCTAAGAATACACTAAAATTTTATAGGTTAAATTTTAAATTTAAAAGTTTTACAGAGCAAATAGTAATTTTGAAAAAATTAATTAAAGCTTATAAATAAAATTATAATTTTGAAAAATTTTAAGGGGTCAAACAATAATTTAAAAAAAAATTATTAAATTTTATAGGTAAAAATTTTTAAGAATTTAATTTAATTAATTATATTTAAGTTTAAAATAAAAGAATATATTTTTTTAATTTAAAAACTTTTTATTCAAAAAAAATATGCATAATTATGTAATAATTCTTTTAAATTTTTCGTTATAAATAATTTATTCCAAATTAACCATTTTAAATTAATTAATAAGAAGAGAGCAAGCAATTAAGTTGAAGTAACAAAAAGTTTATTCTTAAATTTCCCTTTCTCCAAATTCAAACAATCCGAGACTTGCTGAAATACTTCACTAGATTGTACAAGAAATTTAAGACTTGCAAAAGAAAAATGAAAAACGTCAACGAGCGCCCCGATTTCTTCTTCTTGCAGCTGCTTTCATTTTCTCACTTGACAATCTATAAGCAGTTCCACCCCAAGACCTTTTCATTGCAAAAACTAAATAAGGAAGCAATAAACCTGCTGCGAATCCCACCCCAATGCTCATGTAAAACCACTTATCAATGAAGCCATTGCCAATGTCAGTCTGATCTGCTTTCCCTCCACCATCTGGATAATTGTCTCCTCCATTGTTTGAATCATTAGAACACTTCACCGTAAGAGGATCTCCACATAGACCAGGGTTCCCAGCGAAAGAGGATGCATTAAAAGTTGACATCTGATTTGTAGAAGGTATTATGCCTGACAAGTTATTGTTTGACACATTCAAACTCCCCAGAAATGTCAATGAAGATATGCTTTGGGGAATAGGACCTGAAAGCCTATTGCCTGAGAGATCAAGAGATAACAACTGACGCAATTCTGAAATGCTCTCAGGAATCTGGCCACTGATGTGGTTTCTTGATAGATTTAAAACTTCCAAACCAACTAATTTTGTTATTGCTTCAGGAAGTTCTCCACTTAAATTGTTTCCAGACATATCTATACAGGTTAGCAGGGAAAGTGTCCTAGTGTACGTTAATCCAAGGCCATTTATGGTCACATATATGTTCTCTTGGTAATTGTGATGGTCAGAAAGAGTTCCATTAAGCAAATAATGGTTAACGTTCTGCTGTTGAGTCATGGCTTTGAGATTGCTCAAGTTAGCAGGAATGGAACCATTTAATTGGTTTTCTGCCAGATCCAAAATTTGCAGGGAACTCGAATTTGAAAGTGCCAAGGGAAGTTCTCCAGAAAATTTATTTGACCTGAGACTAAGTATCCTGAGACGCGGAAAAGCTTCTCCAATCCATCGTGGTAAGTTTCCTGTCAACATGTTGTTTCCGAAGTCTAAGGTTTCCAACTTTGACAAATTCTGAAGAGATGATGGAATTTTTCCTGAGAGTTGGTTGTTGCTCAAGTGAAGTGTTTGAAGCCCAGTTATCTGACCTATAGAGTTTGGAATCTCACCGGACAATTTGTTTTTTTGAAGGTCTAGAACAGAAAGAGAAGAACAATTTCCCATGCTTGAAGGAATGCTTCCTGCCAAGTTATTTTTTGAAAGATCAAGGACATCGAGCGATATCTCTCCAATTGAGGCTGGGATTGCACCGGTCAACTTGTTACCAGAAAGTGAAAGAAATGTCAACACTGACATGACTTGACCAATATTTTCTGGTATACTACCGGAAAACTGGTTATTAGAAAGATCTAGTGAGATGACATTTGGAAGAGGAATGGGTCCTTTGAATTGGTTGGAGCTCAAATCAACACTTGCATAGGAAATTATATTGAATGGATTTGGTATATGACCCTCTAAACTATTGAAAGAAACATTCAAAATGGCTAGACTGCTAGTCATGTCCCAGAACCAATTTGGGATAGAACCGGAAATACCAGCCCCTGAGAAATCTAAAACGTGGACCTGTTTTTGAGATTTAAGCCAAGAAGGGAAGGACATACCTAGATGGCATGAACCCATCTTCAAGGCAATGACTTGGAAAGGAGGGACCCAATTGGAGCTTACATTCAAAATGAAAGAATTTTCTGATAAAATAATGTTCTCCAGTTTCCCCAGACTATGAAAATGTGCTTCTGAAATAACACCTGTCAATTTATTGAGAGAAACATCAAGGGAAGACAACTCAGAGAGCAGTCCAATGCTATCAGGCAGAGTACCATTTAGCTTATTTGACGCAAGCGTGAGGGTAGTCAAATGCTGTAAGTTTCCAATAGAAGAAGGAATGGAACCTTGAAGCAAGTTATTGTTCAACCGAAGCTTGACAAGATTCTTGAGCTGGCCAATTGAATCTGGTAAACTTCCGGTCAAGTTGTTTAACGACAAGTCAATGTACTGCAAATTAGAAAGCTTACCAATGGAGCTTGGAATGCCACCCTCAATATAATTGAAGTGTAAATCAAATTGAATGAGAGATGTCATATTTCCAAGAAGAGCAGGAAGTCTACCATGTAGCTCAGTGATAGATAAATCAAGAACTTGTATCTTTTTCCAGCTTCTTGAAAATAGTTGGAAGCAGCTTGCTGGGAGTTCGAAATTATAATTAAGCTTCAATGACTGCAAATTTGGTAATTCACCAAAACCCAGTGGAATCCTTCCAGTCAACATGCCATTTCTGATGTCAACAGATACAAGGCTGCTAATGTTCACAAACCAATATGGTAAGTTGGCCTTGAAGGAGTTGTCTCGAAGTTTTAGGACTTTAAGGGAAGTAAAATTAACAGAAGAAATAGAATATATGAAACCAGATAAAACACAGAATTCTAAGTACAACTCAGATAAAAGTGGAAGCTTGTTCAATGGCTCAATCCATTCTCCTCCTACCTTTGAAAGGTCTACAGAATACATATTCAAATACTTTAGTGAGACAAGACCACTCACCCATTCAAGATTATCAACATTTGAACTAAATGAAGAGACATCAAGAAACTGCAAGCTAGACAGGTTTCCAAGATTTGGAGGAATTGCGCCACTAAACCCAGCAAATGACAAGTTCAAATATTGCAAGTTCTCTAAAGAGGAAAAGAAATGAGGAATTTTACCACTGAATTTGTTCCCACTTAAATCCAGGTATTTCAAGGACTTAAGTTTTGCGAGTGAAGGTCTAATCTCCCCACCTAATGGCTGACGACCTGATGAATTTGGGAGATCAACTGCGAGAACAGCACCAGTTGTATTGTCACAAGCTATTCCTGACCATTGACAGCAATTGGTTCCATGCCATGAGGAGAGCCGATTCCAGGAATCATTAAGACCCATTTTGAAGTCAAGAAGAGCCTCTCTCTCAGCTGCATTGCAGTGCACCAATTGAGCAAACCCACCCCAAATTAATTCTCCGGATAACAGACAGATAATCCAAAGAAATGGAAAGGTCTCCATAGATCAAACACTCAATGCCCTGATCAAAAGCAAAGAAATTAGACTAATTTTCAAGTAAGTTTTCTAAGAAAACTGCATGCATAGGTAAGTTTCATCCCACGATATTTAAAGGCAAAACTGGAACAAATTGCAACAATTTTTAATTCTGTATAGCTGACTACAAACAGTTTAGTCTACCAGCTTTTACCAGCCATTGAATAAAAAATAAGTGGCGTATTATCAGGTTTTTGTTTTTTTTTTATGCCGTATTTTCAGGTTTTGACCCCCACCAATTAGCTACTCTTTTTGGAAAATTATTGTACGAGCCATAGCACTAAAAAATAATAGTGCCCTCTTAAAAATAAAAAGTCAGTTTTTCCTTAATTTGAAAAAGATGACACCTTATATTTAGATAAAAAAAATGCATACACACTGAGTGCGCTCAATAATTTCAATCACAATTACTATCACATAATCCTGAGCCTGAGAGATTCAGGGACAGTGGCCATCTATTTTTATTGGGTAGATATAATGGTTATCTGCAGTGATTGCTTTAATGGGGTACCACATTTTCTTTTGAAAAGTTCTGTTAGGTTATTAACTAGGAAATCCACCCAGAAAGACTTTTGATAACTCAATTTCCGAAATTGGTTGCCTCTAAACCCGATTATATATTGTCTAAATCTATTTTATAAGGGTTCAATTAGAATGAGCACCCATAAAAATTTGATTTGTTGTCATCCCTACTTTTATGTCTAATTGATTAATGAAAGCATTTTTGTTAAGACATGTTAATTTATATATTTTATACACATATTTTCATAATGGATGCTTAATCCTGAAAGATATTGGAGCCACAATAATAACAATTTTTCACTTATTTAATTTAGGAAATTAAGTAACTAGTTTACATGATTTAATTAATTTAAAAAAAAATTGTTTTATATTTAAAATATAAAATAATATTCATTATATTCTTATTTTATTTCATATTAATCCATAAGCAAGTGAAGTTTCCATATTTATCAATTCTTAGCATTATTATTATTATTATTATTATTATTATTAAAAAAGGGACTTTGCCGTCTATTTCACGATTTGCCCATCATGCACGATCTTTTGTTTATTAATTAATTCAGAAAAAAATAGTTAAGTTGATGACCAGCTGCTCATAGGACTCGAAGGAAATTTCTTAAATATTTCTAAAGTTATTTTAAGTGATTACAGTAAAATTTATAAATTATTAAAAAAAAAAGATTAATAAGGTTTAAATTATCGATTTAATAATAAAACTGAATAAATTTTATTAATTAAATTAACTATATTAATTATTTAATAATTTTTTTAATATAATTATTATTCAATATAATGCTTTTGGAAAGTAAATGCCATTCCTAAAGAGTAATTTTAATTATATATTTTAGTCTTTTCAGTCAAAAAGAACAAGAATAGATATCATGTTTTTTCCTTCACTTCTTCTATAGTAAAAGCAACCGTCATTTAAGGTTTGCCATTGTAACGCTGGAAGATGAAGTAGCTTGGCAACAAATTGGTTTCGATTTGTGATTTGGAGTGAACTTAAATTGGATTAACGATCGAAGTCTGCTAATTTATTTAGTCAAAATTTCGATTCATTTGCAATTTTATGGGGCGGTTTCAATCTTATTTTCAAATAAAAGTTTAAAGAATCAATTTAATCCCATATTTTAGAATTATAACTCAAAATTCTAGTAAGATTTAAAAAGACTTTTTTCTAATTTGAGTAGGAAAAATATTCCTCAATAGGATAGAGAAATATTTTCTATATAAAGTAGAACTTTTATTTTAGTGTTATTCCTAAATTAAGTGGGACTCCTAATCAGATCAGGATTGAGGGAATTAACATTATAAATAGGAGAATGGTGGAAAGGGTTATTTGGCTTTCAGCTTATGGACTGAGGTTGTTACCCATTGTAGAGAGGAGCCTTGCCAGTTGCTAAGGATTTGGCTCTGTTCATTGATGAGGGGCACTTGCCCATTATAGTGGAGAGAGGCTTCGGCTTAAGGTGGAGTAAAAACATAAAATTTAAGAGGAAGGGATTCTTATCCATTGGTGAGAGGACTCTTGCCCGTATAGTTGAAGACACCCTTTGTGGTGTAATGTTCTAATAGTAAATATATTGGATTATGTCTAGGAGAGACTGAAAGGGACTAACTAATATATTTACTATGAGTAGTTTGATGTTGTATGAGTTCTCTTGAGTGTAATTGTGTTAATGGGTAGTATAGCTATAAGCTTGTAACGATGATTTATTTATTGTTGATAGTGAAAGATGGCATGCCCGTGGATGTAGCCGTATGTTGAGAGGGTGAATCACGTAAGTATTGGTGTTTTGTGTGTTTGCTTCATTTCTTTGTAATTTACATACTTCCGCAGTACATAACAATTGGTATCACAACATGGAAATAATATTGGTGAGTTTGGTTGAAAGTGGAGCTACTGCGACATGTAAAAGTCACACATGCAATAATGGTGATAATGGAGAGTTGAAATTGAAGTGGAGCTCTTGATGCAAAATCAAGAAGATTGATTACGTGAAAATTTTTTGAAGAAAGAAGCAAAGAAGCAAGTTACATCCAAGATGAAGATTGGAAAGATTGATGATTTGAAGGGTTCAAGTTCAAGCATAGAGATGTGATGATTGAAGGCACCCAAGAATTTGAGGTATGCAATGGTTAATGGATTTTGAGTCAAGGTGTAGATTGTTAGAATTATGACTCGAAATCCTAGTAAGATTTGAAGAGACATTTTCCTAATTTGAGTAGAATAAATATTCCTCAATAGGATAGAGGAATATTTCCTATATAAAGTAAAACTCTTATTTTAGTGTTATTCCTAAATTGAATGGGATTTCTAATCAGATCAGAATTGAGGGAATTAATACTATAAATAGGAGAATGGTGGAAAGGGTTATTTGCCTTTCAGTTCATGGAGTGAGGCTGTTGCCCATTATAAAGAGGGGTCTTGTCAATTGCTGAGGATTTAACTCTGCCCATTGATGAAGGTCACTTGTCCATTGCAATGGAGAGAGGCTTCGGGCGAAGGTGGTCTAAAGACATAGAATTCAAGAGTAAGGGATTCTTATCCATTGGTGAGAGTGCTTTTGCCCATATAGTTGAAGACATCCTTTATTGTATAGTGTTGTAATAGTAAATATATTGGGTTATATCTAGAGGAGACTGAGAGGGAGTAACTAATATATTTACTATGAACAGTTTGATATTGTATGGATTCTCTTGGGTGTAATTGGGTTGATGAGTAGTATAGCTATGAGCTTGTAACGATGATTTATTTACTATTGATAGTGGAAGATGGTATGCCCGAAAATGTAGCCCTATGTTAAGAGGGTGAACCACGTAAATATTAGTGTTTTGTGTGTTTACTTTATTTCTTTGCAGTTTATACACTTCCGCAGTGCACAACGCTATATTTTTCAATTTTTACTAATTATATTCCACAATCATTGAATTCGTATATTAATTACATAATGGATTTATCACGTCACGCCAACAAGAAGATATAATTAGAAAAAGCTCAAAAGTATATTATTTAAATGGTAATTTAATTAGTATATAGTATAATTAAAAAAATTAAAAATACAGTTTTTTATTCTCTCTAAAATTATTAAATTTTAAAATTTATAATTAATAAATGATATATATTTTATATAAATTATTAACTAAAATATGTAAATTTAAGTGGATTCAAGTATTTTTCAAGTAATATAATCGAGTGAAATCAGAAATTTAAGTTGGGAGGACAAAACTCGGCACGTTCAAACACAAAATATTGATACATCAAATCTTCCATCTATCTATACATAGCTCAATAAAATTCTAATACTATAAATGAAATTATCAATTAATTCTATTGAATTACAGGTCATTTAAGTATATTTCAATTAGCATAATATTCTATTCCATTTTGCACCTTATACATCCACCCCAATATTTTCTTTTTCTAATATGTAATTCTTTCCTGGAAGAAGCCTTTCCGGTCATTTCTTATAATTTAGGGCCTGTTTGGTTTAACTATTGAATATAACTGATAACTGTTAGTTGATAGCTGTTAGCTAGTAGTTGATGATAACTGATTTATGTTAAGTGTAATACTATATTTAGTTGTTACTATTTATATGCGAAATGATTAATAAAGGTATATATTATATAATTTATTTTATTATTGAAATAAATATAAAATTATAAATTTATTATATTATATTATTTATTTTATTATTGAAATAAATATAAAATTATAAATTTATTATATTATATTATATTATTTTATTATTAAATTAAATATATAATTATTAAATTAATATATTATATCATTTATTATATTATTAAAATTAATATATAATTATTAATCTATTATATTATATCATTTATTTTATTATTGAAATAAGAAAATAATTAAATTTTTTTAAAAAATAATTAAATAACTTTTAAAATATAGATAAAATAATAAAGTAATTATTATTGTTGATAAAGAAAAAACTTATAATTAATTTTAAGTTTTTAGATATAAATAAATATTTTATATTTTATGTTATTAATAAAAAAATATTTTAATAAAATTGAAATGTATTAATTAAAATATTAAAATTATAAATGAAAAAGATAAAGGTATTAAGAGTTAAATAAAAAATGATAATATAGTCAAAATAAAAAATAAAATCAAATTAACTATTAGCTGATGAGAAACAATTCTAAAAATAGAGCTGATACAAACTGCAGCTGATAGGTAGCATATCAGTTACTTATTGGTCATCAGCTTTATTTTTTGAAGCTTACTAAAAACTCTAGTTCACCTATTTAGGTGTCTATCAGCTATCAGTTATATCCAATAGGTGAACTAAACACCCCCTTAGTTAGGGGTGACCAAATTTTGGTTCAAACTGAAAAACTGAACCGAATTGAATCAATTCGGTTCAATCGGTTTGGTTTTAAAATTTAATCAGTTTGGTTCGATTTTATATTATAAAAATTTCAATTATTTTGGTTTGGTTTAGTTTTGAAGAAAAAAATTGGTGAACTGAACAGAATAGTAATTTTATATATTTAAATCGAATCAAATCGATTTTTGAAATGATTTATTTTTATGGGGAATTTATGAATTATATTTAATTATATATATAAATTGTTTAATTTCATTGATTAATGATTATTAGGTTCAAATCAAAGTCAAAATTAGACAAAAAAAATTTGAAAATCAAGTCTAAATTAAAAAATCAATAAAAAATCAAAACTGATCTGTTTGAATCGAACCGAACCGAACCGAAATAGAACGGTTTAGTTCGATTTGATTTTTCATCCATTTCGATTCGGTTCAGTTTCTAAAATATGTATTCGATTTTCACTACAAGAAAATATCAGAATAGAAACCGAATTTAGAAACGGATTTATATCGGTTTATAATTTGAAACGGATTTTGAAACGGAAATCTGGTAGAACAACTTAAATACATTAAAAACCAAATAGCAACTGATTAGAAACCGAAATTAGAAACGGAAACTCGTCGGTTTCTAAATTATGAAGAACATTTTGATGGCAAATTTAGCAACGCTTATAAACCGACATAAACCGATTTTTGAAACCGAATAATTTTCCGTTTCTAATATTTGTCATATTAGAAACCGAATATATCGGTTCCTAATTTCTTTCACTTTAATTTAGAAACCGATTTCATTCGGTTTCAAAATAAAAGTATTATCTATTTATATTTAGAAACCGATTCGTATCGGTTTCAACATTCATATAATTTCCATTTTATTTACTAAAAATTAAAATCAGATAGAAACCGATTCCTATCGGTTTCAATTTTCCTTTGTTATATTTAGAAACCGATTTATTTCGGTTTCAAAATAAATCTAATCATTAATTTTATTTATTAAATTTTAAGGATAAATTAGGAACCGATTCATATCGGTTTCTAATTACCTAAAAATTTAGAAACCGATTTATATCGGTTTCAAAAGTAATAATTTCTATTTTATTTACTAAATTTTAAAATAAAATAGAAACCGATTCCTTTCGGTTTCTAATTACTCAATAAATTTAGAAACCGATTGCTTTCGGTTTCAAATTGTACTTAAAACGTTAGAAACCGATTCCTATCGGTTTCTATTTTCTTTTATTATATTTAGAAACCGATTTATGTCGGTTTCTAATTGAAAGTAATTTAGAAACCGATTGCTTTCGGTTTCAAATATTAAATTGTTCTCTAATTATATTTATAATTTCTATATTATTTACTAAATTTTCAAAATAGAAACCGATTATTATCGGTTTCTAATTTTTTCACTGATGCTTAGAAACTGATTACTTTCGGTTTCAAAATTTATCGATTATATATTTGATTTAATAAATTTTAAAGTAAAGTTAGAAACCGATTTCTGTCGGTTTCAAAATCAATGAAATTTTAAAATAAATTTTAAAACCTAAAACGCTCCTCTGTTCTTCATTGCCGCCCCTTGCTTCTTAAAGTTTCGATCACTCCTAGACGCGACGCCCTCAGTTGAACGAGTGTCTTGCTGACCCCTTGGATAGCTGGTGCTTCAACTACTCTGGATTATGCTGTTGTTTACATACTGATTTATTTTTACATCCTGATCTCTTATTTCCATTGATTTATAGGCATCAATAAATCATTGAAATTTGAATATCCTTGCTTTCTGAAGTATTCATCTTTTTTATATTTATACAGATTCCTGAAGTAGCTGCTTCTTTAATGCCTCTTTGTGAGGCATTTGGGTCCCTTGTTCCTACATCAAGTAACAAATCAAGCTCAGGTGATGACCCCTCGATTTACATGGTTTTTTCTAATGCTTTTCTCTTTCTTCTTCGTCTATGGAAATTCTATAGACCCCCTCTCGACCAGTGGTTGTCGGAAGGAGGAGCATTTGGAGGTGGGCTTACCTTGGAGTATCTTTTACTGTTGCGCAATAGCCGCATTGCATCATATAATTCTGCTGCTTCAAATGAAATCAACAATGATTCAGTCCAGTTTCAACCAACATCTGATAAGCATGTATATATTGATTTTTATCCCAAATTACGAGCTTGGTATTGTCAAAACAAATCCTGTGTTGCTTCAACAGTATCTGGACTCTCTACTGGAAATCCTGTTCATCAGGTTGCTAACAAAATTTTAAACATGATTTACTCAAAAATGACTAAAACGGTGTCTTCTTCGGGGAATTCGTCAACATTATCGAGCAACAGTTTATCTGGGTCCGCGTCAAGTAGTGGAGAAGATCCTTGCCAGAGACCCATGCTTCCTGCATGGGAAGTGTTAGAGGCCATCCCTTTTGTGCTTGAGGCAGTATTGACAGCTTGTGCTCATGGAAGGCTTTCATCTCGGGACTTGACAACAGGTTAATAACGGCTAGCTTCTCTTATTTGCTCAATAAATTTTTAGATTTTCTTTTCTTCTTTTTGATTGTGTTGACTGTTGATTAATGCATTGCTTTGGATTGAAATTTCCTTTTTGTCATTAGCAGAAAACTGGACATGTTTATTGGAAGTAAAATTGAAGTCTCTGTATGATGTGTTTTTTCAATTAATCAGGATATGAACACAGCACCTAAAAAGTTCTTGGATGCTTGCAGGCCTGAGGGACCTCATTGACTTTCTTCCTGCATCTATTGGAGCTATCATCAGTTACTTTACTGCAGAAGTTACTCGGGGTACATGGAAACCAGTTCCAATGAAGGGAAGAATGAAAGACTTTTTTGAGACTCAGTTGCAGATTGCTGGAATTTGCACAGAAATAGCTGGCACTGGTCATTCTATAAAGCCTACTGATCCAAAAGTTAATGAACAGGATTTGACATTGAAGAGATTGGAGGAGCTTAAGGCACACCTTAAGGAACTTCAAAATGAAAAGGTTCTCTAGAGAATTGTGATTCGAATTTGCAATTGTAGTTCTCTTCTCATTTCATTTAATTCTTTCTATTGTTAATTTTCAGAGTTTAAGGTTACAGAAGGTTATCAGCAACATTAGTACGATCCATGATCTGTCAGTTGTGATGTCAATAGATTTCTTTGAGACTGTTAATGATGTTCACCCTAGCTTGATTGATTCTGCAAATGGTCAGTCCAAAAGCATCAGCAATGACACGCTTGCTAGGTTGACGGGTGTGATACATTCACTAAAACAGGACAAGCAACAAAGGCTACAAAAGGTGACGTTATAATGAAATTCCGATTCCAGATACTGTCTTTAGCTTTCATGGTATATTATCACTGTAGTTGTCTTAATATTATTTTCTTTTTTTTCATGCATGTATATTGCTTTGAATGGTGAGATTTGGCCAATGAAAAAGTTGCTATGTGAATAGTTTTTCTACTATTTATAAGGGTATAGTAAAATGATTGGTAGTACATTTGATCATAAGATGATGTACTGTTTCAGTAAAATGTCAAATTGAAGCTCTCATGCTTTATTGAATGTGTCAAAGGTCCTTAATTGTATTTTTGGTGTTCTTTATTTTTATTTCATGATTTTCCTCTCATTTCAGCTTCAAGTTCTTGGACGCATGCTGATAGAGCTGTGGAACCTCATGGACACACCTATTGAGGAACAAGGAAAATGGGACCGCATTACTACCTTAAGTTCTTGCTCAGTGAATGAGGTGTCAAGACAAGGGTCCCTTGCTCTTGAAGTTATTGAGCAGGTAACACAATCTTTTGCCTTTCTAGGAATTACCTATGCTCAGCAATTCTTCTATTTGATTTATTATGTGTTTTTATTGTTTTTTTAATCTACTGTTATTTTTAGACTGAGGTTGAAGTTGTGAGGTTGAATGCTCTAAAAGCCGGAAAATTGAAGGATTTGGTTTTTAAGAGGCAAAATGAACTGGAGGAAATCTACAGAGGATGTCACATGGATGTAGAAAGTGATGCAGCAAGGCAGATTCTTATAGGCCTCATAGAATCTGGTTTCCTCCAAAACTTGTCTTTTGTTGTAACTCTCGTACAATCTGGTTTCCTCATAGATTCTTATAACCCTCATAGAATCTGGTTTTAATTGAGCTTACTTTTACGTCATGTTAGACTTATTTTTGTTCTTGTTGCTCATGTTCAGAACTTAAACTATGCTTTTACAGGTAATGTTGATCTTTCTGATCTGCTATCAAGCATGGATGACCAGATTAGAAAAGCCAAAGAGCAAGCTCTTAGCCGGAAGGAAATTTTGGACAAGGTAGAGAAATGGAAATGTGCATCTGAAGAAGAAAAATGGCTTGATGAATATGAAAAGGCAAGTATAATTGAGAAATTAAAATTAATTACAATTGTCTGTATACTTTTTGGCCAGTGTGGGATGGTAGTTTTTTACGCCTCCACATTATTGCACATGTATGATGTATCACCATGTTACAATTGGTCATGCGGTAGGTTTTATGTGCATTAATGTGTTCAGAGGTGACATTATATCTTGCAATCTGTATAAAATTATTTTGAAATATTTAGTTTCAACAGGACAGCTACTTCTTACAATAGTAACAATACATTTTAAGAATACGACATGCCCCATTACTATCTTTGTCGAGTCTGAAATGAAAGAAATACTTTCTGTTGCAGGAGTTAAATTTCCAAGCTGTTCCTCTGGTAGGGTTCACTGGATACTTTAAATTTTATGTTGTCCTACTATAACAATAATCTATTCTAATTTCATTTTGACTTGACAGCTTATATATGGGTAAATATATAAATCAAATTTCACATGAGCAACAACAAAGTATTGTGCAATGAAATGTGCACCTTAGTTTGTGCATTTCTGGGTTATAAATGGTAAGGCCACTGCTCGGTTATGGTCTGAAGAAGATTCTTTAGATGGGAGAATTCTATCTTTGATGTTTTTGCTTGAAGTGGTTATGCTCTTGAGATTTGATCTGCAGCTCCTTCCAGTTGCAAGCCTTAAACTTTTACTACTGCATTAAACAATGGTCTCTATAGCTAGAGATCAATTAGACTATTCCTTTTTTATTTTGACTATTAATGGTGTTCAGGACAACTGCTTGGGATATGGCTCCTTTTGGAGTGAGCCTTGTTTTGTTGGGGCCTTTCCTTGGTGAAAACCTGTTGCTACCTCCTAGTTTGTATTTAGTGTCTTTTTTGGTTTTCTCCTTGCCATTGTGGAATCCTTTTGATTTTGGTGCCATTTGGCTAAACCGTTTCTAATAATTGGATGCATATTATAAATTAACTGATAACACATATAGATCTGTTGCTAATGATTAAGATTACTTATTTTCTTTGCTACTAACTTTTTGTAGCTGCAGGGCGTTCACCTGTCATGCTTCCATTGCCAATGGCAGCTCTGGTCAGTTTAACCATTACTTTCAAACTCAACCAGGGCCTTGACCACATTCATTCTGTAGTTGGGCCAGCATTGGAGAATTGTGCATCAGGTTGCCCTTGGCCCAGTGTTCCTATCATTGGTTCTCTGTGGATCTCAAGCATCAATTTTTTACCCTAGCTCATCACATGGATCATCTTCTACTGCATCCTATTGCGCTCAGTCGGAGGCAATGGAGGAAGAGATTCAACAATTGCATCAGACTGTTGCAACGCTCAAGGATAGTTTGGTTGCAATGGAGGAGAGAGACCGACAACGCGAGTTGATGCTAGAGGAGAGATATAGACAACGTGAGCAGACACTGGAGGAGCGCATGCAACAAATGATGCAAAACATGATGGCACAAATGATGCAGAGTACGCAGTTTACAGCCCCAACTCCAGATGCGACTCATCAGGATGATGGTAGAGAGGCTGATAGTGGTGATGAGTGATGATCTTGTTAATGACAAGTAGCTTGTTTTTTTTGTTATTATGATATTTTATTTTTCCATACAGTACATTATTGTCATAACCCTTCACTGTCATATTTATATATAATATTGACTGATATTTGATATTTGACAGCCTGATATTGTAAATATTATGATGTTGAGCATTTAAAATTAATATTATATTATATGCTTCAATACAGGAAATAATATATTAAATAAAAAAATAAAAATTTTCTACTAGTAATTTGAAACGGATTAAAAACGAATTTTTCCGTTTCTAATCCAATAACACAAGGACGGTTTCAGAATTTAGAAACCGATTTGAAACGGAATTTCTGTTTCAAAAAAATTGAAACCAAAATATCCGTTTTTAAATTAAAACGGAATTTGAAACCGAATATATGTGGTTTCTAAATTTGAAACGGAATAGTGGTTTGAAAATAGCTTCAGAATTTGAAACGGACGCCATTTTCCGTTTCAAATTTATTTAGAAACTTGTGGATTTAAAACTGAATATTTCGGTTTCAAATCGGTTTCTAAATGTATTTAGAAACCGATTTTCACTGATTTGAAACCGAATATTCGGTTTCAAATCTCCTTTTTTCTTGTAGTGTTTCATAATTTAATTTGATTTTGTTCAATTCAATTCGATTTAAACCGAATACTCACCCTACCCTTGGTCACCTTCTTCGAAATCATCACCTTTCACACGCCATAAAAGTCGTCTTCCTTCTTTTTTTTTTTTTTTTTTTTTTTCTCAACTTCCTTATCCATTATAGAATTATTGATAATGGTTTAGTACATGTTATTTCAACAAAGGATCATTACTCATTAGTACTGACAAAATCACTAAATCAGCAAAAATAATGAAAAATCATTTCTTGGTTTCGCTTAAAATTAGATAATATACACAACAACAACAATTAATTAATTAGTTTTAACTTAATTAATATTAAAAAAATCAAAAGTCATGATCATAAACCATATAAATCAATATGACACATCAAAATCAAATTAACCATCTCTTAATATAAATAGAAAAATATAATATTCAACCAAAATTTTCTATCAAACGAATTCAATGATATTTTAATAATCAAAACATTAAAAGAAAATGATTAATTTTTATTTATTTGTGGTATTTATTTTCTTTATATTTTATGATTCATTATACAAACATTTCTTAGAGCATTTTAAATAGATTAAATATAAATAAAAGAAATGTTATATTGCTATATTTTCATTTACTTAAATAATATACCAATAATGATTATATCTACACATTTCTGATTGAAATTCACACGAAATTTCACAGTTTCAAAGTTGATCGATTACATGTAAAATATATACATATATATACGTCTTTGACACTTTGAAAAATTCTATGCACGAACAAAGAAAAATCTTAAAGATCACCCCTGAAAAATGGATCACTTAAGAATGGGTTGGAGAAGGTTCCTCCTCCATTGGGGAAGAGTATATATATGTATATATTTAAAGATCTTAAAGATCACCCCTGATGTACAAGAAGGATTTGCATCCTTCACTATACTCTTTTATCAGGAAACTTTTACCAGTACCATGTGACTAAACATATCCTAAATCTTTAGCATTCTTCATGGCCATATTAAGTATTGACACTCACTTATCAGAAGGTGAAAAAAAGAAAGTACAAAATTGCTTGACTAATTTGTTTCTTTGCTCGGTAAGTTGTCTCATCTCATATCCAACCAGAAAGTATTGCATACATAACAGAGATCCAAAAGATCAAGGACTCACCTGAAAGTCCAGCAAAAGCAAGGGGATCAACAGGAACCCCCACACCCTCCACTGCATAAGGCAATACATTTCCAAGGTCATCTGTATAAGGTCCAATAACATATTGGATGAAAGAAAGTAAGGGATTGTTGTAGAAGAATTGTGGCCTTGTATACTTGCAAGATAAAAAAAAAAAAAAGGTAAGCATTAAACTAATCAAATCAATCAAAGAGGTTTTTACAATGATATGCATAGGCACACTACTATAGCCCCATGATAAAGATAAATGGACATCTGACAATTCAACTGTGTTCCATTTTGCTGGACTTGGGAATACACCAATCTAACACATGTACAGATGTACACACATCGTTGCACAGCATAAATTCCAGAATAGCATAACAAATGGTTGATTCTACTATTCACAACCATAAAGTGCAAACTTATTAACTATTATCCAAACAGTGTCTGTAATAAGGGAACAATCTCATATGACATTCTTGCTGAACATGCTGTTCATTATTTCAGGGTGTTCTTGTGACACAGCTTGCCCCATTGTTATACATGGGTTATCCCTTTTGTGGTGGCAAGTGGCAAGCAGGTCATGTGGCAGGGTGACAAAGATACTTAAAGCAGAATTGTGGGTTCAAATGCTGCTATGACCACCCTTAATCTAATCTGCCACTTATGACTGTTGAGCTAAATGATTGTTAGTATTTTCCTGCCAGCATTGTCATCTGTCTGTACCATTCCCACCAAACTAGTCAAATATACCAAAGAAGTCTTCTGTATCTTCCTCTCATATTCAACATACCCTGGAAACTTCAACTCAAAGCTATGCCTCTCCATTCCAACTTGGATTTAACATTTTCTTTGGTTTTACTCTTGCATTTAACTTCATAAAACTGGAGCTAATAGCCCAATACCCATTGAAGACCGCATTGTAAGTTGAAAGAAAATAGAACTATAGAAAGGCTAGTTTTACTCTGCAATTATATATTGGCAGTTCTGATGTTTGAGAATAGCAAAAGCTGAAGACATTTCAGAATGGTAATATCAATTGCCAAAGGACCACTAACGTTTTCACTACTAACTGTAACGGATCAAGAATCATCACAGTTCCTATTTGTATAGGAACAAGCAAAATCTAAAAATCAAACAAATAACTGATCCCATGTACATAATTACCAGATGAAAACGAATTCATCCCTAAAATTATCACTGTAAACAGCCAGCAATCAAAAACTAGCAGAAATGCAAAGTTGAAGATATAAGGTAGAGTATATTACCTAAAGAAATGCCTTAAAAACCCACAAAAGTGCAAGCATTAGGACCCCATTTACGGAAAACCCCACCTATAATCAACAAAGATACAAATTAAAAGACGCCCAGAAACAAAACTCACTGGTAAAAAATTAAACCATCTAAATTACCAATTCGGTGGAGATTGGAAGCAGGCAAGACCGACACAACGCCTTCCTGGCTCGTTTAGATACCTTCTTGAAAACATTTTGAATGAACCTAACCAACAGATCCAAACTCCTATCTTCATCTTCATCCTCATCTTCATCATCATCAACCAAAAATTCATTGTTAATTGATCGACTCCAATTCCGAGGATCATCTACGAGATTGCCATTATTACTATTCAATCTAGAAATCCTCCTAGAAGCTTGAGGAAGCAGAAGAAGAAAAGGAGGATGAGCTTTAAGAGAGAGAAAAATCGGATGGTCGATGCGGGACGAGATTGGAAGTGGTGAGTTCTTCGTCGGTGCCGGTGGTGGGGTGTTTGAGAGAAGGAAAAAGGACATGATAAAGTGACTGTAAATGACATGACTAGGATAAAGAAGCTAGTTCGTGTAGCTGATTTCAGCGACAGTGGCGATCAGACATGAAAGAAGACTCGAAACTTTAGAAATGGGAAAGAGTAGCAGTGAGTTTCTGTGCCGGCAAAGAGATTTTGATTTAGCCGCACATTGTACAGATGTCCGACACTAACCGTAACTATAAAAATTTTAAATAAATTTAAGATAATGTAGACACCATATTTTGGCCGATCTCCTGTTACAAATAACCGTAACTATCCCCTCCCGACATTCTTCTGTTACAAATGACTCGATCAGGAAATAAAACGATCCCCCATCTAGTCGATTGCTTTCCGATTTCTCGAGATCAAACCAATATTAAGTCTCTATGCCATCCAATCTCATTTCTGAGCTCTCGTCAAACGAGATCAAACCAATGTCAAGTCTCCATGTCATTCAATCTCGCCATTCGATCTCGCCGATCTCTCAAACCAATATCAAGTCTCCATGCCATCCAATCCCATTTTCGATCTCTCATCAAAGGGAATCAAACCAACACTAGGTCTCCATGCCGTTTGGTCTAATTTCCGATATCTTCTTTACAAAATGTAGTTGAAAGTCATTTAGCTAACACTAAGATCGGGTTCCTCACTTGTATATCTTAGACATTACTTAAAATAAGGTTAAAATCCCAGTCCGATTTAATGGTGATTCCGATCTAATTCAAATTCAAACCTTTCCAATTTTAATGTCTTAGAAGTTCTACCCGGTATTTGTGCTCGGCTTAGGCCAATCTCATGTTTACGATGTTTTTCGACCTCTTATACTTAGATTAATAATCGCTTTTAAGTTTGATGTTCTAATATGTTCAAACAATTAAGCACTCATACAATCCGGATACTTTCTGATCTCATTAAGAAATTGAACGAAAGAAATTTTATTTCATGTTAAAACAAAAAGTTACAAGTCATTCAGCTGGAGGGTCACCCCCAGCCTATTCTCCAGATATATTAACATTTCGCTCATTCTCCCTCTCTCTCTCGGTTTCCTCCTCTCTCTCCTCTTCGTCTTGAGGAGCTAGATCTACCATCCACGAGAAGTCTTCCTCAGGATAACTTTTCCTGAGCTCAGCCAAAAGGTCGCTGTGGGCATTCACATAAGCACCAGCTTCCCTCGTCATAGCCTCTTCTTCTTTTGCTTTGAGTTCTTCGGTGAGGCGTGCAACATCAGCAGTTCGGAGCGCCCAAGCTTCTCCAAGTTCATGAGCCTGTTCGGCCAACTTATCCTCGTAGGACTTCATCCGACCTTCGAGTTCAGCAATATAATCCTGGGCGGATGAAAGTTGGGCTTGGGCAAAAGCTGTGTCCTGGACCACTTTTAGAATTTCCTGCCTTAGAAGATGAGCCTTTTCCTTGATTATATATTGATTTACCAAGCTCTCTACGCTCAAACTCATCATCTGGGCCAGGAGATCGTCAATGCTACCTGGGGTCAGCCTATTCCGATCCTCCTGGAGGCATATGGTAGCGCCCAAAACTTTGGCCAAGCCTGGATTCTCCCGAACAGATCGGTTCTTCTCCAGAGAGTGAATGAAGACCTGAGCGCCATGGGAAAGGGTCCTCACAGTAGGTTGGGAAGGTCCCCCTTCCGCACTTGTGGGAACAGGTGGAGGCGGTGGCTCTTCTTGTCGAGGGGGGGAAGGAGCTACCTCTACTTCCCGAACCGATTGTCCCGAAGGTCGGGACGAGTCTCCCGGCACTCCTCCTGAATCTCACCTTAGTGTCTATGATGCCGCGGCAATTTTCATTTTTCTCACCTTTTTGGGATCTCCCTCTTCCACTTACGGTTCTCCTTGGAAGCCTCGTTGCCCGCCATACCTGCACAAAGAAAAGTCAGTGAGTTCGCTAAGGTTCAGAGACAGAGATAGGGAAGGTACCAGGGCCAAGGTCAGAGAGCTGAAACTCGTATTCTTCATTGGTGATCAGCCGCATCATCCAATATTTCAGTTTGGCCATCACCATGTCTAAGCAAGAGAACTTCTGGGTGGCCGCCTGATCCTTTAGTTCCATTACCATGGCACCCTCGTCCCTACTCAGGGCGACCTTCTTCGGAATTGACGGGACTAGATATTGCCAGCTATGGGGGAAACCCTCGAAACTGTTCAGAATCTTGCTCCTCAACATGAAGAAGCGATTGTTCCAATTCTTTAGTGAAGAGGGGAGATCGGTAAAAAGCCCACAGTGCGATTTTGCTTGGAAGAACCAGTACTCGTCGTCCTTTCGACGAGTAAGCCTATGCAGCTCGGCAAAAACTTTCGCTGTGGGATCGAGCTTCTTGGCCCGGCATAAGCCTCTGAAAGCCACTAGGATTCACCACGAGTTCGGATGCACTTGGGCTACACATACGTGGTGAAACTTCAGAACGTCCTTGAAGAAGTCATCAAGGGGAAACCGAAGCCCGGCTTTTAATTACTCTTCATACACCATGATCACATCATTTTCGTCGAAGAAGTGATCGGCTCGGAGATCGCTATGACATCTGATAAGCTCGTAGGAGTTGATCCAAAGGTTGTACTCTTAACTAATGAATTGCAGATCGGTTTCCTAAAGGACTGACGGCAACTCGTCCCACGGAAGATTTTCTACTAGAGGAAGATGTCTATCTTAATTGGGTTGCTCAATCATGAATCAAGCTAAGTCGTAGGAGGCTCCGGTCCACAAGATATGGATGGAAGTGGGGCTCGCCGCTCTCGACTTCTCAGCCGCTTATTTTCAAAGACATAAAAGAAGTTTAAGTAAGAGAAGGATTAAAGTTCTTACCGGAGTGTGATCGGTGCCGAAAAAACTTGAAGAAATGAGATAAAGTTGAAGTTGCAAGCAGAGTGCTGAAAATAACATAGGAGAGCAACTGATGGACCCTCCCCCTATTTATACACGTTCGAGCATTCAATGCTCACAGAGTCCCAAGCAATGCATCGGTTAGTGGAATCCGCCCACTTTACTGACACGTCGCGGGAAGGTTCCAGAAACACCATAAATAAAATAAAATGAGATCGGTTAGCTAAGGTCGTCGGATTAGGGCAAATGCTCAGAGTCACAGGTCGGCTAAGGACGATCTAGTTAGGAACCAGATCGGGTAGGCACATCAGAGATTGGAAAGTTCACCAATGCAATAATTAAATAATGACCTTCAAATAAAATTTCATTTCATTTCCATAAGGTCAGATTTCACCATTGGGGCGATCCCAAGAGATCGAATTACATCATTGAGAGAACCTTTAAAGATCAAACTTCATCGTTTGGGCGATTTCAAATAGGGAAGTGATGAGGGACCTGATGTGAGAGAGATCAGAAAAGAGTCATAATTGAGAGATCGGAAGGAATAGAGATCGAAAAAGAGGACAAAAAGACTTCTAATAACTTTCGTCATAATCAGAGCCGAGGTAGTTAAAGCGTTGCAGGTGTGATCGAATCTTCACCGCACGCCTCATTTGTAGAATTGCCCAGATTGCTGACAGACGCCACGACAGTTATGATAGTCCTCTGCTTCTCAATATCCACCATTGATCTTACTCGTAAGGACAAACTTGGAGCCCTTGGATCAAAAAGTAGACGACAGGATCGATGCCTTTTATTCCCGGCCTTCAGATCCGTCTTGACAGGAAAGATCCTGAGCCGTTGGATTGAAAAAGAGAAAGGACAGATATTCTGAATAGGATCTCAGCCGTCCATTTTGATTCTCTTCAATTCTCAGGCATCGGATCATGTCCTTTTAAATCCAAACCTTCCATCTCCCGTAAGAGATCCCGACCTTCATCAGAGCACCTGCTCTCTATAAATACCTTCATGCAATACTGTTGAAGGAGGACGAAAAAAAGGTGGTGGTGATTATAGTGGAAAGACTCTGAAATTTAATTCAGTCTTGCTACTTTGAGCTTACATAAAATAGAGGAAATTCATAAATTAGTTTTCTTGAGTATCTCCATTGATAGAGTTTTCGAATCCTGAAATTCTTCATTTTTAGTTTGTTCATCACTCTGCTATTACCATTTCCATTCAATCCCGTCTGCATCACCCCAATATCAACACATTATTCTTTCTGCCTGATCTTGCTCTGTCACACCTTACCCCTCCGTAAGGCATAACATGATCCCGTAGAATACTTAATGAACTACCGAACTTCACCTACCGATAACTCATTAAGTACCCTACAAGGGATTTTAAAACAATTTTCTTACATTTTAGAAGTGGTGAGCATTTTAGTGAATTAAAAACCATGTATTCAAAGTTTAAATACTAGTAAAAATTTTTGTCCATTTTAATTTTGCCGCAAATTTTATAAAAATTTTGACAGAGTTCCCTCTGTATTTTGAGAAACCAGTTCTTCAAAGACCTGTAAAAAGCACTTCCAAAAGTTTTCCACAACTCCCAATCTCCAATAAAACTCAAATCAACCCAATTCAAATCACTTCAAAGCAATTTTCACAATTTAATCAAATTTGGTCCTCACAAAATTTTTAATACTTCATTAACAAGGCATAAAGCAGAAAATTCATATTTACAAATATTAAATTTACAGAAACAAACCCAAAATAATATTATTACAATTTATTTACAACTGCTCAATTTACATTGATATTTATGACATTACAGCATTTACATAAAAATAACCACATGGGTATAAAACAATACCCGTACAAAAGGGATCAAGAAGTTCTTGTCAATCCCGCAGCTCACTCTGCTGCTTTCTCCTTGCTCTTATCTCATGACAAGAATTAAACTTTCGCTGAGTATAAACATAATCAGTGGTGCACAATAAAATTTAAAATGCGATACATAAATCATTTATTGATGAAACATAATTTGAATACTTCATAACCACATTTCACAAATATCAAAGCTCATAACAACTCATTTTGTCAAATAATATATTAAACACAGTTTAGTCAAACAATTTCATAAACACAGTGTTACCAAAATTATACACAACTTAAGCCATGACACAAAATTTCCGATCAATGCCGCGTTGTACACCACGACAAAGCAATCTACAACCCATTAATCGAAATCAATGAGGGAGGTGGCTAGCTAGCTAATGAGTACTCATCTGATCTACAACCTCAACTGGCAAGCCAGAGAGGGAGGAAAATAAACGATCTCAACCCCATAAATGGAGAAGGAAATGTGATACTGTCATGCTAAGTGTGAACATAAAATCCATTTCAAACATTTCATTCAAATATTGCATACAAAAATCAAATCAATTCCCAAAGTTACAATTTGATCACAAGGTGGCAACACAAAAGTTCATAAATTCATACTGCATGCTAAATCAATTTTTTAAGGGTAAAATGCTTAAATAGGATTTATTGTGCACAAACTTGACTAGAGTCGCCTCTAGGCCTTGACTCAGTGTCTCCGAGCTTCCAAGTCTTTTTCAGCTGAAACACACAATTTCATAGTGTTTCAGTACCATAACTTAACATAAGTCCAAAAATAAATTTAACTTCACTTTAACTAGCTCTATTGCGTTAAATTCGACGTTCTCAAAGTTTTTGTGTTTCGGGTTACTATTCACTACACTATTCAAGTCAAATTGTTGACTTTTTAAGGATTAATAGGTATGGGAACTCCAACTTCACCCACATACCACATTTTGGTCATTAAACTTGTTGGTTTTGGTCATTTTCTCAAAGCTTAGGTCAATTTGGCAAAATTGCCAATTTTCGGTTTTGGTGCTCCGAAGTTGCACTGTTCCATTGGTCGATCTACTGTTGGAATTTGATAAAACTTCCTTCATAGAAAATGTTCCTTATTGTCTTAAGTGTATTCTCTTTTTTGGATCACCTCAATCGGAGTTTTGTAGCTCAAGTTATGGCCAAAATAAGTTTACTGCTCACGCAATCGCTCATACCGTATCTTGGGTTCTGGCAGATTTTAATCCAACTTTGGTCAGTAATTTGATCAAGTTAAGTTCATAATTTGGTCTAACTTTCTTCATATGAAATGTTCTACTATGTCTTAGGTTTCCATCGGTTCAAGAATCGCCTAAATCCGAGTTTCCTAGAAAGAGTTATAGCCATCCAAACATTACTGCTCAACTGAAAATCTGCAGAGTTGCAGGTTTGGTAACTCAACTTTGCTCAATAATTTGAATGGGTTAATGGCATAATTTGGGGTAATGTTCTTCATGAAAGTTTTAGGTCTATATGCCCTCTAACCCCTGGCCAAATTTCAGGTCAATTTGACCTGTCTAACTCGAGTTATGACCAAATGAACAGTTACTGTTCATTTGATCAGTTTGGTGCAGTGGCAGCCTGCTCTCATTTCACTTTGGTCAATTGTTTCACCAAGTTTTGGTCAGTTTTTGGCCATGGTTCCTTAATGAAAATTGTGCTATTTTATGTCTATTTTCATCCCCAATTGGTAGCATATCAATTAGGCTTGTAAAACTTGAGTTTTGGTCCTTCAAAGTGGGTTTGGTCATGTCACAAAGAAGATGACCATTGGACCTACGAATTTAGTTTTAATTCCAACAATTACCACACATCTCTTTTGGTCATTATTGACCATTTTTCATCTCATAATAGACTAAAGTCATCATTTAAGCATTTCTCCAAAAATTGGTTCACAAACCCTAGCCTCCAAACCCTAATTCACTTAAATTGTACAATTAACTAAATTCAAAACTTTAAACCATAATCAATCAACTAAGTAGGGTTCCTAAACTCATTCAAACCCATTAAATTCATGCAATCCATACTCCCTTTAGGCTGGACGAAATTTCAGTTTAGTCCTTCTCCCATGTTTGTTTCATTTAATCAAGTTCTAAGCTCATTTTCAACCATCACATATGCATTTGAATGGATAAATGAAGAGTTTAGCATACTAACCTCAATTTAAATGCCAAGCCTTTAATTCCTCTCCTCCTTTCTTCTTTCTTTCTTGTTCTTAAGTTGAGATTGCAAGGTCTAGTGAGGTTTTTAGGGGAGTCATGTTAATTGGGTGAAGGAAATTAAGCTTAATGGAAGCTTAAAGGAAGAAAACTTCATGGAAATTCATGGGGGAAGTGGGGCGGCAACCAAGGGCAAGGAAGAAGACCTTTTCTAAATTTTTTTTTCTTTTAACCTTATCCCTTTTTGAAGACCAAAATTCCCATTTAATAATTCACTTAATTAATTTGTTTATGACATCATTCATGATGTCATCAACTTTGACTTTTCCATCTTTTTCTTCTTTTTTTTTTCTATTTATTTTTCTATTAGTTCTTTAATTTAATTCTCGATTCAGAAATTTTCTTTTCTTCGATTTTATTTGACAGTTAGGTCAGGAGTCAGCTCTCGGGGTCAATTGACCAAATCGCCTCACGGCTCATCCCGGTTTGCAAATAATCTAATATTTCTTTCGGCCCCGACCTAATTATTTGACCGCTTAATAGTTCTTTTTCGTGATTTTCTTTTCCATCAGATTCATAAGGGTCCTAAGGACCGCAACGTCACTTTTTACTCAAATTTGAGTTTAAAATGACTTCGCAGCTGTTCTCGAGGAGGTCACTCATCACGTGACTCTCGGCTGCTTAACCTCTTATGTTCTGTTTTTCTTATTTATAGTTAACTAATTAAACATTATTAATTATTTGTGTTTATGGCTTCTCAAGTTGTCTTAGGTGTGGCCCTAATCCCATTAATTGTCCGGACCTACACCGGTCACCGGAACAGTGAAATATACCAGGCTATGCAACGGGGGTGTTACATGCTCTAACCTGATTTCCGTCGCTTTGGCTCTACTGCATCTCAACCTGACTCTCACAACCTCAAAGTGAGTATTGGTCCCTATACCGCCAGCCTTCAACGCAATAATATTCGTAATCTCCAGAGTCAGTTTGATAGCCTCGACCTCACATAGGTAAGTGTCTAGACTGTCACCTTGTTGAACGCTCGCATTTTGCTCTCTCTGCTTTTATTCTCGTAATTTTCATTAAGTTCAGTTATACTAACGATCCCCACGTAGATCTTTCAGGCCGATAGTTATTCTCTTGAGTTAATTTTTTTTTTCTATTCATCAGTTCACGTTATTTATTTGTTCTTAGCTTTTATTTCCTTCGAATATATGTGTTCCGGTTACGGGTAACTTGTAGGTAGTTTAATAAAATATTGGTAGCAGTATCTTAACACGAGAGTTTCTTTGAATAAATGATCAAAGAGTGAATAGGAAATCTGAGGAAAAGTTATGAGGTCGGGCTGCTAAACGATGTCTAGGAAATAATATAATAGAGCGGGAACCGAGATAAGATTGGACTCCAGACTAGTAACCAAAAGAGATCAGATATAGTCAGCCAAAGAATTCGGACAAGGTAGTCATACGCGAGATCGGTGAAAAGCTCGATCTTAAGCCGAACATTCAAATAAAAACACGGAGATCGGAGGAGAGTTCTTATCCGAGATCCTCCATTTAAAATTTTAAACCGAACACTTTAAGAGGTCAGGGGAGAGTTCTTACCTGATCCTCATCCAAATAAAAACTCGGAGATCGGAGGAGAGTTCTTATCCGAGATCCTCCATTTAAAATTTCAAACCGAACACTTTTAGAGGTCGGGGGAGAGTTCTTACCTGATCCTCATCCAAATAAAAACTCGGAGATCGGAGGAGAGCTCTTATCCGAGATCCTCCATTTAAAATTTTAAACCTAACACCTTAAGAGGTAGGGGGAGAGTTCTTACCTGATCCTCATCCAAATAAAAACTCGGAGATCGGAGGAGAGTTCTTATCCGAGATCCTCCATTTAAAATTTTGAACCTAACACCTTAAGAGGTCAGGGGAGAGTTCTTACCTAATCCTCATCCAAATAAAAACCCGGAGATCGGAGGAAGGTTCTTATCCGAGATTATTCTTTAAAATTTTCGAACCTAACACCTTAAGAGGTCGGGGGGAAAGTTCTCACCTGATCCTCATTCAAATAAAAACACAGAGATCGGAGGAAAGTTCTTATCCGAGACCCTTCATCAAATCTTAAAACAAACACTTTAAGAGATCGGGGGAGAGTTCTTACCTGATTCTCGTTTAAATCAAACATGAGGAGATCGGAGGAGAGTTCTTATCCGAAATCTCCCGCTTGAAACTTTAAATAAAACATATCGAGAGATCGGGAGAAGCTCCATCTCGAGCTCTCTTAATGAAATTCAAATTAAACAAAACTCCAATACACAAGACAACTTTATCCGAACACCTATTCACTAAAGGGCTATCTCATGAACTCGTGTTATTGAGCAACCCAAAATAAGTGAAATATCAAGCACTCCTTTATTTTTGCACAAAGGATTAACATTATCACCATTCTAACCCCCTAATTACCCTTTTAATTTATAGAGGAGCATAACATTAAATCTGTTTACCGTCATTGAGGGACGAGGCAGGGTGCCTAACACCTTCCCCGCCCGTATACTGACCCCGAACCTAGAATCTTTTTTTTTCAAAGTGGTTTTTCTCTAATTTATTTTCACAAATGGTTTTCTTTAATTTTTCACAAAATTAAAGTGGCGACTCCTTACTTTTACCACTTTGGTGAAGAGCTTTCGTCCAGGTGACCACAAAATACCTTGAAATAGCTTGGCGACTCTACTGGGGACTTGGAATATTTTTACCATCCTTTTAGAGGTCCAAGGATAGATTTAGTTTTATGCTCATATAAATTGAAATCATGATTAGGGAGGGGTTTGAATTTGCAATATTCGAAAATCGTGATATATTGACTTGTTATTATTCTAACCATTTTTGCTTGTCTTATTTCCCACAGCAACTTTTGTCAAAACAAAAAACGCAAACAAAAACTCCCCCACGAAGGGAAGAGGTAAATGTGTCCCTTCACACACTGAGTACTTACACAATGTCCTCACATACTTCAGCCCTATACCCAGGCTTTCTTACCCTTTAGGAAAGTAGGAGGGAGTCATGTAGCGGTACCCGTGGGTTTTACCCCGTTAGTATCCGTGAAGGCTTCTGCTCAGATTAAAACTCATTCCATCTACTGTGATACCCGTGGAATCCTCCCGTTAGTATCATGGTGATGGAATGAGGCTCTACTGTTTACAGTAGGGGCAATTTGGGGACCTGTGGCTTTTAGAAAATTAGACCTTGAGCTAAACCATCACAATAGCCGAAGTCAGAGCAAACTACCTCATAAGATAGAACTATCCAATTAGGTAGCACTTACCCGGTACTAGGATTCTCCCTATTTTAGGACAAAAGGGACATACTTACTTTCACCCTACTCTATTTATGTTTTCTTATGTTTTTACCTTTAAGGGAAATTTTGGATCATACTGGTAGGAGGATCTACACATTTTCCTACTTTGATAAATGTGTAGGTATCACCCCGCCAATAGTGTAATTCAAAATTACCTGAATTTGTCCTGCTAACAAGTTTTCTCCACAGGCATCACAGAATTGGGGTTTGTAAAAGAATAGACATCAATTTTAACATGGTATCCTCGAGTCAGTCGGCGAAAGAGGTTCCTATACAAGAACAGAATGCCAGACCATGGTCCAGACCGCTTCATAGCTCAGCACCCCCACAAAGTGATATCACCGGGGCAGATGCTAGCCTATTACCTCCATTAGACCCAAGCAAAGTCAAATTCAGAATGACCGGTCTCGAGGGTTTATCCGGTAGTTGGAGGTTGCTTCCCGATCACGTCAAGGCACAGTTCGAGGAAAAATATGGAAGGATTGTGACCTTGATACGGGTCAAAGTCCAAGTTCCAGCATTAAAGGCCATGTTGTCAGTTTGGAATCCCAAGTATGGGGTGTTCTCCTTCAACGACATCGATACGACCCTTACTATGGAAGAATATCAAGTGTTGCTAGAAGTTCCTTATATTGCACAGAATCGGATCTACCTACACCTTGAGCATAGGCAGACTTGGAAACGATTCGCGCATATGTTGGGGATTCCCCCAGAGGAAGCAAAGGCAAGAGAAACTATCAAAGGAAACACGCATGGATGGTATTGGACTTACCTCAAGAAATGGTTGGACCGATACATCCAGGATGAACAATAGGAGTAAGCTTCATTGGCACTAGCTTTGGGGATCTATGGCCTGATCTTGTTCCCTGGGCCTTCGGGAATTATAACTTGCAGTGTCACGGAGATGTTTTGGGCCGTAGAAAAGCAGAAAGTCAACCCAATACCGGCAATCCTTGCAGAGACTCTATTGACCCTTACTTATCGCCGACGCAAGGCAGGGATCTATTAAGTGTTGTTATCAATTGTTGCACCTCCGATCATCACCACATGTGCCCTATAGAGACAAAGGGGTTAACCTGGTATCCCGACCAGCCTCTTATTGAGAAAATGACCAGATTAGTAATCAGCCCAAAGGACGAGCTGCAGTGGCAAGAACGGATTCTAAGCTTCAATAGCCACAATTACTGCTGGAGGAAATTATGGACGTCAGGTCAACCTATTTTGTGCAGCACAGGGGGTAATTATTGAGCCAGCATTGGTAATGAGGTAGTTTGGCTCAACCCAGTCCGCACTCAGTATTGAAGAATACCACCAAGGTCATTTCTATCATGAGCTCGGTAGTGAAGAGGAATTGAAAGTAGTTCACAAATCCTGGGAAAACATCACTATGATGGAAAGGTCGCCTAAAGGTCCGGGTGCCACGGACAATTATCTTAAATGGAGGGCCAGCAGGGATTAAGGACACCCAACTGACGAGCCATCAGTGCTCAAAGGTAGCATCCCCCATCAGAACATCCTTTCAGAAGAAGCTAATACTCGTCTGGTTAACTCTCTACAAAAATCGGACACCGAGAACCGGCAATTACAAGAACAAATAAGGCAGTTGGAGGATCAACAGCACATCCTCAAAAGAGAGGTAAAAAGGCTGAGGGAAGAAGCAATGACTGAAAAGGCAGAGTTTGAGGAGCAAGAAACGCAGTGAGAAAGGGAAAAGATCTCCCTCCAAGTTGAGAAAGGAGAGACACAAGAAAACACGGAAGAGGAGGTTGAGAAAGTTGAGAAAGGAGAACCTGCTGGATCAAGTGGAGAAGATGAGCTTTTGCTTTAGATAATGAAGCAAAGTGAATATGATGTTGTTGAGTAACTGAGGAAGACGCCCGCTCGGATTTCGTTGCTGTCATTGATCTTGAGCTCAGAAGTGCATCGCCAAGCCCTACAAAAGATTCTAGATCGTTTTGTAAACCCCGATATCACACCGGGGTAATTCGAAAAAATAGTGGGACAAATTCAAGCATCCAGTTTCATCACTTTCTCGGAAGAGGAGATAGACCAGGCTGGCTTGAAGCACACCAAGGCTTTACACGTGACAGTCAAATGCAAAGGGTGCATAGTCGCCAAGGTTCTAATTGACAACGGATCTGCCCTTAATGTCTTGCCCAATGACACCTTGGCAAGGCTACCTATCGATCGATCAAACATACACCAAAGTACCATGGTGGTTAGAGCCTTTGACGGCACAAGGAGGGAGGTACTGGGAGACATCAACTTGCCACTTCAAATTGGGGCATGCACTTTCAACATCATATTCCAAGTGATGGATATTGAACCTGCATACACCATGTTGTTAGGGAGACCTTGGATCCATTCAGCAAATGCCGTACCTTCGACCCTGCACCAAAGGATTAAATACATCATGGACGGCAGAATCATCACTGTAAGGGGGGGAAGAAGCCATGCTGGTTACTAAGCCGCAATCACTTCCTTATGTGGAAACAACTGAAAAGTCCTTCGAAAGTTCTTTCCAGGCTTTAGAATTGCAAGAAACTACCCTGAGGGATGAAGGGGCTACAGCCATGATTGCAAAGGTGATGCTGTAAAATGGATACGAGATAGGCAAGGGATTAGGCACCGCGTTGCAGGGAATTGTTGAACCCATACCGACTATTCAGAAGATTGGCCGTTTCGACCTGGGATATGAGGGAAATGCTCTCATGGATGGGCAATTCTGGAGGAGGAACATACTTCGGGATCAGAGATTTGACCAGAAAGTTGGGAAAATGAAAGTTTTCCCGAAAATCATAGATGTCTTCACCAAACCAATCATTGAAAATCCCGAGAAGGGCGAAGAATCACCCGAAGAACCATCTGTAGATGTCATACAACTGGACTCCTTGTATGAAGCGCTGATCTCGCCAATCGCTGAGGGACAGGAGCTGGATAATTGGGAAGTAAAAGACCTTCCCATGCTCAATCTCGAGTAAAGTACATTTTGTTATCTACAATTGATCATTTTGTCCATGATAGCAAGTGTAATGTTGTAAATGGACCCTTTTCTTATGAGTCAAATATTAATGAATTAATAGCGCATTTTGCATCCAATTCTCTTTTCCTTTTCCTCTTGAAATCCATTCTTATAATATACTCCACTTTCATTTCTTCAGAACCATTCATTAATTAACGCCTAATAATTCAATAGACTCAGAAATTCCTCACGTTAATTTTGAAACTCCCATAACTGCCATTACTTTAAGTGATTCTGAAGAAGAACTGGCTGAAGAAAGAGGTGAGAGAGATGAACCTTCCCTGGTACCTTGCGGGGATGAAACGCATACCATCAATCTAGGCACAGAAGAAATAAAAAGGGAACTTAAGATTGTGGGGAGTGAGGAATTAGAAGATATGGTCAGTTTGCTCAAAGAAATCTTGGATGTATTTTCATGGAGCTATGATGATATGATCAGTTTAGACCCTCAGATTGTGACACAGAAGATTCCCCTAATTCCTGAGACAATTCCAATAAAGTAGAAGTTAAGAAGGATGAACCCTGATACGCTACTCAAAGTTAGGGATGAAGTCAAAAAGCAGTATGAGGCCAGGTTTTTGGAAGTGGTCAAGTACCCTTAATGGATAGCTAATGTTGTCCCAGTAATGAAGAAGGACGGAAGAGTCAAGGTGTGTGTTGATTACAGGGATCTCAATAAAGTGAGCTTAAAGGATGATTTCCCTCTCCCACACATAGTTGTGCTAGTAGACAATGCTGCAGGATTGGGCAGATGTTCGTGTATTGATGGGGCATCCGGGTACAACCAAATCCCCATGGATGAAGAAGACAAGGAGAAAACTGCTTTTATCACTCAATGGGGGGTATTCTGTTATCGGGTCATGCCATTTGGCTTAAAGAATGCTGGGGCTACCTACCAACGCACTATGGTCACATTATTCCACGATATGATGCACAAAGAAGTAGAGGTGTATGTGAATGATATGATCATCAAATCTAGAGAGGGAGAAAGTCATGTACAAGTGCTGAAGAAAGTATTCGAAAGACTCAGAAAGTATCAGCTGAAGTTAAACCCTGCCAAATGTGTGTTCGAAGCTAGATCTGGAAAGTTGTTGGGATTCATAGTGAGTGAGAAGGGAATAGAAGTGGATCCGGACAAAGTTTGAGCCATTCAAGAAATGCCATCCCTAAAAACAGAGAGGGAAGTGCGCAGTTTCCTGGGGAAGTTGAACTACATCTCAAGATTTATTTCCAACCTCACTACTAAAGCCGAGCCCATCTTTAAGTTACTCAGAAAGAACAACACCACTCAATGGGATTCAGTTTATTAAGAGGCTTTCGAGAAAATTAAACAAGACTTGTCGAACCCGCCAATATTGGTCCTTCCAAAGGTGAAGGCCGTTGATTCTGTATATGGCAGTCCAACAGAGCTTGATGGGATGTGTTTTGGGGTAGCATGATGGCATAGGGCGAAAGGAGAGGGCCATTTATTACCTGAGCAAGAAATTCAATGATTACGAGACCAGGTACTCTTTCCTAAAGAAAACTTGTTGCGCGTTGGCTTGGATGGCTAATCGGCTCAAACACTATATGATGAATCATAAGACATGGCTCATCTCCTGGATGGATCCCATCAAGAATGTATTTGAAAGCCCATTCGTGCCAGGGAGAATAGCAAAATGGTAGGTCATACTCTCTTAATATGATATTATCTATATGACCAGAAAGACGATAAAAGGGAGCGTAATTGCTGATCTCCTAGCAGAAAACCCTATCCAAGATTATGAAGCATTGGATTTCGAATTCCCTGATGAGCATGTTAATGAGGTCGGTAGCGAACAGAGGGAATCAGCTGACATGTGGGAAATGTATTTTGACGGAGCTGTCAATTTGTCTGGTAATGGGATCGGGGCTGTATTGGTATCCCTTGACGGAAAGCACTTCCCGATAGCTATCAAGTTAAGATTCGACTGCACTAATAATGTTGCGGAATACGAAGCCTGTGTGATGGGTTTACGAGCTGCCATCGAAATGAAAGTCAGGAAGTTGGAGGTGCATGGTGATTCAGCCTTGATCATTTATCAAGTCAAGGGAGAGTGGCAAACCAAGGACCCAAAGTTGGTCCCCTATCAAAAGTATTTACTGGAATTGATCAAGAGGTTTGAAGAGATTTCTTTCACTCATCTCAGTTGGGATAAGAATCAATTCGTGGATGCCTTAGCCACTCTGGCTGTCATGGCTCAAATGGAGGAGGGGCAGATGACTCAGGTATTGCAAATCCAAGCGAGGAGTGAGCCGGCATACTGCTTCATGATCGAAGAAGAAACAGATGGCAGACCCTGGTATCATGACATCCAGGTCTACGTCAAAACCAGAGAATACCCTCTTGGGGCAAACAGAAATGAAAGAAGAATGATCCGAAGACTTGCTCTAGGATACTTCCCCAGTGGTGAAATTTTGTACAAAAGGAGCTCCAATGGCGAACTGTTACAGTGCGTGAACGCAAAAGAAGCGAAGAAGATCCTTTTCGAGACTCATGAAGGAAATTGTGCAACCCATGCTAACGGACATATGATGGCTAAGCAAATCATGAGACGGGGGTACTTCTGGATTACTATGGAGAAGGATTGCATCGAGTACTTTCGAAAGTGTCATAAGTGTCAAATCTATGCAGATCCGATAAATGTTCCGCCTCATCAATTGTTCAATCTCGTCTCGCCTTGGCCTTTCGCCATGTGGGGCATTGGCGTAATTGGTCCCATCAACCCCAAGGCATCCAATGGGCATAGGTTCATCTTGGTAGCTATTGATTATTTTTCTAAATGGGTCGAAGCGACATCATATGCTCACATCACGCAGAACACATTCCTCAAATTTCTCCTAAATAATGTCATCTGCCGACACGGCCTCCCCAGTGAGATCGTCACTGACAACGCCAAGAATTTGAATGGTCCGAAGATCCGAAGTTTATGTGACAAGTACAAGATCCGACATCTCAATTCTTCACCATACCGTCCCCAGATGAATGGAGCGGTGGAAGCCGCCAATAAAAATCTCAAGAGAATCATCCAGAAAATGACCGTCACATATAGAGATTGGCATGATATGCTTCCCTACACCCTTCATGCATACCGGACCTTTGTAAGGACATCAACTGGGGCAACTCCATACTCGCTGGTTTATGGAATGGAAGCTGTTTTACCTATTGAAGTAGAAATTCCTTCCCTAAGAATTCTGAAAGAATCAGGAATCGATGAGTCAGAATGGATCCAATCAAAGTTAGACCAATTGAATTTGTTGGATGAGAAAAGGCTAGCAGCAGCTTGTCATGGGCAATTGTACCAGAGAAGAATGGCTAGGGCATTTAACAAAGGCGTTCGCCCGCGCGAATTCCAACCAGGGGATCTAGTCCTGAAAAAGGTGCTTCCGAATCAAAATGATGCCCGGGGCAAATGGTCGTCAACTTATGAGGGACCCTATGTGGTTAAAAAGGCATTTTCTGGTGGGTGATCTTGACCCACATAGACGGCGAAGAATTCCTAAGACCCGTGAATTCCGACTCAGTCAAAAGGTATTATGCCTAAAAAAAATGGGGGGGGGTGGTAGGGGTGAAAAAATGAAAGGGCGCTCCTAGCAAAATTTGCGAAAGAAAGCGAAACCCTAAGGGCGCTCAGAAATGAGTGAAGGGTCAAAAGGCACCTTGAAAAAGTGATAAAAAAATCTAGGGGTAAAACCCAAAAGGTTCCCTTAGGACCGTAAGAGGGAGAAATAAGGAGAGAAATGCGACCGTAAAAGGAAATAAGTTGCCACAGATGAATGTTAGTCAATAGAGTACTTGAAATAATGGCAAGCTATGGACTTCAAAGTTAATTACAAGGAATCATGAGATTTATTATTGTACCATTTTTCTTTGAGACTGCATCTTTTCTCTCAAGCCATAATAAAGTTATTCTTTCTCTTTTATATATCTTATTTATATTTTTATACTTTTATTCTTACACTCGATCCATCTTTCTTATATACCCAATGCTCGATGTTATTTTTCTCTTACATCTTTATTTTATGCGCTATTAATCATAAAATTTTGTCATAAGATTAGGATTTGGATATTGATAACCTCATGTACTTTGCTATGAGATTTGCAGGAAATGATCAATGCTAAAAAAAAAAACTAGGTGAAAACCTAAGGGCGCTTCTAGTCAAATATGAAGAGGGGAAAGTGAAAACCTAGAAGGGCGCTGTAAAATAAGAAGAAAGTCAAGAATGTGAAGGGCATTCGGGAAGTGAGTAAGAGAGGGAAGTTATAGGTCAAGTCTTGTAACTCCCTCCATTAATCATTTATCTTCGATCCTAAGTACACTTCGCCGAAGAACTTCTCGTGTCAAAGTTAGGCTTGCTTTGTTAGCATTTCAATTTCTTGCATTTAAAATTCCTGCTATCAACCTCCGATCCTTGATCTAAGTTGATTTTAATTTTTCAAGATTTAAATTTCGCCATTAACCTCTGGATTCTTGATCTAAGTTGATTTTAATTTTTCAAGATTTAAATTTCTCACATTAACCTTTGGATCCTCGATCTAAGTTGATTTTAATTTTTCAAAGATTTAAATTTCGCCATCAACCTCTCGGATCTGAAAAGGTAGTCATATGCAAGATCGTGAAAAGCTCTGGCCTTAAGCCTAACATTCAAATAAAAAAACACGGAGATCGGAGTTGAGTTCTTATCCGAGATCCTTCGTTAAGATTTCAAATTGAACACTTTAAGAGGTCAGGGGAGAGTTCTTACCTGATCCTCATCCAAATGAAAACTCGGAGATCGGAGGAGAGTTCTTATCCGAGATCCTCCATTTAAAATTTTGAACCTAACACCTTAAGAGGTCGAGGGAGAGTTCTTACCTGATCCTCATCCAAATAAAAACTCGGAGATCGGAGGAGAGCTCTTATCCGAGATCCTCCATTTAAAATTTTGAACCTAACACCTTAAGAGGTCAGGGGAGAGTTCTTACCTGATCCTCATCCAAATAAAAACTCGGAGATCGGAGGAGAGTTCTTATCCGAAATCCTCCATTTAAAATTTTGAACCTATCACCTTAAGAGGTCGGGGGAGAGTTCTTACTTGATCCTCATCCAAATAAAAACCCGGAGATCGGAGGAAGGTTCTTATCTGATATCCTTCTTTAAAATTTTCAAACCAAACACAGAGGTCGGGGGGAAAGTTCTCACCTGATCCTCATTCAAATAAAAACACAGAGATAGGAGGAAAGTTCTTATCCGAGACCCTTCATCAAATCTTAAAACAAACACTTTAAGAGATCGGGGGAGAGTTCTTACCTGATTCTCGTTTAAGTCAAACATGAGGAGATCGGAGGAGAGTTCTTATCCGAAATCTCCCGCTTGAAACTTTAAATAAAACATATCGAGAGATCGGGAGAAGCTCCATCCCGAGCTCTCTTAATGAAATTCAAATTAAACAAAACTCTAATACACAAGACAACTTTATCCGAACACTTATTCACTAAAGGGCCATCTCATGAACTCTTGTTCTTGGGCAACCCAAAATAAGTGAAATATCAAGCACTCCTTTATTTTTGCACAAAGGATTAACATTATCACTATCCCAACCCTCTAATTACCTTTTAATTTATGGAAGAGCATAATATTAAACTGCTTACTCATTGAGGGACAAGGCGAGTGCCTAACACCTTCCCCGCCCATATACTAACCCGAACCTAGAATCTTTGTTTTCAAAGTGGTTTCTCTCTAATTTATTTTCACAAATGGTTTTTTTTAATTTTCATCAAAATTAAAGTGGCGACTTCTCACTTTTACCACTTCGATGAAGAGCTTTTGTCCAAGCGACTGCAAAATACCTTGCGAAAGATAATAAAATTTTTATAACAAAATTACATCTATTTATGTTCCTTCGTAGAACTCATTTTCTTGGCTCTCATCTTTATATCACCGTTCCTTTTACCTCATAAAACCTAATTTTTTTCAAGCTCATTTTTATATTATTTTATCATTTTAAATTATTTAATTTACATAGGTAATAATATATAAAATATGAACATATTATGTATCTTAATAAAAAAAATAAATATAAAATTATCATGTTAAGTAAAATAAATATAATTATAAATTTATTATTTATTTTATATGATTAGGATGTCAAAAATATTTTAGAAAATAAATGTAAATGAATTTTAATTTTACACTATGTCATGGAGATGTCACATTAGGCCACAGTAAGGTGCAATTGGAATTTAATTAGTAATTCTTTTATATAGATAGAACTATAAAAAATTTGAAAAGTATAAAGTTTTTTTTTTATATAATTTTCTCACTCTATTTTAATTTATATAAAATTTTAAATTATTTTTAAAATTAAGAATTAATTAATAATTTTATTTGGATTAATTTGATTGGTATGAAAATGTTTCAATATAAAAATTTAATAAAATAGTAGCAAAAAAAATGAAAACAGAAAGAAAGATACTTAAAATAAGAAAATAATTTTGAAAAAATTTATAATCTTTGAATATCGGTACAAAATTAGTTTTAAACATAATTAATGGAAAACAATGATTTATGTAGCTAATTTTATCTAATTTTGAAAAGCTAATTATTATTGTAGTTCTATATATTTTAATTAATTATATATAATTTTTATAGTAAATATTTAAAAAAAAATTATTTTTTAGTCTTTAAACTATTTTAGGAATAACAATATATAAAGTACTAGTGAAAATTATTTTTTTGAATCCAATAAGTATTTTAAAGACCCAAATTTAGTTATATTGCTTGAATGACATTCAAACCGTTTTAATTTATATATTTTAATTAATACTCTACATAAAATATAATAATTAGTAATTTATATTTTAAAATCTAATAATTTTAGAAAAAATTATATAAGGCCCTATACTTTTAATTTTTTTTAAGCTATACTAATTAAATATCTAATTAAACCTCATATTTTTTAACTTTTAATAATTATATTTTATCATTAGTATAATGTCAAAGATGATGTGATAATTGACATAACATATCTGTTAATAAAATAATAATTTTGTTAATGATAGGATAAAATTGATAAAAGTAATAATTTTTATAATATAAAATAAAATTGTAAAAATTTGAAAATCATATGTTTTTTTTTAACAATTTTCTCCTCTAAATCACTTTGACTGCTTGACTTTTTACCATATATATATATATATATATGTGTGTGTGTGTGTGTGTGTGTGTGTGGTCTTAGTTATTTAGAATTCAGCTATTATTACTTTTTAATTTATTTAAAATGTCAAATAATTTAAAATTATCATTTTTATTATATATTTTTTTAAAAAAAATTAATACATATTATAAAAGTTTGATACATATTAAAGTCCATAAATTTTAATTTATTTTTCAAATAATAAAATCATTAATTCATTAATTTATTTCCTACATACTTTAAAATGTTAGAAAATATAAAAAATATTTTTCACAAAATAAACAGAGTTTAACTCTAATACACTAACAATCTATTTACATTCTTTCCCAAAAGTCCAAGACAACACTTAGGGGTGGAACTAGAAATTAATCTTTAAAGAGCCAAAAATAAATATTAAAAAGAAATTAAATGAAATCTCCATAAAAATATGTGGACTAAAATAAAAATACATAATATTAAAAGATCAAAAATTGAATAATATAAAAATATAAATGAAATTTACATAGAAGTGCAAAGACCACAATAAAAATAAAAATATTAGGGGGTAAATAATAATTTTCTAAAAAATACGGTAAATTTTTTGCAGGTAAAATTTAAAATTAAAAAATTTTACAGAGTAAACACTAATTTTTGAAAAAAATCATTAAATTTTATAGGTAAATTTATAGTTTTAAAAACTTTTAAAGGTCCCAACAATAACTTTTTTAAAAATTATTAAATTTTGTAGGTAAAATTATAATTTTAAAAACTTTTGGACTAAACTTTTGATGTCATGGAAGAATGTCAATGCTGGAAGAATTTTCCTCTTATTAAGAATTCAATTTAACTGATTTTTTAGTTAATTTTTAAGCTTAAAATAAAAGAGTTAATTTTTTTTAATTAAACAAAATTTTCATTCAAAAAAAAGTGAAAGAATTTTTAAAATTTTTTTTTTATAAATAATTTATTTCAAATGAACTCTTTTAAATTAATTAATCAAAAGATAGCATACAACTAAGTTGAAATAACAAGAAGTTGGAAGATTATAAAATATTCTGGTGTATATAAAAATAGTATTCTCTTTTACAGAAAAGTGAATTCCCCTTACAATAGACAATAATAGAGAGGATGAATCTCACATACTTGTAAGAGGTGATGGAAGCACCTAATAATCCCTCCAAAAAGTTTATTCCTAAATTTCCCTTTCTCCAAATTCAAGCAACTGCGTGAATTTATAAGAAATTTAAGACTTGCAAAAGAAAAAAGAAAAAAATCAGCGTGCCCCCCGATTTCTTCTTCTTGCAGCTGCTTTCATTTTCTCACTTGACAATCTATAAGCAGTTCCATCCACAAATGCAAAGTACACTCCACCCCAAGACCTTTTCATTGCAAAAACTAAATAAGGAAGCAATAAACCTGCTGCAAATCCCACCCCAATGCTCATGTAAAACCATTTATCGATGAAGCCATTGCCATTGTCAGCCTGATCTGCTTTCCCTCCACCATCTGGATAATTGTCACCTCCATTGTTTGAATCATTCGAACACTTCACCGTAAGAGGATC